>NC_134141.1:127038473-127346217 GCF_033958435.1 Carettochelys insculpta
AGGGGCCCAGCCGGCTATTGACTCTGTAAACACTCCAGCTTTGCCTTGAGTTAAATCAGCAAGGGGGAGGAGGCGGCACCGTAACCCTTCCCCTGCCAGATGGGAGACGGGAACCAGCCACAGAGCTGGGACTTGTACCTCCCCCAGGCGCCGGCGCAGCTTCCCACAGGAAGGGGAGATGGCCTCAGCGCTCGGGGCGGGGTGGGAAAGGGCCCTGGACCCCAGGAATGGGGCTGCACAGTCCCTGTGCCAGGAGTCTCTCCAAAGAGCTCTGCCTGGCCAGGGGGCCTGGCTGAGCTGGGGGAGGACACCCCCATTGGGCTGCTTGGAGATGTGTGTCTGGGACCCCCGTGACTCTGCTCTGCGCCTTCACTGGGACTGATCCCCCTGCCGGGGCTGGAAACCAGGTGGTTAGTGCCCAAGTGCCCTCTGCCAGCTCCATCCTGGGCCTCCACCCAGCCAGCTCCTCCCGAGGGGGGAAGATCTGGACAGCGCAGCCAAGCCTGGGGCTGCCCAGGGCCTCGCTGGCTAGAACTCCACTCGGAGCAAGCCAGCCAAGTGCCCTGCCTGGGGACGAAGTGGGCACTGGCCTACCCCCAGCAGGCGGCCCCTGGGGTCTCAGTGAGACAGGCCGGAAGGGCCCATTGTGTTGTGTCTGAGACCTGCCGCCAAAGAACCCTGGGGCAGGTGGATTAGAACCCCATGGTCCTGAGCTGGAAATGGTCAGCTCCGGAGCAGGGCCCCCCAGTTAATTACACTCACCCGAGAGCTGCACCTGCTTTCTGGCTGCATTTCCCAGCTTCTCTTCGTAAGCTGCCGTGTTAGGTATCCTGGCTCGGCAGAAGAGCCCCCGGTTCAGTATTTGCTGCCCCATGGCACTTGTAGGTCACCCCCCAACCTTCTCTTTGCTAGGCTACATAGCCCAAGCTCCAGGGGCCTGTCCTTAGGATGCCTCGTTTCCCACCAGCTTGCCTCTGAGCCCTCCGCCCTTTCTCAGCATCCATCTGGAGTTGTGGGCCCCAGAGCAGGACGCTGCCCAGGGCCAGACGCAGGGTGAAATAACCGCTCTGCTCCGACCCGAGAGTCCCCTGTTCCTGGATCGCAGGATTGCTTTTGGCCATGGCCTGCATGCTGGGAGTTCAGGGTCAGCTGCTTATTTACCAGGACCACCAGTGCTTTTCAGGGTCACCTCTTGTTAGGGTAGAGGTTCCAGCAGCGTTCCCTGGAAGCGGAGCGCTTGGGTGGCCGCCCAGGAGAGATTCAGGTACTAACCAGCTGGCAGCATGTGGTTTTATGGGTGGTGCACAGCCATACATGGGTCTGTGCACTCAACAAAAATTATTCCACCCATGGATGAGAAAATTAGAGGGAGTGCTGGTCCCCAGTCTATTACTTTGCTGCGAGGTCTGTGGCCGTGCGTTTGCCCCTGTGAAAACACTTGTTTTCTTGGGCCGAGCTCACCAAGCCATTGCTGGCTCTGTCAGTGCCCTGCCCTCTGGATTAGTTCCCACATCTTCTGCCTGTGTCACCCCCAGTTCAGCGATCGGAGTGTTGAATAGGGCCAGGCCCAGGACCGATCCCTGAAGGACCCCCTGCAGGGACAGATGGGAACAAGAGCCACTAGGTCTGGTGAGGAGCTGGCGTGGGGAAGACGTGCCCCAGAAATCGCAGGCTGTAGCTGGTCGTGCCGAGGCAGTGACCCCAGCTCTGAGAGCAGCGTCCGTATGCATCCAGGTCCTTCTGAGCCAGTGGCTCCCAACCTGCTGCCCAAAGCCAGCTGATGCTTCAGCCCCGGAAAGTTTTGGGACCCTCCCACTTTCTGCCTCCCCACCAGAAGGGGGTGGAGCCCCTCGGAGTGAGAGCCCAATCCCAGGCACCTATGCTCTGTGCCCTGGGGTCTCTGCTCCCCTCCACGGGCTCTGTGCACCGGTCAGAGCGCAGCCCTCCTGGCTCCCAGCCCTGGCACTCCAGGAGATGTGCCACTCAGCTTTCCCCAGCGAGGTGGGGAGATCGACCCCTCTCCGCTCCGGAGCTCTGCCCCTGTGGCAGCGGAACACAGCAGGGCTTGCAGCTTGTTGCTGGCCACCAGGCTGGCTGGCAGCAGGAGGGGAGCGTGGCCTGCCACTGTGGGCCCTTGCCCAGCTGGGCGGGGATAGTCAGCACGCTGGGCCCCGGCCAATCCCACTGGTTTGTTTCATCTCACTCTTAGGCTATGAGCCGGCCCTGCCTGGCCGCCGGGCTGCCCGTGGTGTGTGCTGATCGTTGGTCTCGGAGAATGGGCATGTCTGCCAGTGCCCCACGCAGCTACGGGGGCGGCTGAAGGCGCCGCAGCGCGGGCGGGGGGGTCGTTCCCACGCAGCCACAGGGGCGCCCGGAGACGCCGCAGCGCGGATGGGGGGTCGTTCCCACGCAGCCACAGGGGCAGCTGCAGACGCCGCAGCGCGGATGGGGGGTCGTTCCCACGCAGCCAGGCGGGCAGCTGAAGGTGCCGCAGCGCGAGTGGGGGGGTCGTTCCCACGCAGCCAGGCGGGCGGCTGAAGGTGCCGCAGCGCGGGCGGGGGGGGTCGTTCCCACGCAGCCACAGGGGCGGCTGCAGACGCCGCAGCGCGGGCGGGGGGGGTCGTTCCCACGCAGCCACAGGGGCGGCTGCAGACGCCGCAGCGCGGGCGGGGGGGTCGTTCCCACGCAGCCAGGCGGGCAGCTGGAGACGCCGCAGCGCGGATGGGGGGTCGTTCCCACGCAGCCAGGCGGGCGGCTGAAGGTGCCGCAGCGCGAGTGGGGGGGTCGTTCCCACGCAGCCAGGCGGGCGGCTGAAGGTGCCGCAGCGCGGGCGGGGGGGGGTCGTTCCCACGCAGCCACAGGGGCGGCTGCAGACGCCGCAGCGCGGGCGGGGGGGTCGTTCCCACGCAGCCAGGCGGGCGGCCGGAGACGCCGCAGCGCGGATGGGGGGGGTCGTTCCCACGCAGCCAGGCGGGCGGCTGAAGGCGCCGCAGCACGGGCGGGGGGGGTCGTTCCCACGCAGCCAGGCGGGCAGCCGGAGACGCCGCAGCGCGGATGGGGGGGTCGTTCCCACGCAGCCAGGTGGGCGGCCGGAGACGCCGCAGCGCGGGCGGGGGGGTCGTTCCCACGGAGCCAGGAGGGCGGCCGGAGACGCTGTAGCTGGCCAGCGCCCGGGGGAGCTGGTTTCCCTGCAAGGGCTCGGGGGAAGTTGCTGAGTGCGGTCCCCAAACCAGTCGTCTCAGTGAAGCCCGTTGCTGGCGACATCAGGCACCAGGGCCCTCACTTGCAGCCGGAGAGCCCAGACCTTTGGGTCCTGGCCTCGTACAGAGCAGGCTGGCTCTGGGCGTTGGGGAGAGGCTGGGTTGGGGAGATGACGCCTGGCCCCATTGGGCCTCCCCAGTGTCCTGCAATCCCCTCTTGAGATTTCAGGCCTGCCGGCTCTCTGGCCAAAACCAGCAGGGCAGCACATGGGGCCAGCGATTCATCCAAACGCCGATTCGTCCTGCACTCCCACCCCTCGCACGGACGGGCAAAGTGCAGTGGGAGGCTGGAGAACATGCCCGCAGCCACCCGGGGCAGTATGGGCAGAACCCAGGAGTCCTCAGGATCAGGCCCCCACCCTCTAACCCCTAGGCCCCACTCCGCTCCCAGAGCCAGAAGCAGAACCCAGGAGTTCTGGCCCAGCAGCTCCAGGCCTGATCTCCAAGGTACTCCGCCCCACGCCCGAGCCAGAGCCTGACTGCCAGCACCCTGTTCTGACCACTGGGCCCCACTCCCCCTCTGGGAGCGCTGCTGTGCTGGGGAGGGTGGCAGCCCCGCTCAGCAGAGGCTGTGTGTGCCAGGGATGGGGAACATCCGTTTCTGGTTTAATGGCTGTCACAGAGGGCGGGGCCCAGAGAAACGCCCCAGTCCCGCCACTTGAGCCGCTCTGATGAGGCTGCTGAGCACGAGGGCAGATGGGCAGATCCGGCGCCACCTGTCATCCGTGGGACCAGCAGGTGGGGACCTGATTCAGCCCTGCCTCAGACGCCGCAGGCCCGGCCCTGACTCAGGCCCCCCACCCTGCGGGGGCTGCAGTAGGGTGATGCGGAGGCAGCTGTCCAGACGGCGCAGTTTGGTCTAGTGGGCAGAGCACTGTGCTGGGCCCAGGCGTGTGGCCCATTCCCCGGGGCCAGTCACTTGCGGTGGGCACCCTGCTCTGCAAAGGGCCAGGTACTGTATGCACCTGCAGAGCAGCCCAGCGCTCCCATTGGGCCCTGCCGGCTGCACTGGGCACAGCCCCCCATGGCGGGCGGGGTGGCCAGGGCAGCCCATTCCAGCCCAGGCCCTGCTGCTGAGCCGGGCTGTGTGAGACGCAGTTACTGTCCCGAACTGCAGCCGGCGAGCCCACCCCTGAGCCATTTCCCCACCACCACCTCCCTGCTGGTCCTCCCCTCAGCCCAGAGTTAATGGCTGGCTCTCGCCTCTCTCCCCAGAAGGTGGTGGAGGGGGACGGCTGATGCCTTAGGAGCATTAAACCAGCTCTGAGGAGAGCACACCGGCTGCAGCTCTGGGCGGACGGCTCACCGGCACCGCCAGGACTGGCTAGCCGGGACTCTCTCTTGCTGTGTGTCCCAGGCTCTCCAAGCCTTTACAAACCCGGCTCGGCAGTGCTGGGGCCATCTCCTTACCACCGGTGAAAGGCAGCCACCTCTGGGGGGTGGGCAGGTGCTCTGACAGCGGGCAGCCACTGCAGCCCACTGCCAGTGCGCCGGGAGCGGAAATAGAAGCCCAGCTACAGCCAGGAGACCAGAATGAAAACCTGGGTCCTGAGGAAACCTGCCCAGGGCGCTTTGATGCCCACAGGTGGCTCGGACAAGGCTCAGCTGAAGGACCCCCCCTCAGTCCCTGCTGCTGGGCTGGAGGATGCAGTCAGAGCTGAGCTGCAGGAAAAGCATCCAGTGCAGAGACCTCAGCCCTGGCTCACCATTCAGCAGGCCCAGTCACTTGCTGGTGCACGGCCCTGGGTCACTGCACAGCGCCTCCAAGCCTGCCTAGGCCTGGCCCCCACCTGCCCAGACCCTGTGCGGTTTACCCAGGAGCTCTGCTCCCCAAGGGCACTAAAGCTGGGGAACGACCCCGCCACCCGCCTGGCTGCATCGGAACGACCCCGCCACCCGCCTGGCTGCATCGGAACGACCCCGCCACCCGCCTGGCTGCATCGGAACAGCCCCGCCACCCGCCTGGCTGCATCGGAGGGACCCCGCCACCCGCCTGGCTGCATCGGAACGACCCCGCCACCCGCCTGGCTGCATCGGAGGGACCCCGCCACCCGCCTGGCTGCATCGGAGGGACCCCGCCACCTGCCTGGCTGCATCGGGACGACCCCGCCACCCGCCTGGCTGCATCGGAGGGACCCCGCCACCCGCCTGGCTGCATCAGAACGACCCCGCCACCCGCCTGGCTGCATCGGAACGACCCCGCCACCTGCCTGGCTGCATCGGAGGGACCCCGCCACCTGCCTGGCTGCATCGGAACGACCCCGCCACCTGCCTGGCTGCATCGGGACGACCCCGCCACCCGCCTGGCTGCATCGGGACGACCCCGCCACCCGCCTGGCTGCATCGGAGGGACCCCGCCACCCGCCTGGCTGCATCGGAGGGACCCCGCCACCCGCCTGGCTGCATCGGAACGACCCCGCCACCCGCCTGGCTGCATCGGAACGACCCCGCCACCCGCCTGGCTGCATCGGAACAGCCCCGCCACCCGCCTGGCTGCATCGGAGGGACCCCGCCACCCGCCTGGCTGCATCGGAACAGCCCCGCCACCCGCCTGACTGCATCGGAACAGCCCCGCCACCCGCCTGACTGCATCGGAACGACCCCGCCACCCGCCTGACTGCATCGGAATGACCCCGCCACCCGCCTGGCTGCATCGGAACAGCCCCGCCACCCGCCTGACTGCATCGGAACGACCCCGCCACCCGCCTGGCTGCATCGGGACGACCCCGCCACCCGCCTGGCTGCATCGGAACAGCCCCGCCACCCGCCTGGCTGCATCGGGACGACCCCGCCACCCGCCTGGCTGCATCGGGACGACCCCGCCACCCGCCTGGCTGCATCGGAGGGACCCCGCCACCCGCCTGGCTGCATCGGAACGACCCCCCCACCCGCCTGACTGCATCGGAGGGACCCCGCCACCCGCCTGGCTGCATCGGGACGACCCTGCCACCCGCCTGGCTGCATCGGAATGACCCCCCCACCCACCTGGCTGCAGTGGAATGACCCCGCCACCCGTGGGGTTGATTTGTTGGGTCTGATCCGGCTGCGGGAGTTACGATCGGGCTGGAAGCAGGCAGGAGGTGCTTCGCTGACCTGCGCTGTTGGGCTGCGCGGGTGAGCTGTGGAGAGGGGCTGCCGGCCCCCGCTCACAAAGAACCGGAGAGGGGAGGCGTGAGTTCACGCCAGCAATGCCAGATGTGTTTGTCCCCATGTGATGTCCCCTCCACACCTCTGACTGTGCAGTGGGGAGTTCGGAGGTCACAAGTAACATGCACCACTCACAGGGAGATGCACACGTGTGAACGGCTGCATGAGCCCGTGTGCTCAGCACTGCACACAAACGCACACCTGGCTGTGACCCAGCCCAAGCACGGTGCACGCCCACAGGCACGCCCACAAACGTGCAAGGCACACCAGCAGGCAACTGCCCCGTGGGACATGTGCCCAAGCAGGCACGCCCAGGTGCATGGCCACAGTCAGCACATGCCCAGGAGTGCACACGGGTGCATGCAGACCCGGGCGCAACACACACGTGCAGATGCACACGCAGATCCATGGCACACATGCAGATGTACGGGCGCATGCGCGCACGCGCACACGCACACGCACACGCACACGCACACAGATACACGGCCACAGGCAGCTGTATGGACACACATGCACAGGTGGTACACAGAGATCCATGGCCCCATGCAGATGTACGGGCGTGTGCAACACACACAGATACGCAACCACACGCAGCTGTACGGACACGCGCACACGTGGTACAGAGAGTTCCTTGGCCCCATGCAGATGTACAGGCGTGTGCAACACACACACAGGTACACAACCACACGCAGCTGTACGGACACGCGCACATGTGGTACACAGAGTTCCTTGGCCCCATGCAGATGTACGGGCATGTGTGACACACACACAGGTACACAACCACACAGCTGTACGGACACACACACATGTGGCGGTCTGGGCACACACGTCTACAACTCACATTCGGCAAGAGCCATTGGCGGCTGATGTGCAGGGAGCCGTGGTCAGCCCCCACTCCTCCCCGGGTGACACTGCTCCCACTCCATGGCTCAGCCCCTGGTCTGAGGCCGCCGGCGTCCTGCGGTCCCCGGCCCTCCTGCCCCAGAGCTGCAGCAGGACAGCCTGGCCGTAGCCTCCCTCAAGAAGTCGAAGGTCCCCCCGCCCCGCTGGCTCACACCCATCGCCCCGGGCCAGGTGTGCAGTGCAGTGGGTGGCTCCTCTGGGGATGGAAGGCACGGTGCCTAGGCCAGCGCCCTTCCCGCCCCAGACCCTGTCCCGCCCTTCCTCCTCCGGCTCAACGTGCCGGGGCCATGATCAGGTGGAGAATTCGACCCGGCGGTCTCCTCTGCTGAGGGTCTGCCCAGCAGCCGCCCTGCTAGGGAGCCTCCAGCTTTGCTCACGACGGGGCCGCGCCTGCTGGGTCCTAGCAGAGAGGCCAGGACCCGGGCTGGGAGTCAGGGCGCCTGGGGCTGTTCTCAGCTCTCCCTGTGACCTGGACCGTGTTGTGCCACCTCGCGAGGCTTTGGGGCAGGGCTTGCTGGGTATCGTGTCCAGGGAGTGCCCAGCACAACAGTGCCATGGTCTGGGCGCCCCTCCACCACCCCTAACTAACCCCAGGGGCATGGGGGGGGGGCAAGGTGCCACCGCTCGCGTCACCGATCTGCAGGGAGGAGCGGGGAGCTGCCAGTGTTTTCCAAGCCCTGGGCCGGAGCACGCAGGGTACGTTCTGGCTTCGCGGGCCCCAGGCACGGCTCGGCACGGCACGGCTCGGCACGGCACGGCACGGCACGGCACGGCTGTTGAGGGTGTGCTTTGGTATGGATGTGGCTGAGCACGTGGGAATTGCCTGGGTTTGTAACTCGGCATGGCCACGTCTGCCGGACAGCGTGTTGACAGTCGCAAGCCAGCGCCAGACGGTCGGGGCGCAGGTGGAAGCCACCACTGTATACAGGCTCTGTTTAGGCTGATGGGGGTGATGCGGCGTTGAGCTGGGAAGGGGTCAGCTGGCAGGAGCTGGGCAGGGCAGGGCGGGTGGCAGCTCAGTTGGGAGACAGCCACAGAGACCCTGGCCGGGGTGGGTCACGGCGTCAGTGTATAATAGGCGGCCACCACTGCTGGGGAAGTGGCCCACCCATGCAGCTGGCGAGCCCCAGGGTTCTGGGAGGGGCGATCTTTCTGCAGCCGTGTGGGGCTGCAAGGGCAGCGGGTCTCCCATCAGGCACAGCCACGGAGGGGAGCTTGTTCGGGGGCGGAGACGGTTGTGGCTAGCAGGTTTTACTCCGTTTGCCTGCCATGCGCGCCAGGCTGCAGGGCTGCATTGTTCCCCCGACAAAGGAGGCGAGCGCATGCCATTTTGCCGCTCCGGAATCCTTGAGGTCGTGAGACACAAGTGCACCGAGCTGACTGGACTCAGCCTAGAGCCTGGCAGACATTTCTCATCCCCTTGGGCACGCTTAGGTGTCTGTGCAGGCCGAGAATAGTGGGACCCTGGAGAGCCTTGCAGGGCGGATGGGCAGAGCTGCCCAGCAGGCTGGTGGGTCCTGGGGGAAGGCTGCTGGGTCCTGCCTGCACTTTGCCTGACTTTACTTCCACTTGTTACCCTGCCACTCCAAAGGCAGAAGACCCGGTGAAGAGGTGCCGGTAATGGCTGCATTTGTCCCATCGGCCGGGCTCGCCAGCAGGGCAGATTAGCGGGAGCAAGGAGCCGGGGGCATGTGGCTTTTGGTGGCAGAGAGCCAGCTGTTTGGACGATGCGGGCATTGGGCAGGTAGTCCTAAGGCCACTTCTGGTGCCCAGCAGTCCCCAGCCCCTGGTCAGCCAGCCCCGGGGCCATGAGCCAGTCTCGCCGCAGGTGCCGTTCGTTCCAGCAGGAGAGTTCCTGAGCCCGGCGGGTGAAGCTGCAGTGTGCGCGGCTCTCCCTTCCTTCCCTCATTTTCTGTGGTCCGAGCTTTCCTGTGTGTTTTCCTGTTTATCCGAAGGACCGGCCCCTTCTGCGCTCAAACAGCTGGCAATGCTGGGAGGATTAAGGAGCTGTGAGCTTCTGAAAAGGCGCACGCACCCCCTGTGCCTAGAGAGCAGCAAGAGATTCTCTGCTTTCCGTCCCAAACGTGTGGCTGTTCAGCAGCTGCCACGCCCCACCCCAGAAGTGGGCGTGTGCAGTGGGGCTCCCTGTGCGTGTCAAGCCCGTGGCGGTGGACCAACCTGTGTAAACGCTGGCTCTCACCTGGGGGCCAGTGCGTGGCGGTCCGGGGCTGCTGCCCTTCCCGCCTAGGCGCGCGGCAGGTGAGTGGCACATGGGGGCCCGACCCATGGGGTGCTGTGTGCAGCTGCCCAGAGCCTCGGGGAGTCCATTCTCCGTGGAGCGCTGGGGGTGGGGAAGCAGTGCAGACCAGGCCTGTCAAGCTTGGAGGAGCCAGCGGGTCACAGAGGTTAACCTGAACAAATCCCTCATTGACTTCCTGTCGGCTTCAGCCATGAACTAATAACAGGAGGATGGGGAGGGTGGGGGGGCAGGACAGGGCTGAAGGGGGAGAGGCTGGGGGGTGGGGAGGGACCCCCCATGGAGCTGCGGTGGGGTGGGGAGCCCACCCCCTGCCGAGGAGGCCTGGGCTGCAAGCCCCAAGAATGCTGCATCAGGGACTCTGCTGCGCTCGGGTCTGATCCTGCTGCCAGTGCCCTCGTAGTGGGCAGGCTGGTGCTTGTTGATTTCAGGGCCCAGGCCCTCCGCCTCCTCTCCACATACACGGAGTGGTGTCGCTGCCAGCAGGATCTGGCCGCACGGTGTGAATTCAGCGCAGCCTCCTGGCCTGCTCGGATGCAAGAGAGGCCGTGCCCACGCCACCCGCCCTGCCAGGGCTTTGTGCTTCCTGTGGCACATGGGTACTGGTCTCTCGCAGCCCGCGGGCCTTCCCTGGGGCAGGGGGAGCTGGCACGGAGGTGGCAGGCAGTGTAGGAGGGGTGAGGATGGCCGCCTCTGGGAACCATGGGGTGGCCAGACAGCAGCCCCCTGGGCCCCCAGTGCAGTCCCCTGCCTCTGGCAACCAGCACCCCAACAGGAAGGGACCGGACCCCTCCAGATGAATAGCTCATATGCAAGGAAGTTACTGTGTTCCCCTGCGGGAGAGGGGCACGTCCCCGCAATGCCAGCAGGACAGGCTCTTCCATTGGTAACCCGAGGCACTGGGAGCACTCGGGGGAGAGGGGAAGCGCTGCCCTAGAGCCTGATGCCAGCTGGCAGCGCACATGGCCTTAGCCTGGGTTTGTCGGTTCAGTCCCACTGGCGGAGGGGTGGGAGGTTTCGCTAAGCGCTGGGCGCTGCTGGCTGCTCGAGAACGGCAGGCGAGAGCCTGGCGCTGGGCAGTGGGTCGCTGGCCGGCAGACAAATGCCGTTAGCGAGTCTGCTGGAATCTGTCACGCGGGAAATTGGCCTGCTGGGGCAGAGGAAAGGGTTTGGGTCAGCGCCGGCTGGGCTGGGCAGGGCTGGGCTGGGGGTGTGTGCAGCGGATGCTGGCTGCCGAGACTTCCGTGCCTGCCGACAGGCAGCATGACAGCTCAGTGGCCGTGTAACGCACGGGCACCAGAGGAAAGTCACGGCGTGGCTTGGAGACCGGGTGGCCCAAGCCAAGCCCTGCAGCAGCCCCTCAGTGAGCCCTCTGCCGGGCAGCGGTGCCCTGGCCCCTGGGAGGGGGACCACACGGCAAAGCGGTGTGTCAGCCGTGCACGGGGAGGGGGGCAGGGGCTGGGTTTGCGGGGGGAGGGAGCGTGCAGAAGGAGGGATGCAGGGTCTAGTGGAAGGGTCCCCAGTGGCAGTGTTGGGGGCGGGGTGCCTGCATGGCTGAGCTGCTGACCCGGGATGCGGGAGACCCACATTCATGGAATCATAGAACGCTAGGACGGGAAGGGACCTGGAGAGGCCATCGAGTCCAGCCCCCTGCCCCAATGGCAGGACCAAGTACCGTCTAAACCATCCCTGACAGACACCTACCTAACCTGTTCTTAAATATCTCCAGCGATGGAGATCCCACAACCTCCCCAGGCAATTTATTCCAGTGTTTGCCCACCCTGACAGTTAGGAACTTTTTCCCAATGTCCAGCCTAAACCTCCTTTGCTGCAGTTAAATCCGTTGCCTCTTGTTCTATCCTCAGAGGCCCAAAAAGAACAAGTTTTCTCCCTCCTCCTTATGACGCCCTTTTAGATACCTGAAAACTGCTATCATGTCTCCCCTCAATCTTCTCTTTTCCAAACTAAACAAGCCCAATTCTTTCAGCCTTTCCTCATAGGTCCCGTTCTCTAGACCCTTAATCATTCTTGTCGCTCTTTCTGGGCCCTCTCTAATTTCTCCACATCTGTCTTGAACTGGGGTGCCCAGAACTGAACACAACACTCCAGCTGAGGCCTAACCAGCGCAGAGCAGAGCAGAAGAATGACTTCTCCTGTCTTGCTCACAACACACCTGTTCATGCATCCCAGAATCATTCCCTCCTGCCTAGGCCGCGGGAAGCTTTGTCGGACACTGGGCCAGTTACCGACTCAGTCAGTGCCTCAGTTTCCCCCCGGCAGAGGGAGGTGCTGATCCCTCCCGGGCCGGGGTGGAAGGTAAGTACCTCAGTGCAGGGTGGGGGCGGGGTGGCGGCAGAGAGCCAGCGTGGGAAGTAACGAGCAGAAAGCTGCTGTTCCTGCCCGGCTCTGCTCTGCACCCCTGAGCATGCGGCTGAGTAAAGGGCCAGGAGCAGGGGAGGGTGCGGGCACGGGGCCAGCGCCATGGGCCCCAGGCCAAGGGGCACAGCAGACAGCCCCTCCCTGGCCCGACGCCGGGTTAATGTTTGAAGCGCAGCCCCAGCGGGGCCGAGCCGATTGCCGTTATCAGCACTGATTAAACCCACTGCTCTCCACAGCTGTGTTAAACATTAAGCCTGGATGAAAGGCTGTGTTTGGAGGGTCACCCTGACTGGGAGACCCCCAAGGGCTTGGGGAGCCCCGGGGCGGCTGGCTCCTGCCCTTGGACCTGGAGCCATTAGCTGGCACCAGCAGGGAGTGCCAGGGAGAGGGGCGGGTACCTCAGCCATCTCCCCGTGCAGTGGGCGCAGGAGCTGGCCTGCACACGGGGCTGCCCAGGGCCCCCCAGGCCGGCTGCGTCCCAGCGGGAGGCAGTGCCGTGCACGCCGACTCGCCAGCAGCCCCGTTTAGTGCAGCTGGCCCTAGTGGAGAGCGGCTCCGTGACCGTTCACGTGTTAATGGCTGGCTCAGGCCCCAGGGCCGTTCCCCAGCAGCGGGCGAGCGGGAGTCCGCTCTCGGCAGGTTACGCGAAGTCAGCGTGCAAGGTCACCGGCCTGCGCTGAGCGGGGAGGGGCCGGCAGGTGCCCCGATGGAGATGGCACAGCAGACCAAAGCCCTCTGCTTCTCCCTGGGCAGCAGCCTCCTGGCACAGATCCTTTGGCCATGGACCAGCTAGTACAGCTGGAGCCCTGCTCTTGGGGTGAGGCTCCTTGCTCAGGGGGATTGGCTGAGACCCACCAACTTGTGTCACCAGCCAGGAGGGGAGCCGACAGCTGTCGATGCCCAGTGTGCGCCAGCCCAGGCCCTGCTGGCAGCGGGCCCTCGAGCTCGCCTCCTGTGAACCCCTTGGTTAGTGCTGTCTGGTGCCTGGGGGTCCCTCCCCCCCGCTGCACTCAGACCAGCCGATCTTCTGCCTGGGGAATGGCTGGGAGCTGGCCCTTTGCTCGTCCCGAGAGCCGCACCCAGCTGGTGGGAGCCCCTGGCTGTCTCTCCCCTTAGCAAAGGAGTGAGATGTCCAGCTGCTGGGGCACAGGAAGTCCTGCTGTGTGACCCTGGGCAAGCTCCTTCCCCCTGCCCATCCTCTGTTCTGTGCGGGGCTCCTCAGTGAGCCAGCCGCTCCGTGTGTTCGTACAGCGCCTGGCGCACCAGCTGGGGATCTCACTGCTCCCCCGACACAAATAGCTCCTCCGGGCTCTTTGCCCCTCTTTCAACCTTCATCCGGCAGCCTGCGGCACTCGCTGCCCAGACCCAGGAGGGCGAGAACTGGGAACACTGGGCCACCTGGACGGCTGTGAGAAATCCCGAGTTCGAGGTCAGGCCAAGGGCCGGCGACAGAGGGGTTGCACCTCTGGCTGCAGGGCGTCGGCTGGTCTCCAGCAAGCGGAGACTAGGGGAGACCTGCGCTGACGACCCCCGCAGGGCTCCTGCACCGTCCCCTGAAGCACCTCGCGTTGGCCACTGCCTGAGAGAGGGCACAGAGTAGGCGAGCCCAATCCGATCCCGCCTGGTAGTGCCTGTCTTTGTGCTCGCTCTGACAGGCCCCTTCTGTGCCCCCCACGGCCCTGCCGAGACCTGTGAGTGCTGCGATCCCACTGCCCTGTCCTCTTCCCGCCTGAGCCGACGGGGACGCTGAGTCGGGGTGTCTGGGGGCTGGACGATAGGCTGCGGGAGACGGATGTTTCTCCCCTTCTCCGCCCTCGGGGTGTCGGGGGTGAAAACTTGGCTCCTTAGAGGTGCAACCTCTTGCACGTCTCCTGGCACGGCCCACAGAGATCAGCCCCTGCCCCATCCCGCGCTGGGAGCTGCACAGGCTCCGGGGGAGAGACAGTGCCCATCCAGGGCCCCCAGCCCTCCCTCACCAGAGCTGCCCCCGGCAGCTGCTGTTCCCCTGCTCCCAGCCCTGGACCGCCCAAGCTTCCCCCGCCCCAGAGAGCCAGGTGGCCTGGCCCCAGCCCTGGGGGGAATCCAAGCACCAGCCCCAGGGGTCCCGAGTCCTGGGCTCCAGCCCCAGCCTGACCCTGAGCCACGAGGGCAGAGCTGCTAGCAGGAGGGGTGCTGGGGCAAAGTGTTGGTTGAGCCATGCCTGGCTCTGGGGCGGCTCCGCCCACGATACCTGCCCCACTGAGCTCAGACAAGACAGGCCAGGTGGTTTCAGGCATCATAACATCCTGCAACTCCAAGCACTGGGGCTAGAGGTCTGGCGGTAGAGCAGCCCCTGCAGCTGCAGGGCCGAGGAGCTCAGGGAGCCGTGTCCAGCCCCAGAGGCGTTAGCGGGGGGATGGGGGAGACAGCTAGAAAGAGGCTTGCCCAAGCCCAGAGCGGGACTTTGAACCCGGACTCCTGATTCCAAGCTCAGGGCCTCAGCTCCGCCGAATCAAATCACCCGGCCTCCCCTTTCCAGCCAGGGAGCAGCTTAGATAATTAGCTGCATGCAGGATCAATGCGGGGCCATCGCTAATGGATTAGCAGGGAAAAGATGAAAACGTTCACATTATTCCCAATCAATGAGGCCCTGATTAAGTGGATTAAAAACTGGCTCCTGGCCTCCGCACGGAAGCGTGGCTGGGGAGCTCGCAGCGAACGGGGCGCACCTCGGGGCGGCCCCCAGGGGTTGGTCCCTGACTTCACGGAAGTCAACGTTTTGATCAGTGATCTGGAAGAACATCCCAGAGGGTTCTGGTTACGGTCCATGGCGGGAGACTGGTGGCTGGGTGGGAAGTAGCCAGGACAGGGCCTGGAAGAGGGTCATCTGGACCATGTAGTGAGCTGGGTCCAGCCAACCTACCTGCCTTTGTAACACCACCAGCGCTGGGTCGTGCATTGCCGGACAAAGAATGAGGCTCACACATGTACAATGGGGGCCTCAGTCTGGGAACACAGCAACTGAATAGGCCTTGGGGGTGATGCTGGAAAACCCTGCGCCCCCCGCACGCGGCTGTGGGAGAAGGGGGGGAGCAGGGATGCTGACTTGCACAAGGGTCCCTGCATGCTACGGTGGGGAGACACCTGGGCTGCGACACCAGACCTAGTGACAGACCCGTCAGACGGGAAAGGATCTCAAGAGTCCAGCCCCTGGTGCTCACGGCAGGTCTCGGTACGATCTGCCCATCCCTGACCAGCGTTTGTCCGACCTGCTCCTAAGAGTCTCCTGCGATGGAGATGTCACAGCCTCCCTCGGCAATTGAGTCCGGTGCCTGATCACCCTGACCGGAGCTTTTCCTAATGTACTGCAGTGTAAGCCCCCTGCTTCCTGTCCTACCCTTGGAGGTTAACGAGAACAATTTCCCTCCCCTGTCCTTGTCAGGTACTGGAAAGCTGCTCTCCTGTCCCCTCTCAGCCTTCACCTCTGCAGACTAAACATGCCCCAGTTCTGTCCCTCTTCGCTCCTAGCTTGTGTTCTCTAGACTGCAGTCATGTTTGTTGCTCTCATCCCGGCTGCAGAACGGATGTTAACGAAGGGCGAAGGCGCAGGAGGGACTTACGGGAATGACCTGAGGTCTGGAAAACCTGCCCTGGAGAGAGAGAAGAGCATTGGAACAGCCAGACTGGGTCAGACCAAAGGTCCATCCAGCCCAGGGTCCTGTCTGCCGACAGTGGCCAGTGCTGGGTGCCCCAGAGGGAATGAACCGATCAGGTATTGATTAAGAGATCTCTCTCCTGCCTTCCATCTCCAGCTTCTGACAAAATGAGGCCAGGGACACTGTTCCTTACCCAGCCTGGCTAACAGCCATTGATGGACCTAACCTCCATGAATTTCTCTCGCTCTTTTTTAAACCCTGCTGTAGTCCTGGCTGCCACAGCCTCCTCTGGCCAGGAGTTCCACCGGCTGCCTGCGCAGTGTGAACAACTTCCTCTTATTTGTTTTAAACCTGCTGCCCATTAATTTCACTTGGGGTCCCCTAGTTCTTATATTACAGGAACAAGTAAATAACTTTTCCTTGCTCACTTTCTCCACATTACTCGTGGTTTTATAGGCCTCTATCCTATCCCTGCTCAGTCTCCTCTTTTCTGAGCTGAAAACACCTAGTCCCTCTAATCTCTCCTCATATGGGACCCATTCCAAATCCCTAATCATTTTAGTTGCCCTTTTTTGAACCTTTTCTAACGCCAATATATTTTTTTGAGATGAGGCAGCCACGTCTGCACGCAGCACTCAAGCTGTGGGCGCACCACGGATTTATGTAAGGGCAGTAAGATATCCTCTGTCTTATTCTCAATCTCTCTTTTAATGGTTTCTCACATCCTGTTTGGTTTTTTGACTGCAGCTGCGCACTGTGTGGATGTTTTCAGAGACCTGTCCACGATGACTCCAAGATCTCTTTCCTGATGAGTTGTAGCTAAATTAGCTCCCATTATATTGTGTGTACGGTTGGGGTTATTTTTTCCAATGTGCATAACTTTACATTTATCTACATTAAATTCCATTTGGCATATTGTTGCCCAATCACTCAGTACTTTGAGATCCTTCTGAAGTTCTTCACAGTCAGCTTTGGTCTTCACTATCTTGAGCAATTTAGTATCATCTTCAAACTTTGCCACCTCACAGTTTACCCCTTTCTCCACATTGTTTAGGAATAAGTTGAACAGGACAGGTCCTAGGACAGACCCTTGGGGAATGCCACCAATTACTCCTCTCCATTCTGACAACTAACCATTTATTCCTACCCTCTCTTTCCTGCCTTTTAACCAGGAAAGGATCTTCCCTCTTACCCCGTGACAACTTAACTTGTGTAAGAGTCTCTGGTGAGAGACCTTGTGAAAGGCTTCTGGAAATCCAAGTACACTGAATCTACTGGATCCCCCTTGTCCGTGTGTTTGTTCACCCCTTAAAATAACTCTAATAGATAAGTAAAATGTGATTTCCCTTTACAGAAACCATGCTGACTTTCACCCACCAAATTATGTTCTTCTATGGGTATGACATTTTATTCTTTACTATGGTTTCAGCTAATTTGCCCTGTACTGACATTAGACTTACTGGTCTGTAATTGCCAGGATCGCCTCTAGAGACCTTTTTTAAATGTTGGCGTTACATTACCTTTCTTCCACTCACTGGGTACAGAAGCTGATTTAAAGGCTAGGTTACAAACCATAGCTAACAGTTCCACACGTTCACATCTGAGTTCTTTCAGGACTCCCAGGTGAATGCCATCTGGTCCCAGTGACTTTTACTGTTAATTTTATCAATCAGTTCCAAAACCACCTCTAATGACACCTCAATTGTGGACAATTCCTCCTATTTGTCACCTACAGAGGACGGCTCAGGCTGGGAATCTCCCTAACATCCTCAGTCGTGAAGACCAAAGGAAAGAATTCACTGAGTTCCTCTACAATGACTTTGAGAACAACAAGAAGTCCTGTGGCACCTTGTAGACTAACAGATGTTTTGGAGCATAAGCTTTTGTGGGCAAAGACCTGCAATGACTTTGTCATCTTTGGGTGCCCCTTTTGTATATGGATGCTCTAGGTTCCCCAGTGGTTGTTTAGCAGGCTTCCTGCTTCTGATGTACTCAAAAACATTTTGGTATTGCTTTTTGAGTTGTTGGCTAGCTGTTCTTCAAACTCCTTTTTGGCTTTTCTTATCTCGCTTTTACATTTAATTTAGCAGTTTTTATGTTCCTTTCTATTTTCCTCACTGGGATTTGACTTCCACTTTTTAAAAGATGCTTTTTTATCTCTCACTGCTTCTTCTACATGGTTGTTAAGCCCCGGTGGCTCTTTGTCGGGTCTTTCACTATGTTGTTTAATCTGGGGTATATATTTAAATTGAAAGATCTACAGTTTCGCTTCCTGGGGAGAAGGCTGAGGGGTGACTTGGTCCTCGGCTCACAGTTGGTAACGGAGAGCTTTTCAAACGAGCAGACAAAAAATAACAAGCTTGGGGGGAGGGGCGATTGAACAGAGTGGAAACAACACAGATTTCTAACTGTGAGAGGGATTCACCACAGAGCAGCTTCCTATTGCTGAGCGGGTGGATCCTCTGTCACTTGGAGTCTTTCATCCCTGCCTGAGGGTTGTTCAAAAGCCGTGGGCTTCTGGGCTCAGGAGTCTGCTTGTGAAGAACAGGTCCCTCCACTGCCAGAAGGGCAGGAGAGTGGCCCGGCTGGGCAAGAGGCCGGACAAGATGCTCGCAAGGTGGTGGAAGTGGAGGATGGAGACGTAGATGGGTAGCAGAGGGTTGTCTGGAGCTGCCTGATAGGCTCAGTTTGCAGGTGTCAGAAGGGAAGGGGCAGTGGCTGGCCTACTCAGCCCAGCTCTCAGCAGCCGGGGACCTGGCCTGGGAGTGAGCTCAGTGCTGTGAGGGTGATCTGCCCCCGGAGCCACACGCCCCTCTTTTGTTTTAGTTCTGGTGGGTAGGAGGGTCAGATGCCCCCTTCCCTCCCCTGCCCCCCATGCTTTATTTCCCTGCAGAATTCAGGCCTGATCTGCCTTGCTTTTCCTGGAAGACTCTGGGAAGCACAGCACCGGGGGAGCTCTGACGTGGGAAAGCCTTGCGGTGGCAGGGGAGGAAAGCACCCTTGGTGGCAGATTAAATACACCTTCCCCATCAGTTGATACCTGTGCAAACTCCCCCTTCCAGTTCTCCAGTCCTCCAAGGAGACCTCCAGCTTAAACAGGGAGGGCAGCATTTGTACAGGGGGAAAAGAAAAGAAACATCCCAGACACCTCAGAGTCCAGTTCCCTGTGTTGTAAAAAAGCAGAACTGGTGGCTCCTATCCCAGGGGTCTCTCTGTGGGCAGGACACCTGAAGGCCGGCACCCTGGTCCCAGACACAGGGTGTGGAAGGGCGGGGTGCTGGTACAATGAATCATAGAATCACAGAATGCTAGGACTGGAAGGGACCTAGAGAGGCCATCAAGTCCAGCCCCCTGCCCCAATGGCAGGACCAAGTACTGTCTAAACCATCCCTGATAGACACCTATCTAATCTGTTCTTAAATATCTCCAGCGATGGAGATTCCACAACCTCCCTTGGCAATTTATTCCAGTGTTTGACCACCCTGACAGTTAGGAACTTTTTCCTAATGTCCAACCTAAACCTCCCTTGCTGCAGTTTAAGCCCGTTGCCTCTTGTTCTATCCTCAAAGGCCAAGAAGAACAAGTTTTCTCCCTCCTCCTTATGACACCCTTTTAGATACCTGAAAACCTCTATCATGTCCCCCCACCTACCCCCCACAATCTTGTCTTTTCCAAACTAAACAAGCTCAGTTCTTTCAGACTTTCTTCATAGGTCACATTCTCTAGCCCTTTGATCATTCTTGTTGCTCTTTTCTGAACCCTCTCCAATTTCTCCACATCTTTCTTGAACTGTGGTGCCCAGAACTGGACACAATACTCCAGCTGAGGCCTAACCAGAGCAGAGTAGAGCGACGTAAAGCTTCAGTCAAAAATATTTCTGCTGCTTCTGCCTGAGCTGTGCTGAGCCCTGTCTGGGGATGGTAGTGCTTAGATGTGGAAGGGCCAGGTTCCCGTCTCGGGCACCAGTACGTGACTTCTCCCCACAGTGGGTTTGTTCACAGAGCCTGGTACAAGTTAAACCGATAACAAGCTCTCGTACAGCATGTGCTGTCTGTTGATCTGCGCCCTTGTCCTATGTTTGTACAGCACCTGGCGCAGGCCCAGTGTGCAAGGTGGGGAAAGACAGGCCCCAACAGGGGAAGTCACTTGCCCCGGGCCAGTGGCTGAGCTGGGAAAAGAAGCCAGAGCTCCTACTCCATGCCGTGGGTTCACAGCCTGGCCCTTAACGGCGCTCTTGCCTGGAGGCGATAGTTCTCCATCCCTTCTCCCAGCAGCACTGGGCGACTCCCGCTTGGCATAACAGCACCTCACCCCCGTACGGCGTTCCCCATTTCCAACTCGCCCCGGGACGCAGAGCCCGTGCAGCCTGGCGTAGCCCTGTCCCGGTCAGCAGCGACCCTGGCTCTGAGGTGGCCGATGGTGCCTGCCCCTGGGGCTCTCCTTGCTGAGCTCTGGGCTCACCCCTGCTTGCCAGCCCTGCCCTAGGCTCTTGCTCATTCCTGACACCTGCCTGAGGACAGAGCCCGCTCCGGCCAGGAGGACGGGGAAGCCCATTTAGTAGCCAGGCAAAGGTGCTGATTCCAACCCAGGGCACGGCAAGCGGCGGCTGTCACCTCGCCCTGCCTGCCCAGCCTTGCTGTACGTGGCTCTGCCCCGGCCAGTGGCGAGGGATCATCTGTGCATCTCATTGCTCGGCGTTCCTCTGCCAGCCCCGGCGATCTGTGCCGGAGTCTGGTGCTCGGCCTCTCTGGAGGGACCAGCACGGACCAGGCTGTGGACTTGGCTTCTGCAGGGCCGACCGGGATGAAGCAATGCCCAGGGCAGAGCTGGCAGCTCAACCGGGGCCCTGCGACCGTAAGGTGTGTCCTGGGCCCCCTTGCCAGGCTGCCAGCCCCACGTCTGGCCAGCCTGCCCCCCTCGGAGTGCCGTCCGCCGTGGGGGCTGATGTGGGGGGGCAGGGGAGGGGGCCCCGGGGGGATGTGGTGGGGCGGGGGAGGGGTGTTGGGGGTCAGTAAATTACAGGCGCAAAAGTCAATATTTTATGAAAGGCTGATGGGGGGAGAAGCGGAAGGGCTCGTCCCCGCCCCCTTCATCAACCTGCTGGCCCCCGCGACCTCTAACCCTGCAGGAGCGGCGCCCATTATCCCCTTCCATCATTAAGCTGCCGCCATGGCAACGGGTGAGGGGGGAGGCAGGCTCCCTTGGGTACGGGAAGAACCACAGATGTGTTAGTGGGAGAGCCGGGCCGGCGTCTCCCGGCCCCACACCATCAGCCTGCGGGTCTGCCTGCCTGCTGCCGGGCCTGGGGGCTCAGCAAGCGCAGGGGTCTGAGCCTCCCCGTGCGGCCTGTCCTCGTCTTCCGCCGAGTGCCGGGAGCTCCGATACGCTCCCACCGGTGACTCCTGGACCCCAGCCGAGTGGGCTGGCCAGGGGGTGCTATCTGCCATGGTTAACGATGGACATCTCCTTCCGCCTAACTGGCAGGATTTTCCCCTGCCGGGCTGCTGGGAAGGGCAGGGAACTGGCGGGGGTATTGATTCTGTGGCTTGACAGGTTAATACTTCTGTTTATCGAGGAATATAGCTACATCGATGGCATTAAATGAGTTACTAATTATATCAATCCAAACACGATTAAAAAGGGTCCCGCTCAGAGGTCGCTCCCAGCCAGAGAGAACTGCATGATTGCACAACTGGCCCTGTGCAAGGTGCGAGTGCGGCCATGCATGTGGGCGTGTAAATGTGTGTACCACACACGGGCGTGGGTGCATGTGTGTGCGCGCAGCTCCATCTGCACGTTCCCCCAGCATCCCATGCCAGCCCACATCGGCCCCTGGAAGCCGTGCAGCTCCGGAGTGGGCCTGGCGCTTGGGGCTCCAGGCGGTAGCGGCTAAGCACGTGGGAGTCCTGTTGAGCAGAACGCGGCTCAGTGGAGGGACCACCTCTCCAAGGGGAAACTGAGGCACAACAAAGTACGCTGAGCGGCATCGCTGGGGAAGGGATGTGACAGGCCCGTAGGACAGTCCCGGAGGGGGTCTTGTGAGGTGTGAAGGCACCTGAGTGGCACAGGGCAGGGGCAGAGAGGAGGGGGAGGCTGCGGAACCAGCCAAGGATGGTCTGTCGGAGAAGCGATACAGCTGGACACGCTGGGCCCAACCTGCAGCACGTCCGTCTCCCGGGTGTTTCCCACGCACACCCAGCTCTGCCGGGCAACAGTCTGGGGCAGGGAGGGGCCCAGCTGCGGCTGGGGTGGTGCTGACGCGGGAGGGGGTCAGGGGCTCCCGGGCAGAGCAGACCAGAACTCTGGCCCCAGTGGGGCAGCCTTTCCTGCCGGGACTTGGGGGGGGTTGGTATTGAAGCAGGGCGTCTGGGGCGCGGGTCCTTTGGCATTGTGGCTATTTCCGCCTCTGGGCCTGAGGCTTTGTGCTCTGAACCTTTGATCCTCACCATCCCAGGGCAGGTGTTGCAAGAGCCGGCTCTTAATCCAGGCGTCCAAATTCCAGCTCCGCGTCTCCCGCCCACTCACTCCGCATTCCGCCTGCGGTGTCGGGGGTTCGGCGTTCCCCTCTGGGCCATGCTGCTGCTGTGTGCTGAGAAAGCGGCTGCGCTGGCAGGCTGGGTGAAGGGATCCTGGCACATCCCTGAAGAGCTCCAGCGGCGAGCCAGTGCTTGCAATGTGCCGGGAGAGCCGGGGCAGAAACGGCTGGAGACCAGCCGGGGGATGTTGTTAGCTATACTATGGATTAATGGGATGCAATCCTGAGGGCTCTTCCCCCCCGCTGCAGGACATTAGCTGAGGAGCAGCTGGTGGGGAAGCGAAATGCCCCCCGTGGGGCTGCACTGCACTCTGGGGTGAGCCGCTTATCCATCCTTCGGAGCAGAGGCTGGCCGAGATGGAGCCTTGCTGGGATGCAGAGCAGCGGGGGAATCGCCTGCCAGCCCCACGTTCGGCGCGGCAGGAGACGTAGCCTAGGCTGGGAAGGTCCTGGACAGCCGCTGTGGGCGGGGCGGGGGGGGATGCTGCCCTGGCTGGGGCTGCCCAGCTTTGTTTGCTGTGAAGTTTTGGTGGCCGTTCCAGCCTCTTGCTTGTCCTCTGGGAGGGGTGATAGGCAGGGCTGCCGTATCGCCTCGCACCATTTCCGTGCAACCGTCTCACGGGCCCGCACACCTGTCTGGAGCGCAAGCAGTCCGCGCACGGCACCCAAACCCCAGCCTCTTCCTTGGGCCCATAGGGGGCGCTCGGGAATGAAGGGCTGTCATCCCACCTCCCAGTGCTTTCTGTCCCGGGGCGAGCTCAGGTCTGCGGCTCTGGTGCTCGTGCCGGCCTCGGGATTGGCTCAAAGGGTCTGTGGCTGGGAAGGGAGGAGCCCAGTCCCTAGTCTGACCTTGGCATGGCACTGGGGAGAGACCCTGGCCCTGGCCATCCCGCTGAGGAGCAAATATTTCCTCCCTCCCATGCGCGGGGAGCCTCGCCGTAGGTTGTGGTCGAGCCAGGGCATGTCCTCTAGAACAGGGGTGTCCAAAAGAAATGTAACAATCGCCACAGCCTCTCCCTGCCCAGAGCCAGGCACCCCCAGCCAGACACCCCCACCAGAGCCAGGCGCACACCCCAGAGCCAGGCACACCCCCCCAGCCAGACACCCACCCCAGAACCAGGCACACACCCCAGCCAGGCACACACCCAAGCCAGACAACCCCCAGAGCCAGGAACACACCCCAGCCAGATGCCCCCCCCCCCCGAGCCAGGCACCCCCTCCAGAGCCAGGCACACCCCACAGTCAGACAATCCCCCCCAGAGCCAGGCACACCCCCCAGCCAGACACCCCCTCCAGAGCCAGGCACACCCACCCAGAGCCAGGCATACCCCCCAGCCAGACACCCCCCTGAGCCAGGCACACCCCCCCACAGCCAGACCCCCCCCCCAGAGCCAGGCACACACCCCAGCCAGACACCCCCTCCAGAGCCAGGCACACCCCCAGCCAGACACGCCCCCCCCAGAGCCAGGCACACCCCCCAGAGCCAGGCATACCCCCCAGCCAGACACCCCCCTGAGCCAGGCACACCCCCCAGAGCCAGGCACACACCCCAGCCAGACACCCCCTCCAGAGCCAGGCACACCCCCAGCCAGACACCCCCTCCAGAACCAGGCACACCCCCAGCCAGACACCTCCCCCCCCCCGAGCCAGGCACACACCCCAGCCAGACACTCCCCAGAGCCAGGAACACACACCCCGAGCCAGGCGCGCACACACACACACACACACACACACACACAGCCAGACACCCCCACCCCCACCGAGCCAGGCGCATGCGCGCACACAAACACACACACACCCCCTTGCAAAGTGCCGGTGACTCACTGGAGGCCCCCCCACATGAGCTGTCCTGCAGCCCCTGTGCCTGGGGCCACTCCTAGGTTCGCTTTTCCCATGAAGGGGTGGGGCGCGTGCATGCAGTGGGGGAGGGTGCTCCACCTGTGTGGCTCTCACAAGCCGCTTCGCACCCCGCAGGGTCCAGTTCCCCACGTGGGGCGAACACGAAGCATGTGGGGCCCTGCGGCCCTAGACGGAGACGGAAGAAGGTCTGGACTGAGTCAGACCAAAGGTGCATCCAACCCAGTGTCCTGTCTGCCGACAGTGACCGATGCTGGGTGCCCCAGGGGAGTGAACCGAACGGGGAATCACCAAAGCGATCCCTCCCCTTGCCCATTTCCAGCTGCTGGCAAACAGGCTGGGCACCGTCCCCACCCAGCCTGGCCCACAGCCACTGGTGCACCAAACCACCATGAATGTGTCTCGCTCTTCTTTGCACCCTGTTACTGGCTGGGCCTTCCTAACCCCCTCTGGCACAGAGGCCCCAGACTGGCCGTGCGCGGCGTGAAGACGTACGGCCTTTGGCTTGTTTGAACCTGCTGCCGGTTAACTGCCTTGGGTGACCCTGCGGTCTGGTGTGAGGAGAAGCACTCAGGACCTCTTCCTTACTGCCCTTCTCCACACCCGTCGGGATGGAAGGGGCCTGTGTCGCTTCCCCCGTAGTCATTCCTTCTCCAAGCTGAGCAGCCCCACGCCGATTAATCTCGCCAGTGTCGAGGTGAAGCCCGCCTGGGGGGCAGGGAGGGAGCCCCCCCCGACCCCGGGGAAGCCATTGCACCTCCACCAACATGCACCTCATTTCCTGTTTGTTCTATTGCCCAGCACTTGGATCTCCTTCCGCCTTCATCTGCTAGAGCCAAAAGCCCCCTGGGCTCACACGGCTGCAGATTGGGCTGGCCTGCGGCAGCTTCTCTGCAAGGAATGTACCAGCCTCCCTTGTCTCTCCTGGGCGCCGGGAGTGGAGATAGTTAACCCAGGCCAGGGCGGTACATCGGCGTGTGGGAACAGGTGAGGCAGCCCCTGTCCGCAGTGACAGGGCCCATCACCTTCCTGGTTCGAGAGACAAACGCAATTATCAAAGGCTTGGAGTCCGCAGGTCAGTGTGTTCTCCGAACACCTCCAACCCTTCCGCCCGCCGCTCTGCCTGTTATTTCACTCAGCCCTTGTCTCTGCTTAAAAGCTGACCTTTGCTCCCTGTTTGATGTAACATGTTTATGCATCTCAGGGCGCCCGCAGATAAAAGGTTAGAGGTTAATAAATGGTGGAAAAGTAGATACCAAAGCTTTGAGGTCACACCTGTTTCTGTTGCTTTAAGTTCCATGCTGCAAGCGCCCAGGCGGATTGTAATTATATTGCAGCACGAGCATTCCTGCCTTTTGATGAGGATAATTGAGAGGCACCGCCCGGGGGGCACAGGGAGAGAGACATCCAGATGCCTCCACCAGATAGCAGACGCTGTCTCCGGCTGTCACGCATACACGCATGTCCACCCACACACGTGCAGGCGTGCACCCACTGCCAGGCACCCGCCTGTTAGCCAACGCTCGCCAGGCCCATGAGCTCCGGGAGCTCAGGCATTCCCGAGCACCCACGTTCAGCTGGTCCCCGACAGACACCAGCAGTGCAGAGCTGACCTGCTCCCCTGCTGGCCCCCCGCTGCCCGCTGCTGGGTTTATCAGCACACACGCGTCACCCAGACGGACATGAGTGTCTGTAGCACCCGGGCCCCTCTCCACACACGCCAGGCGCCATGTTGCTGCCAGGCCGCCTGACCCGTATGCCTCCCATCTGTGTGCTTGTCAACACGCACACGCCAGCAGATGGGCACCCCGTCGCATGGGATCAGCGTGCTCACACGTGCACCTAGGCAGAGACCAGCCCACATACATCCCACAGCCAGAGTTTGCCAGCTCCACGCTCCCTGAGCTTTCATTTTATTATCCATTGTGGGCATGGTCGTGGAACTTGGGGGTCGCCAACCAGGACCCTGTCGTGCCAGGTGCCGTGCGCCAGGGTTCCCACTAACTTTTCCCATCCGGGGTGGGATAAATGTTGTTTGGTGTGCCGAGGCATGTGTTGATGCGCACCACCCATAGAAACACAGGCTCTGCTCATCAGCCGTGCGGCGTCTGAAACTCCCCTGGGCAGCCGCCCCAGTGCTCAGGGTGCAGGGAACCTTGCCATGCAAATACACGCCGTCTCGCCTTCCTCCCAGGGCTAGGCACAGCTTTACCCGCTCACCCCACCATTTATTCATTCTTGTGTCGGTTCGGGTGAGGTGACCAAGTCTCGTCCTCGCCCGCCGTGCCTGGCGGCGGCAGGAAACACATCCCTGTGGCTGCCTTCTCCCCGGTGCTTTGCCTGCAGGGTCTCCGGGTCGGCCCCCTGGTTTCATGCTCCTGGTCTCCCTGTGTGACGCCCGGCGTCGGTGCTGCGGGGCTGGCAATGGCATCCCCAGATCTGCAGGGGGAGCCGCCTGCGGGCAAGCTGGCGGGGGGCTGCTCCTTCCGGGAACGTGTCCGTCGGTGTGAGCGCTGCCCAGGCGGAGCCGTGAGGCAGCTGAGGGTGTCGAGCTTCCACGGAGACGCCCCAACGGTGGGTCCCTGGCTGAGGATTCCAGAAGCTGAATGCTCTTGCGGGGGGTGTAGACGTGCAGGAGAACGAAGCCGCCCCCATCTCCATCGCAGCCTAACCACGCTCAGACGGTGGCGGTGAGCCACCTCCTGCGGGAGGCTAGCCCTTGGCCCTGCCTCCTTCTAGCTGAGGCCCCGCCCCCACCATACCCCTCACCCCAGCTGCCTGCCCCCCATCCGTGGGCTGCCCCATTGCAGCCAGCCCGGGAGTGGAGGGCGAACAGGCAGCCTGGCCCTGCTGGGGGAAGAGCGGGCAGCTGTAGAGTGTGGGGTGGAGCGTGGGCAGGGCCGTGCCAGGCTGGTGAGGGCAGCTTCGCCTCCCCGGCCCATGCTGCTCACAGCCGCAGAGCGTGCCCGCGGAAGCCGACGGCAGCAAGCCAGGCGGTGCGGCAGTTCTCGCAGCTGCAGGGGACGGAGCCGCAAGGGGCTGCAGATTAGCTTTGGCAGCAGGGCCTGCTCGTGCCAGCGGTTCCCCCCCGGCGGGTGCAGCATTTATAACGCGGGCGTCTGCTCATGGTAGCGGGGCTCCGGTGGGGATAACTGGAGTCATCTTCAGCTTCTGTGAGTCCCACCTAAACGTCAGCCCAGTTCCCTTCCCCTCCGCCCCCGGGGTCCGGATCCAGTGGAATCGGGCTGGTGTCGGGGTGGGCTGGGAGCTCGGTTTGGTGGGTTCCTGAGCGGATCAGGAGTCCTCTCTCTTCCAGGGGGCCTGCACAGTCAGGCTTTGCCGCCCGCCTCTGGGAAGCTGTTCCTATGGAGACTGCATTGCCATGGGGATGGTGTGATGGAGACAGACATTTCCTCTGCAGCCTGGGCTGTGCGCTGGCTCCGCTGGAGGTGTGCTCAGACCCAGGGGAAAGCCCCAGTGTGGAGTCACACCGCTGCGCCCCCGCTGGGGGGGTGTAGCTGGCAGGGGCCCATTTGCCACGGCCAGCCAGGCCGAGTGGGCACCTGTGACTGGTCTCGGACTTCTTCCTTAAACTGCTGCCCCTACTGTGTGTGTAGCAGGGCCTGAGTCGGGGCGGGGGTCTCCCGCCTGGCACGTAGCTGGGCCTGAGTTGGGGTGGGGGGGTCTGGACGCACCTGGGGTTCATCTCTCCCCAGGGGCCGAAATCATGGGGCAGAGGGGCAGGTTCCGCCCTGGCACAGGGGCGTCCGGTGGGGGTTCAATGCTTGTTTTCCCGACACCGTGGAGACTGCAACAATATCTGGCTTCTTGTGAGTGCTGCATTGCGTGTGTGTGTGTGTTCTGCATTGCTCTGTGAATGTGCGTGTGTGCGTGTGTTAGTTTTTAATGGCATTTTCTAGTGGAATTGTTTTTAAATGGCTTTGTTTTGTTCTCCCCTGATTGCTGGCTGGGATTCCTTTGTAGGGTTTGGAAATCCATTCCCAATTGCTGAGTGTTGTTTCTTTCAATGGGTTTAACTTCTTCCCAGCTTCGCCAGGAGGAATTGGTGTCTGTAGCGGCTTCGATTTGCGCTAATTTTTCCTCCGTGTGCTCTGACTTTTACTGCTGTGCATTGATCTGGGCTGCTCGGCTTGTCCTGCTCAATGCAGCAGGGGCCAGTTTTATGCTGGAGGGACCCTTCGCTTAGCTCCTTAATGGATGAGAACCTGCACCCAGCCACCTGTCCTTCCCGGAGAGCCGCGCTCCTCTCCTGCTGGCCATGTGGTCAGGGCGGGGGCGTTGCTCCAGGACAGCAAGGCTAATGCTGACGGCCGTAGCAGCTGTTCAGAAACACGTCCCTTAGGTTTTCGGTGCCGAGGGTTTTCCAGGCTCTCTCGTTTGCCTTTGGACATGCATGTACAGAGCTGCGGCTTGGCTGATCTCTGCGGGCTTTGTTCTGGGGCAGGGCCAGCGCCCGCTGCCTGTGCTCCCATACAGGTGGGCAGGACTGGACTAGGAGCCAAAGTGTAGGTCCGTTACGACGTAGCCACTCTGAACCCTTTAACAGAGCGACAGGAAAATCTGCCTAGGACATCTCCTCTTCCTCTGCCACCAAGAATGTGTCGGCTGAGGCCTTTGGCGCACACATTCACCAGCACACCCCTGGGCGCACGTAACACCCACCCTTCCCCGGAGCATCTCTGGGCCTGACGGTGTGAATGACCCCCATCGCACCGGGCCGTAGCCAGGATTAGCATCCTCCTTGCTTTGCAGGAGGGCGCACTGAGCCCCGGCTGCTTCAGGTACAACTGCAGTGAAATCACCAGGGACGAATTTGTCTTGTGATGTGACATGACCAGTTTATGCCCAGTGAGTCGGTGGCAGAGCCCCAACTCCCCTTCCCGCTGCATCTCTTCGCTCCCAGCACTGTGCTTTTTCCATTGCACAGTGCTGCTTGTGTGGAACGCAGAGGAAGAGAGACGGGGGGTGCACAGATTCCCACAGTCCCTAACACGCACGCACTGAGCAGTGCACTCAGACCCTGCCTCCCGCCTGACACACACTCCTGCCTCCCTCGTGCAGGGCTCTGGGAAGTGTCCCGTGCCCTGGCTGGGCGAGCAGCTTCAGCAGCCGGCCCGTACCAGTCTGGGGAACAGGCCGAGGGGAAGGGGTTTGCCTGTTGAATATGACTTACTGCCGCTGAGCCAGCCTCAGCGGTGCCACAAACACCCCCTCAGCTGTCCCCCCTGCAGCCATCGAGGGGGCTTGTGTCATCTGCTCCTCACTTCTCTCTGCAGCGCAGGACAGGCTGTGCTTATCAGCTTCCCTACGGGCGCCTCTCCCAGGTTGTGCCCTGCATCCAGCACCTCTGACTCCGTTAGCTCGGGCCTGGTCCCCACCACAGGGGGGCTGTTCATTCTGCTTCAGGGTGCATGGCTCTGGGTAGCTCTCTCCGAAAGCAGGTTGCAGGCCTGGCCGGCTCTCACTCCCAAGTGGGAGTTCTGCCGATCTTTGCCCTGGTGGCAGGATCAGGACCGGGCCTGGCCTGAAAGGAGATCTCGGCTCCTCCGGCTTCTACTCGTGCTGCCCACGGTCTGTGCCGTGCTGCCCACATGCTGTGGGCCGGGGAAAGCCCGGAGCTGGTGTAGTCCCTTTGCGCTGTCAGTGGGGGCACCAGGATGTCGGGGCCCTGCTGTTCTCCAGCAGAAGCTGGATTTGTTGGTGGCTGGTAAATACCACCGCACCCTCTTCTCGCATTCACCCAGCCCGTCGGCCAGGATCAGAGCCCTGGGCTGCTGAGTGGGATGCTCCCCTGGCCAGAGGAGTCTCACCCCAGCTGAGGCAGGACCGGCTTCCCTTTGCTGGTGTCACCCTGTTGCTCCTAGATCTTCCCACCTCAGTGAATTCTCCTCCTGCCCAGCCAGCCGTCCGCAGGCTGCCCACGCCCCTGCCTGTGGCGTGCCAAGCTGCTGTGGAGCCCTGGCACTTGGGACAGGAGCAGGCACTGGGCAGGTTGATCCCTCCAGACCCCCACGGCTTTTCTCTGGACTCCCTCCCATTTCCCCATCCATCCATGAATGTGAAATCCCAGTGCCCTGCACTCACGCCCTCGTGCCAGAACCATGTCAGCCCACGGCTCCTGGCCGGTTTTGTTCTGTGCTTTGCAGGGTGGGCGGGGGCTTGCTCTCCGCACTCCCTACCTGGCTCTGCAGCCACCTGACCTCCCAGACGCTCCTGCCAACGGGGACCTTGCATTTCCCTTTGTCCTCCCTCTACCCCCCCCAGTGACTCCCGTGTGGCCATTTACTGGCCATGTTTCTAACCACACCGGGTCCCTTGATGTCCTTGCCCTGTTCCCCTGCTGCTGGCAAGTCCTCGCCCCTTCGACCCTTTGCCACAGTGTCTGGGTGCTGCACAGTCGGGAACATACTTGCCCGAACCGAACTCTGGGTGGCTGAGCACGGCTGTTAGCCCCATTGTTCAGGTGTGGGGACTGAGCCACAGGGAGACTAAGTGACTGGGCCAAGGCCATGGCATGCAGACAGTGGCAGCAGCACCTCTGGAGTGGAGCATGGCAGAGGTTGGGCAGCGCACAGGGTGCTGCGTAGCAGCCTTTAGCAGGGAGCTTGTCCACTGCATGTTGCACCGGTTGGAACCAGCCTGGACTGGAGACCCCGCATGGCTTGGCCGGCTCCTGGTCCCCAGACAATGATTGACACGCGAGCACGAGAGCGGCTGCACGGGGTGAGACCAAAGGTCCATCTAGCCCAGTGAACTGTCTTCCCACGCGGGGCCGTGCCAGCTGGCCCAGAGTGAACGAGCAGGGCGCGCAGTCGGCCGGCCGCTCCCAGCTTCCACCAGCCAGAGGCTAAGGGCGCCAGCCCTGCCCAGGCTGGATCAGAGCCATCCATGGGCCTGTCCTCCATGAGCCCTTTTTTGAACCCTGTTGTCGTCTTGGCCTTCACAACCTCCTCTGGCAGAGTTCCCCGGGGGACCTGCACTGTGTGAGGAAATGCTTCCTGGTTTAAACCTCCTGCTGGTTACCCTCAATGGGCACTCCTAGTTCTGCTAGGGGAAGGAGTGAAAACTTCCTTCTATGCTTTCTGCACACCCGTCCTGATTTCATAGACCCCTGTCATGTCTCCCCCTTCGTCATCTCTGGTCCAACCAGAAAAGTCCCGGTCGTATTAATCTCTCCTCATGTCGAAGCTGCTCCAAACACCTCATTGTTTTTCCTGCCCTTTTTCTGAACCTTTTCCAGTTGTAATACATCTTTTTTGAGCTGAGGTGACCACGTCTGCCGGCAGCGTTCAGGGGGTGGGCGTACCATGGAGAGGCAATAGGATATTGTCTGTCTTATCCTCTATCCCCATCCTAATGATTTCGAATACTCTGGTCACTTTTCTGGTAACTTTTCTGGCTGAACAGCAGGTGGATATTTTTGGAGAACTCTGCACAATGACTCCAAGATCTCTCTCTCTCTCTCTCTCTCTCTCTCTCTCAAGTGGTAACAGCTGATTTCGATCCCATCATGTTAGTTTAGAAATACACCAAGGTCACGACCATGGCGAATTCGGTTATTCGCGAGTGGCTCGTTCATCCCTTGCACCATCGCCACCCGCGCGGCACAAGACACTGGAGCTGCCCAGGCAGCGCTGTGATTGCCGCCGCATGGAACGAGGTGCTGTAGCCACCCGTGTGGTGTGTCCTGATACGTGTGAAATTCGACATTCGCCAGGGTTCTCAACACCAAACCCTCGCAAATGTCGCAGCCTCCTGTAGGTGGGACCGCGTCTCTCAGTGCGCATTACTTTGCATTTATCGGCACTGAATATCATCTGCCATTTTCATAGGTAAACCACATCCACCGCTTCTCCCTTATCCACAAGGCTCGTTATCCTAGCAAAGCTATCAGATTTTGCTGCCCCCTTGCTTGGGCTTGTGAGACCCTTCTGACGCTCTTAGCTGTCATGAGCAGTTTTGTGTCATCTGCAAATTTTCCCACTTTCCTCTTCACCCTTTTTTTCTAGATCATTGATGAAGATGTTGAATAGGATCGGTCCCAGTATGGCCCCCTCAGGGACACCCCTAATTACCTCTGTCCAGTCTGAAAACTGACCTCTGTTCCTGTTGCAGAACCACGAGAGGCCCTTCTAACCCTCCCATCCTGCGACAGCTCACTTTGCTCACGAGGGACCTGGTCAAAAGCTTTCTGGAAATCTAAGTACAATATATCTACTGGATCCCCCATGTCTACATGCCTGTGAGGCTTGATTTCCCATTACAAAACAAGGCCGATTCTTCCCCAACCAATAATGTTCTCCCCTGTGTCTGACAATATTGTCTACACCATAGTTTCAGCCAGTTTGCTCAGTACTGATGCTAGACTTCCCAGCCTGTCATTTCCAGGATCGCCACTGGAGCCCTTTTAAAAAACTTGCATCACATTGGCTCTCCTCCAGTCAATGGGTGCAGAAGGTGATTTAAATGACAGGTTACAATCTACAGTGAGTATTTGTTACTGAGGCTTTCTTATTATATGATAACGAAACCCCAGCTCTCTTCCCAGTTGCAGAACTCCACGGGCAGAGCAGGGAGAGAAGCCACCGCCTTCTGCCCTGCTTTCTGCCACCGCTGCTTTAGCATGTGTACCTGCAGAAGCGCTTTGCACCCGAGCGTGGCCAGCGCACAGAGCCACCGCCGCCTTTGCCCATCTGTAGTGGCTGGCACGCGCCCACCTGGGGATCAGTGGCTCACGCGCTCGCCAGAAGGGCCCTCCCCAGGGCTGTGCTGCCCCAGCCCTTCCTTCCTTGGCTCACCCTGGCGTTGGGGGCGGTGGTGGCGCCCGCCCCGGTGTGGCCTTCCCCAGCCAGAGGAACTCCAGAGGCACAGTCCATTTAGCCTCCCAGCGTTCCCCTCCCCCAGCCTCTCCCCCCAGATAAATATTTGTCCCACGTCAGTTAACAGACTGACAGATCTAAAGTCCTCTGTTTATCCGCCGGCTGGCCAGAGCCCAGGCAGGAAGCTAGCAAGGGGCCCCAGCTCCACCCTCCAGGGCTGCCAAACCCGCCACCCATGGGCTTGCCCTGGGCCCCCCGTGCACAAGGGGAAGAGCTGCCAGCTGCTGCTCCTAGCTGAGGAGATTGGGGGTCCTGCCTGCTTCTCCTGGGCCTGGTCCTAGACCCCCAGCAGCCTGTACTTGCACCAGTCTGCAGCTGGCCACAGGGAGAGATTGCCCTCAGTAAGGGACTCTGGAATTTGCTGCTTCTTCACAGCTGCACAACCTGCAGCTGAAGCCCCATCACCAGGGGAGGCATTGGGGTTGGAGGGAGCAGGGGGTCTCAGGCTAGTGCTGGGTGATGGAAGCGTAGGGATACCTGTGTGGGTGTCAGAGCAGTGACGGGTGCTGGCGGCGTAGGGATACCTATGTGGGTGTCAGAGCAGTGACGGGTGCTGGCGGTGTAGGGATACCTGTGTGGGTGTCAGAGCAGTGCTGGGTGCTGGCGGCGTAGGGATACCTGTGTGGGTGTCAGAGCAGTGACGGGTGCTGGCGGTGTAGGGATACCTGTGTGGGTGTCAGAGCAGTGACGGGTGCTGGTGGCGTAGGGATACCTGTGTGGGTGTCAGAGCAGTGACGATTGCTGGTGGCGTAGGGATACCTGTGTGGGTGTCAGAGCAGTGACGGGTGCTGGCGGCGTAGGGATACCTGTGTGGGTGTCAGAGCAGTGACGGGTGCTGGTGGCGTCGGGATACCTGTGTGGGTGTCAAAGCAGTGACGATTGCTGGTGGCGTAGGGATACCGCTCACTGCATTGCATCCCTGCGTGAAGTCGACGAGCAGCGTTTCTGGAGCTGCTGGCAGGAGCTCCTAGTGGGACAGGGAGAGGAGCCTGTGGGAACCAGTGCAGAGCGACGGGGAAAGTGCAGGCTGGAGAATTAATAACGATGCCCCTCCCGGGGGCTGGAGAGTAAAGTCCTGTGGCCTGGGAGAAAGTTGTGTCAGGAGGGAGCGAGCCGAGGGCAGGAGCTGGCAGCCAGATTGCGTTGCAGGCGTGTGCAGCAGGGCAAGTTCACCCTGTGCACAGCCTTGCCCTCTCCAGCAGCTGCCGTTCGGTCCGCAGTGCCGGGGCCGCGGGGGGAAGAGGGCAGAGCAGGGAAACCCAGCTTCGTTCGCTGGGGGGGAGAGAGCCTCGGGCAGGCAAAGGGCAGCCAGGTGGCATAGCTGGTCTCAGACCCGCACCCTTCCGCTGCCTGCCCCACCAAGCGCACCCGCAGTAGCAGGGTCCTGATAGTGGAGTCGTCAGCCTGGCGACTCTCAACTGTGTAACTGGGCCGGGCTTGTGGCTGATGCACTGGGCTGGGACTCTGGAGATGTGACTCATCCTCCCCTCGCTCTGCCAGGGACCGCCCCCTGTGACTTTGGCCCTCAGTTTCCCCATCTGTAAAATGGGGCTGTTGATCATACAGCCCTGTCTGTTTATGCTGAGCTCTGATTTCGTAATGCCCAGTGCAGCAAACCCCTGATCTCAGCTGTGGCCGCTGGGGAGGTGTCTGAGGAGGTGACGCGAGCCATGTGATGGTTGTGCGCAGACCTGTGATAATCAGGCGTAACATGTGGCTGCGGTTCATCATGCCCCTGTGACCCTGCTGCCGGCGCAGCCTGTCTGAGAAAATCAAGGCTGGTGCGTAAATTCGGGACCAGGAGCAATCAGGCACCTCCCTAGAGAGCTAGTCATGGGAGCCGGAGGGGTGTCACCCTGTCTGGGCAGTGTGAGGCCACATGGGAGCCGTGCTTGGTTCTGGGCACCTCCATCCATGCCAGAACGAGGTGGGTGAACTGGAGCCGGCTCTGGGACCAGATATAGAACCGGGCCAGAGGTGAGGCTGGGAGGGTGGGCCCACCAGCTTAGAGCATCCCACCGGCCCCAGCCACCCTCTGGCACCTCCCAGGTGGCACCTCCCAGAGCCTGCAACTGCCCTGGCCCTGCAGCATATGACCCTGCAGTCGCCTGGCTGGGGAATGGGTGGCTCTTATCAGCTCCTGTGCCTGGGTCTTCCCCCTTGTGTAACTTGGCCTAACCGAGGTGCCTTTGCCTAGGGACACAAAGCCAACCGCAGATCCTGGCGCCTGCCCCAGAGCAAACAGCCTGGGGCCGCACTGAGCCAGCAGCACTCCTGGGCAGAGCCGGCAGGCAGGGGGGCCCCCTTGGAGGTGGTGCGTTCAGGGCGGCTGAGTGCGCCCTGTCCCTGTGTCTACTCCCCAGGGCAGAGGGGAGTCCTCATGTGGCAGGGCCATGCTCTCCCACCAGCCGGGCTGCAGCCCTGTGGCAGGATGGCAGATGCTGCTCTCAGCGGTGAGGGGTGCCAGGTGGGAGGGTGGCAGCCCTCCTGGGCGACAGGTGCCCCAGCTCAGGGACGGTCTCCTCCTGCCAGAATAGTGGGGCTGAGAGGCTTTTTGCCCTTGTGCTGGTTTCAGCTTCTCCTGGGGCAGGCCAGGGATCGCTCCAGCCTGCGTCTGGTCTGCCGGCAGAGCCGGGGCTGCCCAGGGAGTGGAGGCCCAGCGACTGGTTGTAAGAGGGCTCAGGAGCCCCGGAGAAGGGGGCGTCCCGGCCCCTCGTGGCCGACAGCCATTGCTGAACCGATCTCATTTCCTTCTGAACCCAGTTCAGCTTTCGCCCTTCGCAGCATCCCTGGCACTGGGCCCCACCCGTCGGCAGTGCATCGTGGGAACAAATACTTCCTCTGCTTTGTCTTACTCCGGCCGCCTGTTCATGTCATTGGGTGACCCCTGCTTCCTGTGTCAGTGGCATTGCCCTGGTAACTTCCTCTACACCTCTCATGCCCTGGGGGAGGACCCTCAGGCAGTTCTTGCCCTGCCCTGTGCCTCAGTGTCCCCACCTGCAAAATGAGGAGCAAGAGTCAGACCTGCTTTGTGGGGTGCTCTGAGATCTAGGGACAGCGAGCAGCATGCAAGAGCTAGGGAGGAGGGTGGGGATGATCGAGAACGTCGTGCTGGGAGTGGTTGTTACAGACCTATATCCCAGGGAGAGTTTTTGTATCCGCAAAAACAACTAGAAGTCCTGTGGCACCTTGTAGGCGAACAGATATACTGGTGCATCAGCTTTCATGAGCAAAGACCCGCTTTGTCCCATGCATCTGGTCGGTATAAACACGTAGCACTGTCACGTCCCTAGCACTGAATGAAACAACAGACCCTTTAACGATGCAGCCTGAGCATCTGGCTGCCCATGGGAGCCGGGGCCTCGGGTAGCTTTCAGCCCCGGCTCAGGGGTGCCGTGTGGCTGGCTGTGTGCACGAGTGAGGAGGGGGTCTCGGCATCTGAGCCCACTCCAGCAGCCGTGCCCACAGAGCCGGCCAGGAGTAGATCACCGCAGTGTTGCTCTAAGAATCCGTCAGCTTTCTGAGTAGTGAGCAGGAAGGTGGCTCCCCAGACCTGCCGCCCTGTCCAGTGGGGCTCTTCCAGGGACCGATCCCCAGAATTCCTCCCCCCCCCAGCGTATTTGGGTCTCTAGCACACGGGTGGGTCACAGTGGCGGGGGAACAGGAAAGCCCAGTACCTGCAGAGCAGGATGGGGCCATTGGTGCAGCAGCGCCTCCCCCGGGGGATCGTGCGGAGCGGCGTGGCTGGGGCTGAGCCAGGCTCTGACGCAGCCAGCGGGAAAGCTGCCAGTTCAGTGGTTAGCTGGATTTTAGCCACGGTTTAATGATGTGACAAATCCTCCACAGGCGAAGCCAAACAAGCCACAGTGGGGCTGGAAGGAAGCCAAGGCTGGAGGCAGGAGCTTGGCTTGAAGTGTCTCTAAGCTGGGGGTGTGAACGCCTAGTGGTTAGTGTCTGGCTGAGTGGCGAGTTGGCATAGGTCCTGGCCGTGGGGATGGTCTGACATCCGGCAGCCTAGCACAGGGGCAGCCAGGCCACCAGGCTCTGAGCTGTGCATTCCCTGACCATCCCCACCTCCCATTCTCTGCCCCAGTCCCAGGGAGCAGATTGTATTGCACCTGTGACATCAGTCATGGCCGGGGCAACCGGCTATGATGTCAGAGCCATGGAGCGCTCGGGCTTGAGAGGGGTCCCCACCCTGGCCTGTAACAGCACAGGCCCTGCTGCTGGATACTCTTCGAGAGCGGTACAGGGCCCATGACACACAGCTGTGCCCCACACCCCCTCTGGAGAGCAGCAGTGTGCATACTCGTTAGCATGCAGGCCCGTGGCTTGCTGGTGCGTGCACGAGCGTGGGACGAGGCAGTCCACGCACAGTAACACCCGGACGGAAAGGGCCCAGGCCAGGCCAAGGAGGGTCCCTCTTGCGCGTCAATCAGGACTTTGACCAATCCCATGTCAAATGTCCTGCCCCATTGCGTGACACCCCGGCCTCGGGGTACCAGTCAGCTGACAGCCTAAGTCAGGGGTCCCCCCCACCCGCTCTGCCTGCCTCCCTCCCTCCCCATCCCGGCCTGCCCACAACCTGGAGGCAAGGCGGTGAGTGGGCAGCTTGGAGGGCAGAGGCAGATACGTCAGTGGTGCCTGCTCTGCCCCACGGCCCAGCCGGAGCGCTCCGGGAAAAGCAGCAGGCGAGTACACTCCTCTGCCCCCCGGAGAGACTGTCCCCAGGGCGAGGGAGACCCCCGCCGCCGGGGGCAGCCGGAGCGCTCCGGGAAAAGCAGCAGGCGAGTACACTCCTCTGCCCCCCGGAGAGACTGTCCCCAGGGCGAGGGAGACCCCAGCCGCCGGGGCAGGGGCAGCGCTGGTGGCTGGAGCGAAGCGTTCCCTGGCTAGCGGACGCCTGCTGTGCCGGTACCCCCACGCTGCACCTGTGCGCTCGTGCGCGAGACTCTGAACGTGGCCCGAGGCAGAGCAGCGGGTGCAGCTGGCAGGGCTGGGCTGGGCTGGGCTCAGAGCCCCAGCACGTGGGGAGCTGCAGAGAGGGGCCTGGAGGGCAGACGAGGCCTTTGGACGCCCAGCCAGGCGCCAAGACCACCTCTGCCCGGGGGGTGACGTCCGGGCAGGAGGGTTCAGACTCCAGCACCATCCCAACCTTTTACCGTCCCACGTCACAGGGCCAGAGGAGCAGCACCTGGGGCTGCCAATGGCATCCTGGGTCCAGTTCTGGTCCCAGGCCACGCAAGAGGCGGGTAAGTCGGAGACGGTTCAGCGAAGAGCCGGGACAGCGGCAAGGGGTCAGACACCTGCCTCAGTGAGCGGGCGCAGGTTGCTTAGCAAAGGGAGGGTTGAGGGGTGACAGATCTCAGTCTGCAAGGACCTCCGTGGCGCGCAGCTACTGCCTGTTTCAGTCTGGAGAAGCGGGTCCGTCCCACGAAAGCTCCACCCGATAAATCTGTGTGTGAGTCTGTAAAGTGCTTCGTTTCTGCTGCGTTGCTTTGTTGGAGTGCAGACTAACACCGCCACCTCTCTGCTGTTACTGCCTGGTGGGGTCACCCCGTGACCACCGGGGCGGGTTGGACCCCAGCCAGTGGCTGGGAACTGAAGCCAGATAAATTCAGATGGGAAATAAGATCAAAAGGTTTAAATTGTTCCAAGGGTTAATTTACGAGGCTCGTGGTGGTTTCTCCTTCACTGGCAATCTGTACCTCAAGCCTGGCTCTTTCTCTTAAAGCTCTGCCCTGAGGAACTGCCCCGACTGAGGTGTCCATTGAGAAAGTTTTGGTATAATCAGTAAGTGAAAGAGCGAAGTCACCAGGGGCTGGTGCATTCACCCAGAGTTCTGAAGCTGCAGACCTACTAACCAGAGTTCGTAGCCTGCCCTTTAACCCAGCCGCTGGTGGAGAGCTGCTGCGAGGCCATCACAGCAAGTACAGGCTGGTAATCCTGACTTCGGAGCCAGGCACAGCGGTGGAAACCCCAGTACAGAAGAGAACTGTCAGACACAGAGGAAGAGTCAACACGGGTTTTGCAAAGGGAAATTGCGCCTCACCCCTCCGTTGGAGTTCTGCAGGGGGAGCCCAGGCACGCGGGCAAAGGTGACCCAAGGGATGCAGCATACTTGGGCTTTGGGTAAGCCTTGGGCAGGGTCCCTCACCACCAACTCGTGAGCAAAGCCAGCCGTCGGAGGGACCGACCTCGCACGACTCAGCGACTGGCGAACAGACAGGAAACAACAGCTGGGGTGAAGGGTCTGGCCTCTGGCCGGAGAGAGATAACCCCGGGTGTCTTCGCGAGGTCTGTCCTGGGCCCAGTCCTGTTCTGGATGGTCTGGGGAAAGAGGCAAGCAGTGAGGTGGCCAAAATGTGCAGGCAGCACAGCGGTAGGGACTGTTCAGCGACGCAGCCTGCAAAAAGTCCCAGCGCCTCTCGCCACTGGGCTGCTAGGCAGCAAAATGGCCGACACAACTCGGTGTTGACACCTGCAAAGCAATGAACCTGGGAGAATATAATCCCAGCTCTGGATACAAGGGGGTGGGTCTCGGGGAGCTGGGGGGCAGGGAGAGCTCAGGGGTTTGAGCACTGGCCCCCTAAACACAGGGTTGTGAGCTCAGTCCTTGAGGGATCTGGGGCAAATAGAAGGGAGGGGGTGTTGCTTGGCCCTGCCCGGAGGGTGGGGGACTGAACTCAGTGGCCTCCCAAGGTTTCTTGCCGCTCTGTGCAATACGATACCCAGGGCAGATCTCAGCCTTGGCGTCGGTTGCTCTCTGAAAACATTTCGTCCATGTGCAGCCGCTGTCAGAACAGCTACAGGCAGGCCAGGGCCATTCGGCACAGGCTAGATAATCTGCAGTGCCCCAAGCCTGATTGCCCCTTCTCAAAACAGCAGTTAGAAAGGCCTGGCATCCCCCCCTTATCCCCTGTCTTTTAGGCACATATCGAACTGCACCTGGCCCAGAGCAGAGCCCCTGGGCACTCCACAATCTGCTCCTCCCCACTGGCAAACCAGCACTTCTTCCAACCTTTGCTTCCCTGTTTTTAACCTGGCGAGACCTTCCCTCTGGTCCCTGACCTCTTCCTTCCCAAACAGCCCTTGTGAGCCGTTTGCTTCGCCTTCCCCTTGTCCGCACGCCCTGCCCACAGAACTCTATCGGATCGGCGAGCCGTGATTTCCCGCTCCGACGGCTGCGATGACTCTTTCCCCATGTACTGAACGCGCCCACGTGCCTCCTAATTCTCTGCTGCGTTCGCCTGGCACTGAAATTAGGCGTACGACCTGTAACTGCAAGGGTCACGTATGGAGCCGTCTGTTACGATCTGAGTCACAGTCTGGCCAGAGGCTGAGTCAAGAGAGGGGTCACGCACCCCAGGGAGTGGTGCAGCAGTTTCAGACTGATTTCTGTAGCGCTCTTGGCTGAATACCCTCCGGTCCCGGCGTCGTATACCTGCTCATCAGTTTGTCCCAAAGCCGCCTCTAACCGCGCTGCGGTCTGGGGCCCTTCCTCAGATCTGTCACCTTAAAAAAAGGGCCAAGTGTGAGAATCTCCCTCACGTCCTCCGCAGTGAGGACTTCTGCAAGAAATGGTCTGTCCCCTCCGCAATGGCCTCCTCGTCCTGGAGTGCTCCTTCAGCATCTCCATCTGCCTGCCCGGCAGGTCCCGCTTGCGGTGCTGTTAGTTGTGTCTTTGTCTAGTTGCTCTTCCAACCCTCTGCCGGCTGGCCCAGCTCTACCCCAGCCAGACCAGGTGCTGCTGCGGGGTCTGACGTTCAGTTCGGATGGGGCCTTTTGGCCTCTGTCATTTTTTCACTCTGTCGCTAGTCAGGGTGGCTTTTAGTTCTCTTCGCGCGTGTTTTGTTTGGGGTGTTTTTGAAAAGCCGGCAAGCAGCCTGCAGGGCTTTCACCCTTCTCAGTGCTGCTTGGAGCCTCCCTCTGCCTCGCTTCCTCCGTTCTGGGTAGGCCCCTTTCTGCGGTGAAATGCTGCTGTGGAGGGTGTTCCTGGCCTCTACCCCGTGGGGACGGTACATTTAATTACCTCAGGACCTCTCTTACCATTCACCTCGCGGACCAGATCCCGTACGCCACTGCGGAGTAAAGGGAGATCAGCCGCTCCCCAGGGAGCACCCCGGAGCAGTCATTAGCCCCGCCCGGAAATTTCCTCTCTGGGTCGGGAGAACTGATACCAGGTGTGAAAAATCAGGAGGGTGGGAGGGCGGAATAAGTTGCCTGTAAACGGCAAAGCCCTTAATATCAGGGCAGTCCCAGTAGCCAGGGGCCTTGTGGCCAGCCTTGGTCTGTATCCCATCCTGAGGTGACACGTCCCCAGCCAACGGGGGCTGGTTGAAATCCCCCAAGTTACTCGTAGCCTCGCCAGTCTCCCGGAGCGTGTCAGAGTCGCTGTGGCCGTGCCGGTTGGGTCGGTGCCGTGGCCGTCCTCTTCTTGTCCCCGGGCAGAAATCTGCCCACTGAGATTCTGGGCGACGTTTTCCTGGTGTTTACTCTGAGCTCCCGCTCGCCTCTTGTGCCCCTGGCCCAGCAGCGTGGCCCGCTCGGTCCCACTGCGGATTTGGTGCGCTGGTAACACCGGGTCAGGTTTCTGTGCTGCCGCCTGTTACGCCGATACAACCTGCTCGTCCCAGGCACTGGGGCTCACCCTCACACCAGCCCTGGTCTGCGAGCGCTGGTAACATCCGTCAGTGCTTTGTTGGCTGCTGGCCTGCGATGCCCATTGCCTGGCTTGCTCCAGCTCCTCCCAGCAGGTTACCCGCTCCTCTCCTCTGCCCCGTGCTGGGGCACAGAAAATGTGGCCCTCCGCCCAGCACGTCAGCTTCCCCAGCCCTGCCACCTTTTCCGTCGCACATGGCAGCCGCCTGCTTCCGCGTGGGTTCAGAGGAGCGTCCCTCGTGATACCCTGGCAGCCATCTCCCCTGCCTCCGCCTTGCTGCTGGTCTGCTTCCGTCTCTTCTCTCCCTGCCTCCCTGCGTCACTGGCACCAGCACGTGCCGCGACCACCGGCTCGTCCCCAGCGCGAGGTTTCAGGAGAGCCACAGCCTGGCAAGCAAGTCGCCAAGCGGTTCTCCTGGCCGCTGCACACCCAGCTACGCAGCCATCGACTGCCCCCCGGCTCTTAGCTGGCCCTTCCGGAGGGGCAGCCTCAGGGCGTGCCTTCACCACCAGCGCTTGGTAGGAGGGTCCCTCCACTCCAGCTCAGCCTTCCCTGTGTCGGCCCCACGGCATCCCCGAAAGGCTCCTCTGGGCTGCTCAGTCCCCTAAGCCCCCACGCTTCAGCCACTCTGGTCTCCGGGGCCTGTTCAGCCTCTGAGCCACAGCTGCTTGCCCTGAACGCACACCTACGCTGCTGGGGAATTGCCCAGGCTGCATTCGGGCCCATAAAGGGGGAGCCGAGACTCCTGCCTGGATCAGTGTAACTTGCGGGGTCTCTGGGGAGCCGTGTTTTAGGTGTTTCTGCTCTGCTGCCCCCCCGTGCTGGCTCCAAGCTTCTCCCTGTTATTGCCAGTCCCTCCCCAGGGTTGGGCGGGGGCTGGCTGCCGGGGCAGAGGTCCAGGGCTCCCTGGAGTGGCGTCCCCAGGAGCGGAGAACCCAGCGAGGGACGGTGCCAGACGCAGGAAGCGCTGTGGAGAGCAGCACCCGGGGAACCGGAGCAGGAGACACACCCAGGAGCCCAGCGCTGCTGTGCAGCAGGGGTCCCAGGTGTGGGCACTGAGCGGCTGCGGGGGTGGCTGCGGTGCAGAGCGAGCTGGCAGGGAGACCCGGCCCGGGGAGGCTCGTGTGGCTCCTCAGCCCGGGGCCCCATGCCAGGCTGGGCCTTACAGGCTGCCTGCCATGCCCAGGGGAGCTGCCCTGCAGGGCCCGGGGGGGACACATGGGCACCCCGGCCCTGGCTTCTCTCTGGGACGGGAGAGCCCCAGGCTGGCGCTGCTGAGCTGCTCTGCCACGGCGCTTGGCCAGCCTGGCGGCCAACCCTCCTCCTGAGCGCGGCTGCGGACGTGCACCCCCCTCGTTAGCCAACCGCTCATTAGTTCCGCTGCCCGCAGCTGGGGACACAGACCCAGCTGGAGCTAGCTCCGGGTATCTCCTGGCTCCCGGCCCTGTGCCGATCGCAGCCACGCCGGGGGCTCTGCCGGGGCTCAGATACGGGACCAGGTGGGGCCAGGACGGTCCAGGGCCGACACGGGGGACAGGGCCCAGCCTGCGGGGAACAGCCCTGGCTGCTGACCTGCTCTGGGGTGGCTGCCCAGTGTTGGGGCTGGGGGCAGCTCACCCACCGTGGGGCTCAGCCTGGCCTATTTCAGCCCCACTCCCAGGAGGAGGAGGAGGAAGAAGGCCACGGCCAGGCTGGGCTCTGTGCAGCCCAAGGTCCCCTCTCTGGCACTCCCACCAGGTGCTGTGAGAACCCGCCCAAGGCAGCTCCGGGGAGCCCGGCCCCCCGAGAACACAGCCGGGCTTGCAGGGCAGTGGCCCTGTCCCCATGGTTCTCCCGCTTCCTCCCCAGCCAGCCTGCTTCCGCCAGCAGAGAGCCCAGAGGTGACACTCCTGGGGGACCCCACTGGCATGGCGCCAGGGAGCTCCCACGGAGGTGCCCAATGCGTGTCTGCCCCAGAGAGGCTAGCAGAGAAAAGGGGCAGTTGGGTCATCGGCAGGGAAAGCAAAGGGGGGTCTTCACTGGCGCTCTTCGCTGGCTGTAGGGCACAGAGCTGGGAGCTGTCCTTTACCCGTACCCGGAGGGACAGGCCCCTGGCTGGGTGCTGCCCTGGCACTCCATCTCAGCTCTGCCACCGACTTCCTGAGTGACCTTGGGCCAGTCCCTGAGCCCAAGACCCTGCCCGTGAGGTGGTCAGGCTCCTAACCCCACTGATTTCAGGGCACACCTATGAGGGTCTGGCCCTCTGAGCCCCAGGTGACTGCCGGGAGCATAGCCTGGCTGGCCTCACATGTGCTCAGGTCCTGCCAGGGGCTGGTGCGTAGCTCAGAGAGAGTTGGGTTGTGTTGTACGAGTTCCGTTTTGTCACATGCATGAGTGGAGAAGGGGGTTCAGAGGAGGATTTAAAGAGGGGGTCTCACTAAAGGGGAGGGCCAGAGCTGACAAGGTCTATTCAGTTAGGGTGGAAATGGCCCATCATCGGCAGCTAATATGGAGCAGTGAACATCAAGAGAGGAGAAAACAAGTCAGTTCATCAGGGGGATGTGGCCCATTGTCAGATGCAAATGTGGAGGTGTGAACATCAAGAGCAGAGAAACTGCTTCTGTAATGGGCCAACCGCTCCCAGTCTCTGTTCAGTCTTTGGTTGATGGAGTCAATTTTGCAAACGACTTGCAGCTCAGAGATTTCTCTTTGCAGTTTGTTTTTGAGGTTTTTTGTTGTAGGATGGCTACATTTAGATCTGTTACTGGACGCTCAGTTTCTCCTCTCTTGATGTTCACACCTCCACATTAACTGCTGATAATGGGCCATTTCCACCCTGACTGAATAGACCTTGTCAGCTCTGGCCCTCCCCTTCACTGAGACACCCTCTTTAAATTCTCCTCTGAACCTCCCCACACCCACTAATGCATCTGATGAATAGGGTCTTTGCCGAGGAAAACTTATGCTCCAAAATATCTGTTAGTCTATCAGGTGCCACAGGACTTCTTGTTGTTTTTGAAGATACCGACTAACATGGCTACGTCTCCGATAATTGTACAAGTTGTCCCCTCTCTCTGGCAGATGTCAGCAACAGACTGGCCTGCAGCATTCCCTGCTCTCCTGCTATTGGGCAGCCTTTACTCTGCAGCTAGGAGCTTGTGTAGCTGTTACCACTGCTTCCTAGGGGACAGAGTTAGAACTGTGCAGCTGTGGGTCATGGGCCCTATATTGCACACAGCTAAGGATGATTCACTCACCTTTGGCATAAGTGACAGAAGAGACCAGTGCACTCGGTGCAGACAGAGCTGAGCTTGGGCCCCACTGCATGGACTTCTGGGGCTGGGGGCGCAGCTCAGTGACCCCCAGGAAGTCCCAGCGGGCTGGGGCTTCTTATGGGGCTTTTCGTTGGCTGCTGTGTTCCACTGGGTGGTAGCACAGATGTGGGAGGGTTTCAGCCTCTGTCCACATCAGCACGTGACTGCTCAGCGGAGACCCTGCAACCGCTCGTCTGCACTGGGAATGTACGACCGGCCAGTCCGGCCCAGAGCAAAGTCTGAGCAAAGCCAGGAGCCCAGTCTGCTGCCTGTGGCCAGTGCCAGGTGCCTCCGAGGGAATGGACCCATCCTTCCCCTGTTGCCCATCCCCAGCTTCTGGCAAATGCCAGCCCTGCCCAGCCAGGCTGACAGCCATCGACGGACCCAACCGCCATGAGCTGAGCTAGCTCGGTGAAAGTCCTGCTCTTGGCAGCATGCTCCGGCAAGGAGTTCCACAGGTCGGCCCTGCGCTGTGCTGTGCTGCCTGCGGGACGGAGAATGCCCTGCGGTTTGTTTGAACCCTGCTGGCCGGTTCTGGTGTGATGCAAAGGGTTCAGATTGCTCCCGATGCTCTCCCTCTGCACCCATCCCCTGTGTACTGCCGGCACAGCCCTCTCGTCTGCTCCCCGCCGAACGGGCCTGCCCCACGCGGCACTCGAATCTCTCACACCGAAGCAGCCCCTCGCCCCCAGCTGCTCTTTTTGCCCTCTGTGGGGCTGTGGCCCACGCTGCGCCTGCCCAGCCCTGAGGAGGGAAGGAACGGAGGCAGGGGCTGGGGGGAGAGGGTTGGGGTGTTGTATTAAACCATAAAGCCAGGTCTCTGCTCAGCCGCGACTTTGGGTGCCTGGCACAGTGATGGATTTGTGCTTGCAGGCTCAACCTTTGGAGGGGCTCCAGGCTGCTGACAATGGTTGTGGGGGGAATGGGGGGACAGCTGCATTGGGGCCCTTTAAATCACTGCCGGTCTCCCCAGCGTCGCACATCCTGCGGCCCCAGCGGAGCTGAATGGCTGGAGAAGCCTAGCCCCCAGCTCTGCCCCCTCTGCCTGAGGCCCTTCCCCTTTTGGGGGGCCCTGAGCCACCACCCCCAAGGCCTGGCGAAGTCCCCGGCTAGTGCTGCAGGTGCTGCGTGTGTTTCCTTGGTGGCTGCGGGGCTGTTCCCGCATTCATGGCCTTCAGCCTCGGTGCGCACGTGGTCACGTTCGTCTCCTGTCACCCACGCCCTGGCTGCTGGACCCTGGCTGCCTGGTGTGGGAGCAGCATGGCCGGCCGTGGGGTGCCGTCATGGGGCGGTGGGGCGTGAGTGTGATCGGTGTGTGCCCCAGACCTCCCCCAGGTGCCTGGCTGCAGAGAACCGGCCTCTCTGGGGGGTCGCTGTTCTGATCTGCAGCTGGGTGGCGAGCGCCGGGACAGAGTTGCTGGCAGGTGGAGCTGGCGTGGCGTGTTCTAGACACAGCTTGAGGGACGGACGGTGGCCATGGGGCAGGAATCTTGGTGGGAGTTCTCGCCATCTGGCCAGCGGGTGGAAAACCACCGATGCACCTGCAGGGTCTCACTGGGGTTGTGGGGCATTTGTCCAGAAATTCTTCCTCAAGGTGTCCGTGGGGTAGTGGGCACAGGGAAGTGTCATGGAGCCGGGGGGTCCCCAGGCCCCACCCCCACCTGCAGGCAGACGTGGCTCTCACTCGGCAGGGAGAACAGATGGGTTATGGGGCGACAGGGACACAGCACAGAACAGACTTGTCAGCACAGGGACCAGAAGCCGTCAGTACCGTCCGTCTCAGGGAGAGGGGCCCAGAGGGGTCCCCAAGCCAGGTCTGGCCCCCTTCCTGCCTCCCCAGACAGACCAGACTGTACCACTCCGCTGCCCAGTTCCCATTCAAACCAGCCAGGCCCCTCCTCCCGCCTTGGTCCTGTTCCTGGGGAAGAAAGGGGTCACCTGGTTGCCTAGGTTACAAAGGCCATGTTGGGCCTTTGCCTACAGGTGAGAAATCATCACACCAAAGCCCCACCTCACCACCATGCATTGGCTGGGGAAACTGAGGCACCCACCTCAGGTTACTGCAGGACAGTAGGAAACACCTGCGACCCAACCAGGGGGATAAACTCCTCACACCCCGCACTGTGTCCCGGGGGAGCCATCCCAGTGCCCGTGGCAGTGCCCACCGGGGGGCCAAGGGGCTGCTGCTGCAGGTCCGACCGTCAGGGCTAAGAATGCAACGGAGGAGCTGGCGATGTGCTTCGGGGGTAGCTGAGGGCTGGACCTATGTCAGTAGGGCCAATCGGAGCTGCGAACACCACCCTCCATGTCCCCCACTTCCCAGGGCCAGCCAGGCATCTCGGTCAGGGCCGCTGCCCTGTTCTCACTGGGCGCTGCAGCGCAGGTGGGGCCGGGCCCCACAACCACGCACCACAGCCCTTGCAGGGACTCTGCTGGCCGGAGAGGGCCCATGACACACAGTGGAGCAGCTCCGGTGCTGCCCAGCAGGGGGCCCCGTGTCTCTGTTGCAGCGCCCCCTGTGGGACAGCCATGTGCACACGCGACGCGCTCTGTTCCCGCCAAGCTGACCTGCCTCTCTCTCCCGCCGCAGCTCTACGAACTGGACGAGGACCCCAAGCGGAAGGAGTTCCTGGACGACCTCTTTGGCTTCATGCAGAAGAGAGGTAAGGCCAGGGGCCCGGCTGCAGACTGGCCTCGCGGGGGTGGGGACCGTTCTCTGCTGCAGAGCCCGAGCTGCTGCCCACTTCTCCCGACCTGTCAGTCAAGCCCCGGCTGGGGGCAGGTAGTGGGGCAGAGGGCCAGGAGGAAGGAAGGGAAGCAGTGGACAAGCCCCCTGGAAGCCCAGACCTGCAGGATCCCCCTGGGGTCTCCCCACAGCTGAGACTGCTGGTTCTGAGGCAGCCTTTGAGGGGGTCACTGCTGCACCATCATCGGGGCCTGCTCTGGAGCCAGTCAGTGCTGCGGGGCCGGCTGGTTCTGGTGGGGCTGTTCTGGGGCTGGTTGGTGCTGCTGGGGCTGGTTTGGTTCCTGTCAGTGCTGCTGGGCCGGCTGCAGGCTCTCAGGCCTGGGCTGAAGGTGGCTCTGCTGGCTGCTTCTGTTCCCAGGCTCTGGGGCAGGAGGAACCCTTGTGTGCCTGGGAGGGAGGGGGAGTGTGTCCTGGGGAGCTGGGAAGGGCCCAGGGATCTCAGTCCTTGGCTGGTTCCATGTGTGTCTGGGCTGGGTAGGATAGTCCAGTGGTTAGCGCTTGGGCCGTGTCAGCGCAGGGCTGCGAGTTTGGCCCTTGTGGGGCCTCTCGAGAGTCTGGGGCAGGTTAGATTACAACAGAAACTGCTCAGGGATGGTGATAGATCCTGCTGTGAGGGCAGGGGCTGGACTCAATGACCTCTCCAGGTCCCTGCCAGCCCTGTGAGAGGGGAACGGTGCCGGGCAGAGGGCAGGGCTGTGCTTTTCCCAGACTACGGTGGACTGAATTGTTACGGGTCACAGTGGGGCTCTGAGAGAGCTGGGGCAGGGGAGCCCAGCGCTGGGTGGGCAGGGGCTGCGAGTAGGGAGGGAGGGGCACCATCAGGCCTGTGGGGTGGGGATCTGGAGCTGGGCCGAAAGGGTCGGGACTGATGGTTGAGGCCGGGCAGGGGCTGCGGGTCGGACTGAGGGCGCGGGCCCGGCTGTGTGCAGGGAAGGACCCAAGCCAGGCTCCGAGGCGAGTGGCCGTGCCAGGCGGGCGCGAGCAGGGACGGACTGCGACCGGCGTGGGGAGCTTTTGCAGGTTGTTCTCAGCACCAGGCGGGCGGCTGGGAAGCCCCAGCAATTGAGGTGATTCGATAGACGCTTTAACCTTTGCCCCCTCCCCCCGGCCAGGCCTGGCACAATTAAAAGGCTCCCTGGTGGCGGGGGTTGGGGGCAGGGCCGGGATTAATTAGGCCTTTTGCTGGCGCTGGGCTAACGACCACGCCGCTCGATATGGCACAGCCCTGCAGAGGTTAATGCTGTGCTAATTAACGGGGCCGGCCGCAGGCAGGGAGAAGGGCTGCCCCCTCCCGCTGCAGCCCTGGGAGCAAGGCCAGGTCCCCCGCTCCGGCCCAGCCAGCCCCCTCCCTGGCCTCCCTCCCCGGCCCAGCTGGGGCCTAGACCCTGCCAGACGGCTGGGGAGGGGCCGGGTGGGGCGAGTGGTGTGTGGCTGGTGTGGGGCAAGGTACGGCTGGCTGGGCTGAGACCCAGCAAACTTGTGGCATAGTGTGGCCACTGGGCAGATAAAGGACTAGTTGTGGTGAGTCTGAGAGCGCTGCTGCCCTCTGCTGGAGAGACCGGGGACTGCATGACTGCCTTGTCCTGAGACCTCTGCCAAGGGAAATGTGGGGCACCGTGGGGCAGGGATCAGGCTGAGGGGCAGGCCAGGGCTGGGCAATGTGGGGCAGCGTGAGGCAGAGATCACGTCGGGGCTGGGCGGTGTGGGGCACCATGTGTGGGGCACCATGGGGCAGGGATCAGGCCGACGGGCAGGCCAGGACTGGGCAGTGTGGGGCAGCATGAGGCAGAGATCAGGCTGAGGGGCAAGCTGGGGCTGGGTGATGTGGGGCACCATGGGGCAGGGATCAGGTCGAGGGACAGGCCGGGGGCTGGGCGGTGTGGGGCACTGTGGGGCAGGGATTAGGCCAAGGGGCAGGCCAGGGCTGGACGGTGTGGGGCACCGTGGGGCAGATCCAGGTGGCCGAAGCAATGGCTGCAAACACAGCCTCCACCCCGGGGTGCCCAGGAGAGGCAGCGCAGAGACAAGATTCATGAGCTGCTGCGTGGGACTCATTATCTCTCTCTCCAGAGCTAATTAAGTGCAGCTCCGTTTGCGCGGCTGAGATATGGGCACTAATTAACCGCCTGGCGCTCTGGGCGCCGCTGACTGGGCCTTTGTGCAGCTCCTGAAATCGAGCTGAGGATCGACCCCCGACCCCCCCGGCTGCTCCCCAGGGCCAGCTGGTCGATGGCTGTAAATCCGCAGCAGGGAGCCGCTCCAGAGCCACCTGGCCCCCACGCCCCGGCTGGTGAGAGCATCGACCCCGGCGCGGGACGACCAGCTCGCCCGCCATCCACACGGCCTGCCTCCCTCTGGCCAAACACAGCCGCTGAGCTCTGCCAGCAGCACCCGCCTGATGGGCCCTTCACCTCCTGGGCATCTCCTCCCCGGCCGGGCAGCTCCTCGGAGAACCCACCTCCCTCCTCCCGCCCTCCTCATTCTACTGGGCCATGCAGCATTGCTGTGTGCTGCGGGGCAGGGATCACGTTCCACCCCAGAGCTGGCTACACGTCCGGCTCCAGTGCAGCACTCCCCATATGCTGTCAGCAGAAGGCTCCTGCATTGTCTGGGGTGAAGAACCAGAGCTGAAGAGTTACCACCCGGTAACACCTGGTATGGGCAGCCCCTTCCTTCCCGGTAACACCCGACGTGTGCACCCCCCTGCCCCCTGGTAGCACCCGGTGTGTGCACCCCCGTACCCCCAGGTAACACGTGGCATGTGCACCCCCACCCCCGCCCCCCGGTAACACCCGGCGTGTGCACCCCCCTGCCCCCTGGTAACACCTGACATGTGCACCCCCTGCCCCCCAGTAACACCCAACGTGTGCACCCCCCTGCCCCCCAGTAGCACCCGGCGTGTGCACCCCCCTGCCCCCTGGTAACACCTGACATGTGCACCCCCCTGCCCCCCAGTAACACCCGGCATGTGCACCCCCCTGCCCCCCGGTAACACCCGGCGTGTGCGCCCCCCTGCCCCCCAGTAACACCCAACGTGTGCAACCCCCTGCCCCCCGGTAGCACCCGACATGTGCACCCCCCTGCCCCTCAGTAACACCCAACGTGTGCAACCCCCTGCCCCCCGGTAGCACCCGAAGTGTGCACCCCCCTGCCCCCTGGTAACACGCGACGTGTGCACCCCCGTGCACCCAGGTAACACCCGACGTGTGCGCCCCTGTGCACCCAGGTAACACCCGACATGTGCATCCCTGTGCCCCCCAGTAACACCCAGCGTGTGCACCTCCGTGCCCCCCAGGAGCACCCAATGTGTGCACCCCCATTCCCCGCAGTAGCACCCGGCGTGTGCACGCCCCTACCCCCCGGTAACACCTGATGTGTGCACCCCCCTGCCCTCCCTGTAACACCCGGCGTGTGCACCCCTGTGCCCCCCGGTAACACCCGACATGTGCATCCCCCCTGCCCCCACGGTAACACCCAACGTGTGCACGCCCATGCCCCCCCGGTAACACTCGGTGTGTGCACCCCTCTGCCCCCTGGTAACACCTGGCGTGTGCACCCCCATGGCCCCCCCAGTAACACACGCCGTCTGCGTCCCCCATGATAACACCCGCCGTGCGACGTTACTGGATTGCAATATGGACGTGCAAAACATTGCAACCACTGTCCTGTGTTGGCACCAAATCTTGTGCCGAGTGGCTGAGTGAGGGGCCTGGTGAAAGCGGGTCAATCGCAGGTGCTGGTCGGCAGGTGTCATTTTCTACGTGCAGTTCTCAGGATTGGCGCTGGGCTTGCGGCTGAAGTGCTCGTCTTTTGCTTTTGCTTTTCTTTGTTTTTGTTGTGGGTTCAATCCTTGAGGGAGCCATTTAGCGACGTGGGGCAAATAGATTTTTAAAACAAAAAAAGGCTGGTGCTTGGTCCTGCCAAGAGGGCAGGGGACTGGACGCCAGGACCTCCTGAGGTCCCTTCCAGCTCTGTGAGATGTGTGTGGGTGTCAGAGTCAAGCCCACGTCGGAGGAGTCTGGCTGTAGACATGGCACCCAGCAGACAGGCGATGGCGGACTGCCCAGAAAAGGAGGTGGACAGGTGACCTGCCCATGTGAGAGGCTCCCCTTTGGGAGGTACCTTCACACTGAGAACGATGGAATTCTCTCCAGGTGGACCAGGAGATAAAGGGGGCCCTGAGGTTTCTCCATCTCCTCCAGCTCATCCCTTGGGGAGCAGCTCTGCTATGAGCTGGGCCCGGGAGGGAAGGTCGCTGACCCGTCCTAGCAAGGACGGACTCCAGAGACTTGTAAGCTCCCAGCAATTCCACCGCTGCTGCCAGTCGGCACCGAGAGCTTTGTGATCGGGGTGTGTGATGTGATTGCTGGAGCACTTTCACGCTCACCCTCCTCTGTCCTTCTTGTGTCAATAACCCTTCCCATGTTAGATGCCAAAGAACAGGCCCAGCGCACTCTTTGGGTCAGGTCTGAGGTGCGGCCGGTCTGTTGGGACGGGAAGAACCTGTGTGGATTTGGTGAGGTGGGTTTCCATAACCTCTCACCTGTGTGCGGAGGGGACGGGCTGTAGCACAAGGGAAGCTGCAGTGTCGGAGGGAAGTGCTGGGGTGACTTTTCACTGGCCACTGTGGTGACAGCCGTGCTCGGTGTGACAGGTCTCATGCCTTATGGGGGAGGACCCCCATCCTGGGACCATCAGTAGCCCTGTGTCTGAGCAATTCACCTTCTTTTCACCCTCCTCTATTACAGCCCCCCGACAATAACACCTACCAGGGACAGCCCCCGCCCCATAGCACACGGCATAGCATAGCAAGACAGGGCTGGGCTCCTCCCCGAATGGGCACCTCAGACCAGCCCCAGCGAGCAGCACCCTAGCTAGCACAAAACAGCAGCTCCCTGGGACTCCAGGACTCCTGGGCCACCACCTGTCCAGCTCCTCACACAGGCAAGAGGGGATGGAAACCAGCTCAGCAAACCTCCCCCCGTTCTCCCAGCCCCCAAGGAGCAGCCACGTCCCCAGGTCAATGCGCGCTGTTAGATCTCACCCCGAGAGCGCGCCGGGCCCCTCCATCAGAGCCGAAACTCTGCAGGGCTATTCATGAAAAGAAAAACATAAGGTTAAAGTTGTCAGTGGACTCGAACACGCACACCAGTGCAGGGCTCCTGGCCAGGCCTGCAGCAGCGAGGGGAGAGTGATGCTGGCTCAAGTCCCGTCTCCGGAACACGTCCACTGCTGGGAAGGTTCGTTAGTGCTTTATTCAGCACAAAGCGCCTCCAGGGGTGAGAAGCTGGAGTGAGGAAGAAATGGGGGAACCTCACATCCCAGGCCGTGAGGCGGGAGTCCCATTGTTCTTTGTGGGAAAACTCAGGCTGGAGATGGTGTCTGTCGCATGAGCAAGTCACCCGTCTGGACCTGGCTCCCCTATGCCCAGGCTGGTCGCAGCGTCCACCGCAAAGCGCCCCTGGTGTGCACTGGCACCTCCCAGGCCCATTGCCAGTCAAGTGCCACTAGTCACTCGACTAGGAGCCCTTCCACGCCAGGCCAGCCCGGCCTCCTGCTGTCTCTCCCACAAGCACAGAGCCAGTACTCGTAACAGATACAAAACCACCGCCCACACACGAGCAGTGTGCGCAGTACGAGTACTTGTAACCCCATGCACAAAAGTGCTACGCGCCTGTGAACAGTACAAAGACTGCCACCCACGCACGAGCAGCGTGCGCAGTGCAAGTCCTTGTAACCCCATGCACAAAAGTGCTACGCGCCTGTGAAGAGTACAGACAGAACCAGCCAATCGACAGCTTCCGACAGACACCTCCCTCGGCTGCTTGGCACAAGACATGGGGCAAAGCTGGGACGGTGGTTGTGACAATGATCGGTGTGCATGTCACACTCCAGTATCGCCCCGCCCTGACTCCCAGCCCCGGCCGCTGGAAATGTTACGCGCACGGAGAAATCCCCGCGTCCCATTCCCAGGGAGCCCAGCCCCTACGGGGTGGTGTCTCCAGCTGCCTGGGCCATGCGCTGTCGCAGCTCCGGGGGACGGCTCACAGCCAGCTCGCCACCCAAAGCAGCTGCTCCGGAGCAGCCGCCCGCACCGCTGGCTGGGGAAGGGAAGGCAATTTGCAGATGCTGGGCAGGGGCTGGGCTGCCGGCCCACCCACCAGGCCTGGGGATGGGAGGGGGCAGGGGCTGTACAAGGCGAGCTTGTTTATTAAGTCTCTGCCAATAGTATTTACCCCATCAGGGCAGGTCTGTGAAACCGGTTCTCCCTGAGCCGCAGACCCCTGGCCAGGCCCAAGTGGGCGGGGGGGAGCAGGGCCTGCTGGCTGCTGTCCTGTGCAGTCCGCATGCGTGTGAAGACTCTGCACATGCGTGTGAAGACACGACCACTTGTGCAACAATTTCTGGTGACAGCCCCGTCATGCTGCAGCGCCCTCCCTGCTCAGTCCAGCTGAGCAGAGCACCAAATAGCAGGGAGGGCTTTGCAGCCTGACGGGGCTGTGGCCTGAGATCATTGCACAAGTGGTTGTGTCTTCACATGCATGTGCACTGCACAAGTGGTTGTATATGTGTGGTTATGTGTGTAGCTACACATGAGCCCGTTTCTGTTAGCATACATGTGAGTGCATACTGGTGTGATTGTGTGTATGTGTGTAGCTATGTGTGAGTTGCAAGTACCTGCGTACCAGAGTGGTAGTGTGTGAGTGTGCATGTAGCTCTGTGTGAGTGAATTGTGTTGTGTGTGTGTGTGTGAGTGAACTGTGGGGTGTGGGTGTGTGCACGCATGCACAGGAGCGAGTGCAAGTGTGATTGAGAGTGTGGTTGTGTAGCTCTGTGTGAGTAAGGGTGTGTGTGTGTGCGCACAGGAGTGAGTAAAAGTGTGATTGTGTGTGTGGTTGTGTAGCTCTGTGTGAGTGAGGTGTGTGTGCGCGTGCGCACAGGAGTGAGTACAAGTGTGATTGTGTGTGCCTGATCGTGTAGCTCTGTGTGAGTGAGTTGTGGTGTGTGTGTAAGTGTGTGTGCGTGCACAGGAGCAAGTACAAGTGTGATTGTGTGTGCATGATTGTGTACCTTTGTGTGAGTGAGTTGTGTGCATTTGTCCAGTTGTGCACCCAGGAGCTGCTGTTCCCTTTCCAGCCCCAGCTCCCCCAGGACTCGGGTCGCACCCTGCCAGGGTGGCCCTGCTGGTTGGTCTCCGGCACAGGGTGCCACCCCCGGCGTGCTGGCTGCACAGGAGGTGGGAGTGCTGACTGGGTTCAGGACTGGGCCCCACGTCTTCGGCAGCGGGGCTGGGGTGTCACACAGCGCCCCCCGCTGGCAGCCAGGCGCTTCTAGCAGAGAAGCTGGGGCAGAAGCAGCAGCCCCTTGGGGATGATCCAAGTGCCTGGCCACCCCCCACCTGCCAGTGCTCTCACCTGGCCAGCCCTGGGGCAGCTGGGCCGCCTGCCACTGCCCCCTCCTCCCACTGAGCCCAGCCCTGCGGAGCTGGAGGGGAGTCTGGCCTCTGGCCAGGAGGCACAGACGGGCCCATGGGCTGGGAACCTCTTCACACGCACCACAGCCCTCTGGCCCCCATTCCTCTGCCCCACCCCTCTGAGCCTCCGAGTCCTTCTTAACTAACACGCCCACCCCGTCTCTCTGCCCTTCTGCTCCAAGCCAGTCCCTGCCCTCACTGCGCTTGTTTGGCATCAGCTTCCTGCCCTGCTGGAGGGAAGAGCCCACTAGGGGAATTCTGTGCCCTATGTCGAAGCTAACCCCTGAGTCACTCCTGGACCTGCCCTTTGCTTGGCTAAGTGGGTCGGCTCCGCGGGTCTCTCCCCACAAGGCAGGTTTGCTAACCCTTTGATTGTTCCCACGACTCTGCTCCAAACCGCTGCACCGTACCAGCATCCGTCTCGAAATGCGGGCACCGGACCTGGCCACGGGACCCCAGCAGCGGCCGGGGGGAATAACCCCTCAGCTCCTCCTGGAGAGTCCCCTCTGGGCCTTCATGAGCAGCCAGTTGTCCACTGGGACAACGACCCCAGCGCTTGTTCGACGCCCTCGGTTTGGAACTCCGGCCAACACCCTTTCTTCCCACATGGAGAACACCTTAACCTCCGGCTGTACTACCATGACAATTGGCTACTTGTGCCCATTGCGACCGGGTGCTGGCAAACAGGGTGCGTGCTAACAGGAGGGAGTTTGGAGAGGCTCTCCTGGAGGAGGAGAAGGAAGGAAGGAGCAAACTAAAGCACCTTGGGGTAAGTGGCTGCTTATATTTGGAGGTTTTGGGCTTGTGTGTTTGTTTGGAGTTTGGAGTTTGTTTGTTTGGAGTGCTGAGCTGAGTGTGTGTGTGTTTGTTTGAAAGGCCGTGTGCTCAGGCAGGCAGGCAGGCAGGCAGTTGGAAGCTGATTAGGTTTGAATTGAAACACCGTGTGCTGATTGGCTGAGCTGTAGGCAGAGGGAGGAGCTATCAGGGAGGCTGAGCACTTAAACCCTGCTAGTAAGCGACCAGGGAGCTTTGCGACCGGGTGCTGGCAAACAGGGTGCGTGCTAACAGGAGGGAGTTTGGAGAGGGGAGTTTAGAGGGGGAGCTTGGAGGGAGCCAGTGACTTACTTCTGTTGCCCTTAAACTAAATCCTTTATAACAACCTCTATCTGAAACATTTAATTAACCCTCGTATATAACTAGAGTAGGAAATGGAGGCAGAAGCCCAGCAGCAGAGTGGGGGCTATCCTGTTTATTGTGTCGAGTGCAGTATGTATGACTACCTACCCTGTGGGCGGGTGGCGTATGTGTGCGCTCGATGCAAGGAGCTCCTGGCCCTCAGAGACCGAGTGCGTGCTTTGGAGGCCAGGGTGGCTGAACTGGAGGAGCTAAGGAAGGCAGAGGTGTTTGTGGATGAGACTTTCCGGGACATAGTAGGGCTGTCCCACCTCCAATCTGACAGTCCTGAGGCTGTTACGGAGGATGAAAGGCTCAGGGAAGGAGAGCAGTCAAGGGGAGCAGAGGGAAACCATCCCGTAGTTGGGACCCTCCTTCCAGAGGGTGATGTTGTATCCTCTCGTGCCGAGGATACTTCTCCGGGGGAGGGAGCGCCAGCTGTTAGGAAGAAGCAGGTTTTAGTAGTGGGGGATTCCATCATTAGAAATATAGATAGTTGGGTTTGTGATGACCGGGAGAACCGTATGGTGACTTGCCTGCCTGGTGCGAAGGTTGCGGATCTCTCGAGGCATCTAGACAGACTTATGGGCAGTGCTGGGGAGGAGCCGGTCGTCGTGGTACATGTTGGTACCAATGACATAGGGAAGGGTAGAAGAGATGTTCTGGAGGCCAAATTTAGGTTACTAGGAAGGAGACTGAAATCCAGAACATCTTTGGTGGCATTCTCTGAAATGCTTCCAGTTCCACGCGCAGGGCCAGATAGACAGGCAGAACTTCAGAGTCTCAATGCGTGGATGAGACGATGGTGTAGGGAAGAGGGGTTTAGATTTATTAGGAACTGGGGACACTTTTGGGGTAGGGGGAGCCTATACAGGAAGGATGGGCTCCACCTAAATCAAGGTGGATCCAGACTGCTGGCATTAAACATTAAAAAGGACATAGAGCAGTTTTTAAACTAAGAGGTGGGGGAAAGCCGATTGGTGCGGGGGAGCACCTGGATCGGACGGAGACTTCTCTTACACGAGGCTCCATAGACAGGGATTCCCTAGAAGTTAGTCAGATAGGGAACGTGGGAAATAATATATGGGCAAGATCAGATGTGAAACAATCGTGCATAAAAAAATCCACCACGTCTGTGAAAGGCGGACATATAAATAGTGGTAGTTTTCTAACATGCTTTTACACTAATGCTAGGAGTCTGTCTAATAAGATGGGTGAACTGGAGTACCTCATATCAAAGGAGGAAGTTGACATAATAGGCATCTCAGAAACATGGTGGAATGAGGACAATCAGTGGGACACTATCATACCGGGATATAAATTATATCGGAAAGACAGAACAGGTCGTGCGGGTGGCGGAGTGGTACTATATGTGAAGGATAATATAGAATCAAATGAAGTAAAAATCCTAAAGGAATCAAAATGTTCCATAGAATCATTATGGATAACAATTCATTCCTCTAATATGAATATGGCATTAGGAATATATTACCGACCACCTAACCAGGACAGTGATAGTGATGCTGAAATGATGAGGGAGATTAGAGAGGCTATCAAAATAAAAAACACAGTAATAATAGGAGATTTCAATTATCCCCATATTGATTGGGTGCATGTCACCTCAGGACGGGATTCAGAGATTAAATTTCTTGATGCCTTAAATGACTGCTTCTTGGAGCAGCTAGTACAGGAACCCACAAGGGGAGAGTCGATTCTCGATCTAGTCTTGACTGGAACGCAGGATCTGGTCCAAGAGGTAACTGTTACTGGACCGCTTGGAAATAGTGACCACAATATAATAACTTTTAATATTCCTGTGTTGGGAAGAACACCGCAGCGGTCAAACACTCTGGCATTTAATTTCAAAAAGGGGAATTACACTAAAATGAGGAAGCTAGTTAAACAGAAACTAAAAGGTAGAGTAATTAAACTAAAATCCCTGGAAGCTGCATGGAAACTGTTTAAAGACACCATACTAGAGGCCCAACTTAAATGTATACCCCAAATAAAAAAACACAGTAAGAGACCTAACAAAGAACCACCATGGCTAAACAGCCATGTTAAAAAGGCAGTGAGAGAGAAAAGGGCAGCTTTTAAAAAGTGGAAGTCAAATCCTAGTGAGGAAAATAGAAAGGAACATAAACACTCCCAAATTAACTGTCATAATGTAGTAAGAAAAGCCAAAAAAGAGTTTGAGGAACAGCTAGCCAAAAATTCAAAAAACAATAGTAAAATGTTTTTTAAATACATTAGAAGCAGGAAGCCTGCTAAAAAAGCAGTGGGGCCCTTGGATGATAAAGATATAAAAGGAGCGATCAAGGAAGACAGTGCCATTGCGGAGCGATTAAATGATTTCTTTGCTTCAGTCTTCACGGCTGAAGATGTTACAGAGGTTCCTAAATCTGAGCCAGCCTTTTTAGGCGACAAATCTGAGGAACTCACTCAGATTGAAGTGACATTAGAGGAGGTTTTGGAATTAATTGATAAGCTGAATAGTAACAAGTCCCCAGGACCAGATGGCATTCACCCAAGGGTTCTGAAAGAACTCAAATGTGAAATTGCGGAGTTATTAACAGTGGTTTGTAACCTATCCTTTAAATCCACTTTGGTACCAAATGACTGGAAGACGGCCAATATAACACCAATATTTAAAAAAGGCTCTAGAGGAGATCCTGGCAATTATAGACCGATAAGTTTAACATCAGTACCAGGCAAATTAGTAGAAACACTAGTAAAGAGTAAAATTGCAAGGCACATAGAAGAGCACGAATTGTTGGGCAAAAGTCAGCATGGTTTCTGCAGAGGGAAGTCGTGTCTGTCTAATCTATTAGAATTCTTTGAAGGGGTTAATAAACATGCGGACAAGGGGCACCCAGTGGACATAATATACCTAGATTTCCAGAAAGCCTTTGACACGGTCCCACACCAAAGGCTTTTATGTAAATTAGGTGGTCATGGGATAGGAGGAAAGGTCCTTTCATGGATCGGGAATTGGTTAAAAGACAGAAAACAAAGGGTGGGAATAAATGGTAAATTTTCACAATGGAGGGGGGTAACTAGTGGTGTTCCCCAGGGCTCAGTCCTGGGACCGATCCTGTTCAACTTGTTCATCAATGATCTGGAAAATGAGGTAAGCAGTGAGGTGGCAAAGTTTGCAGATGACACCAAGTTGTTCAGGACAGTCAAAACCAAAAGGGATTGTGAAGAACTACAAAAAGATCTCAGCAAACTGAGTGATTGGGCAGCAAAATGGCAAATGAAATTTAATGTGGGTAAGTGTAAGGTAATGCATGTTGGAAAAAATAACCCAAATTACACGTACTACATGATGGGGTCAAATTTAGCTACGACAGATCAGGAAAGGGATCTTGGAGTTATAGTGGATAGTTCTCTGAAGACATCCACGCAGTGTGCAGCGGCAGTTAGTAAGGCAAATAGGATGTTAGGAATTATTAAAAAAGGGATCGATAATAAGACAAAAGATATCATACTTCCCCTATATAAAACTATGGTACGCCCACATCTCGAGTACTGCGTGCAGATGTGGTCTCCTCACCTCAAAAAAGATATATTGGCATTAGAAAAGGTTCAGAAAAGGGCGACTAAGATGATTAGGGGCTTGGAAAGGGTCCCATATGGGGAGAGGCTAGAGAGACTGGGACTTTTCAGTTTGGAAAAGAGGCGATTGAGGGGCGATATGATAGAGGTATATAAAATCATGAATGGTGTGGAGAAAGTGAATATAGAAAAATTATTTACCTTTTCCCATAATACAAGAACTAGGGGACACCAAATGAAATTGATGGGTAGTGGGTTCAAAACTAATAAAAGGAAATTTTTCTTCACACAGCGCACAGTCAACCTGTGGAACTCCTTGCCCGAGGCGGCTGTGAAGGCCAGGACTCTATTAGGGTTTAAAAAAGAGCTTGATAAATTTTTGCAGGTCAGGTCCATAAATGGCTATTAGCCAGGGATAAAGTATGGTGCCCTAGCCTTCATAACAAGGGCAGGAGATGGATGGCAGGAGATAAATCACTTGTCTTCTGTTCTCCTTCTCTGGGGCGCCTGGCATTGGCCACCGTCGGCAGATGGGATGCTGGGCTTGATGGACCTTTGGTCTGACCCAGTATGGCCATTCTTATGTTCTTATGTTCTTATCTCCCCAAGCCACGTGGGTGGCTGCAGCAGGGACTTGCCCTCTTCACTGCCAATCACTTCCCCAACCTTTGTGTCATCTGCGTGTCAGGGATGACGGTATGTATCCTTCCGGGTTTTTGATAAAAATGTTTAGTAGCATAAGGCCGGGAACTGATTCCAACAGGTGCTCCCAGTGCGCATTTTCCATTCGCAGGGACATTGGGAGATCTATCAGTTAGCCGGTTTTTAATCCACATAGCCTGGGCCACCTTTGTTTTTTATTGTTCTCGTTTTTGCAGCACTGCCATAGGATCCCCGGTCACACACTTTACAGGAATCTCAGTCCATTGCATCAACATTACATTTATCAGCCGCACTTGTAATCACATCCAAAAACTGGTATCGTGTTAGTTTGACTAGAGCTAGAACTATAAACCTACGTTGATTGGTATGTTATACTACAGTCCTGTAATTCTGTATTAATTGAGTCATTTCTTTTAAAACCCATGGATGTATATTATCTAGAGCTGCTGACTTTAAAAATGTCTGACTTTGCTAGCTGCTATTTAACATCCTTCTGAGGTTTTGTGGAGAGGAAAAGTATTTCATCATCTTTACCATCATCATATGAATGTATACCCTGGCTTTTCCTGAATCTAGAACAAACCTATTCATTTATTTATTGGACACTTCTGCCTTATTGACTGTTGCACTGTTTCCATCTAATACTGGATCAATACCATCGTTGGATTGCTTTTGTTCCTAATACATTTAAAAGGCGCCGCCTTATTGTCCTTAATCTGCTGCCCATCGCCCTTGCCTTGTATCCTTTTGCTTCCCTTATCAATTTTCTACAGTTCCCAGCTTATAATTTATATTAAGTGCTATTAACTTCCCCATTTTTCTATTCATCTTATATGTCCAGCTGCTTTCATTTGATTTCTAAGTCAGATTTTTATTTTTAACCAGTTCTTGATTTTGGTGTTTGGGCCTCTGGTAAAATGTTCTTAAATGAGTCTCAATTACCCTTCACTTGTTTCTGTTTGAATTCCGTCTCTCTGCTGATTTGGCTTCTATTTGTTTCCAGCATTGTAAAACTGGCCCTTGCAAAGCACCAAGTATCTGTATCACTGGTCTGGACTTTGTTCCGTTGGCACACAACAGATGCAATCATTATGATCACTTGCACTTAACCGACCACTAATTTTCACTTCTGTGCTCAGTATCTCTGTCTCTTGTCTAGGCAAGCTCTCCTGTAGAGTTCCCCTCTGTTGGGTGCAGCACTTTGTGAGTCAGGGAATTGTCATCTGTCATTGTTAGCTGTTCTGAGGACATGTTAGTGCTGGCGGCCGGAGACCTCCTGTGTACGTTGCTCTGATTGACATCTGCCTGGGTAACTCCGTTTGAGTGCAGGCAAAGTGTCTCCTGCATGTGCCCTCCAGGTCAGGAGTCGGCTACCAAAATAACAAGAAGAGCCATTTTTTTCAACTTCAGTAAAACACTCAATGGCTGTGTCTACACGTGCCCCAAACTTCGAAGTGGCCATGCAAATGTCCATTTCGAAGTTTACTAATGAAGCGCTGAAATGCATATTCAGCGCTTCATTAGCATGCGGGCGGCAGCCGCGCTTCGAAATTGACGCTCCTTGCCGCCACGCGGCACGTCCAGACGGGGCTCCTCTTCGAAAGCATGCCACCTACTTCGAAGTCCCCTTATTCCCGTGAGCTCATGGGAATAAGGGGACTTCGAAGTAGGCGGGGCCCTTTCGAAAAGGAGCCCCGTCTGGACGCGCCGCGCAGCGGCAACGCGCGTCAATTTCGAAGCGTCTCTGCCGCCCGCATGCTAATGAAGCGCTGAATATGCATTTCAGCGCTTCATTAGTAAACTTCGAAATGGCCATTTGCATGGCCATTTCGAAGTTTGGGGCACGTGTAGACGTAGCCAATAATTCCAGAGCTGCAATGCACGTGAATACGATCAAGCAATTCTTTTTGTAACCCTTATTTTACGAACAGTGCACGCACAGCGATTTGTAATGTGATACGTGTTCACTGCAGGGTGTCCACAAACTTATCAACTTATTATCAACTATAAACTATTCTCTCGAGGCTGCATTTTTGGTTACTGGTGAATATCTCATTGCAAATGAGACAAAGGGAGCCCAAACGAACTCGATACAAGTGTGAGGGTTTGGGTCCATCCAGTTTGAAATTCTCTGTTTTTATCTTTGACTTTCCTCTTTTGTGAAGCCATTCCAACCCCACTTTAATTCTGCCAGTATTATTTCACGTTTAATTTCAGTTTTCTTTCTTAAAACGTCTGTTGCCCTTCGCAGCAAGAATGGCGCAAATTTCCTTTTCCTTTTCAAAATCAAGACTTAACTAGCAACGTGATCAAAACACAGACACAGTATCATATCCCACAATGCACTGCACGTATTAAAGGGGGTTATCCGCTGTTTCGAGGTGACATACCGTTTGCTTTTTAGGTACGAGTTGTTCATTTTGGGGCTTTTAGACGTTCACCATTTATCAAAAATAATCAGGTTCCTTTTTTTTTCCCCCATTTTGCAATTATGGTGCTGGGAGCCATGAAGAAGTCCTTAAAGAGCCACACAGGACTCTGGAGCTGCAGGTTGCAGGCCCCTGGTTGTGACCATCCCAGAGCTCCCGACTGCCCCTCCCCCCCCATCCACATGCCTCCTCCCTTCACCCCCATGACCATCCCCCAGCCCTAACTGCCCCTCCCCCCCCCATGACTGTCCCCCAGCCCAGGCTGCCCCTCCCCACACAACAATCCCCCACATGGGTATCCTGCCCCTCCATTTCCAGAGACCTGTGGTGCCCGCCAGCTGCTTGCCCTGCCAGCCCCCAGGCTGTCCCTGCTGTGTGGCTAACTGGAGGTGCTCCATGACTCTGTGCTAGCATAGAGACACAGGCTGGACTGGTACCCAGAACTGGCCTGGATCGATGCAGCCACCTCTGGGGCGGAGCATGGCCCATGGCCACCCGGCCAGGAGGGGAGGAACAAGCCACGCCAGCAAAAGCAGGGAGACGGCTGCAGAGAAGCAGCACCTCATGCCCAGCCGCAAATCAGGCACGACGGGTCACGGGCGAGTTCCACATGTGCCGAAGGACGGTCCCTCGGGGGCATGCTCCAGCTGCCAGGCACTGGCCCTGCTGAGCCCAGGCCCGATGTCTAGCCCCTAACGAGCTGCCACGGCAACGCTGCATCCCCTAGCACCACGCCAGGGCTCAGCGGGAAGGGCGGCGTTTTCTGCTGCTGCAATTCCCCGGGGGAGGCTGGGGGGATCCCCCACCAGGCCCTGGAACTGGCGGGGGAGGGGGCAGCCCTTCCTAACTAGCTCCCCCACTGGGGCTTGGGGGTGTCACTTAGAGATCGGCTCAGGCCAAGCCCCTCCCCAGGGTGCCCAGGGCGCTGTGTCCATGGGGGACGAAGGAGAGACTCAGCCAGCGGGCGCCCCGCCTGGCCAGGGGCGTCCGCCTCTCAGCACAGGGAGCCATGGCCCCCGGGGACCTGCCCCACGCCTCCCCCGAGCGAGCGAGCGAGTGAGCGGCCCTGGCACCTGGAGCGAGGGCAGGGCCGATAATGTCTGGCCATAAATCAATCTGGGAGCTAATTGGAGCCCCACAATGGCTGCGCTCCTGAATGGGCTTTTGTGGAAGCTCGGGTGAGTGAGCGCAGGGCCATTACTCTTGGGGCAGGAGACAGGCGCCTTTGTCCGGGGCCGGGGCAGCAGTGGCCTGGGCAGGAGGGGCCCCCCCATTAATGACAATCCGTTTTCAACAGCGGGGGGGGGTCCCCAGTTCTGGGGGGTGACTGTCAATCTTAGCAAATGGGCCGGGTTTGCTTTGCGCTTCCCGAGGCCGGGCCCTGGGCTCGGCCCCCCAGGGTCTGGGGCATGAGGGGCCGGGCTGGTGAAATGCCTGGCGGGGGAGGCTGGGGGCTGGGTGAGGAGCCCTTGGGGGGTGATGTCATGTGACCCCCCCTTTCCACTTGGGGCTGGCGCCTGCCTCCTCCTCCCTCAGTTACTGTGTGGGTTTAGTGCAGGGTCCTCCCACATGGCCCCGGCAGGTGACCATGGGGGGTGAGGGGAGTTCTGCCTTGCCCCTCTGCTGAGATGGCTGGAGGGGTTGAGACCCCCACACCCGCTTCCCAGGTGCCGTTCCCACAGGTGAGGTGCAGAGGCCAAGAGAAAGCTGGGACCCAGCCTACCGTGGGGAGAATTGACCTGGGATTTGGCCTGCCATGGGGGAGCTGGCCCGGCTCCCAGCCTGCCATGGGAGAGCTGGCCCGGGGCCCAGCCTGCCGTGGGGTGAGTCGACCTGGGACCCAGCCTGCCATGGGGATAGTCGACCTGGGACCCTGGCCTTTCATGGGGGAGCTGGCCCAGGACCCAGCCTACCGTGGGGAGAATTGACCTGGGACTTGGCCTGCCATGGGGGAGCTGGCCTGGGGCCCAGCCTGCCATGGGGTGAGTTGACCTGGGACGCTGGCCTGCTGTGGGGGAGCCAGCGGGGGAGCCAAACTCTTTCTGGTCACCCATTCAAACCATCTGGGCTGAGATGGTGAAATAAGGGGTTCTTGGGGTGCTCTGCTGAGAATGGCTATTGTGGGCAAATTGCTCAGGGACATGGCTCCTGGCAGCCCCAGGGGCTCTCCATGGACAGACAAGAGGGTGTGAAGAGCCCGTCTCACCAGAGCGAAACAAAACAAACCAGCCGGCGTGTCGCACTTGAAAGACTAACAAAATAATTTATTAGGGGATGAGCTTTCCCGGGACAGACCCACTTCTTCAGCCTAGAGCCAGACCAGACCAGGCTCAATCTACAAAGCAGAGGTCTAGAAAGTGTGGTCAAGGTTGGCAGATCAGAAGGCTGGCCAGCCGTCATCACAATATTTCGGATTTGCCAACCTTGATAACAAGTTTTGGCCCTCTGTGCTTTATCTGTGGAGTCTGGTCTGGTCTGGCTGTGGGCTGAAGAAGTGGGTCTGTCCCACGAAAGCTCGTTACCTCATAAATTATTTTGTTAGTCTTTAAAGTGCTACAGGACTGCTGGTTTGTTTTGATAGAATATAGACGAACACGGCCACCTCTCTGTCACAAATCCAAACAACTTCTGTTCCCACAGGACCAGCCACCTCCCCAGGCCCCGTAACGTGGAATCTTACCCCAAACACACTGTGGCCAGCCCTTTCGAGTCCAAGCTGTGGGGCAGAGGGGGGAGCTGCGATCCTGTGCCGTGGGGCAGAAGGGGAGCAGTGATCCCATGCCATAGGGCAGATGGGGGAGCTGCGATCCTGTGCCGTGGGGCAGAGAGGGAGCAGCGATTCCGTGCCATGGGGCCGATGGGGGAGCTGTGATGCCGTGCCGTGGGGCAGAGAGGGAGCAGCGATTCCGTGCCATGGGGCCGATGGGGGAGCTGTGATGCCGTGCCGTGGGGCAGAGAGGGAGCAGCGATTCCGTGCCATGGGGCCGATGGGGGAGCTGTGATGCCGTGCCGTGGGGCAGAGAGGGAGCAGCGATTCCGTGCCATGGGGCAGATGGGGGAGCTGTGATGCCGTGCCGTGGGGCAGAGAGGGAGCAGCGATTCCGTGCCATGGGGCAGATGGGGGAGCTGTGATGCCGTGCCGTGGGGCAGAGAGGGAGCAGCGATTCCATGCCATAGGGCAGATGGGGGAGCAGTGATGCCGTGCCGTGGGGCAGAGAGGGAGCAGCGATTCCGTGCCATGGGGCAGAGGGGGAGCTGTGAACCATGGCGGGAGGGGCTGGTAGGTAAGGGGAGTGAGAAGCGGTCGGGCTGTCCTTGGGCCAGGGACTTACACCAACTCATTTCCGGGTGCCAAGCTCAACACCCTGGTCCAATTCCATGTCTCTCCAGGGCCCAGCATGGGCAGAGCCTGGGGGGAAAGGCAGCTGGCAGTTGTTCCCTTCCCTGGGCACTGGGACAGAGAGAACTAACACCCTGCAAAGGCCGGGCAGCGGAGGACAGAGGAGGCAGGCGTCCTGCTGTGTAGCTCCGGCCAGAGGGGCGGTGTGGGCATGAGCCACAAGGGATGGCCGGGACCTGGGTTGCGATAGGACAGCGCCTGTGCGAAACTTTCAGGTACTTCCACCCCGGCCAAGACAACCACTGAGAAAGTCTCCACCGGCCAGAGGGACCTGCGCCAGCCCTGCGCTCAAGCCGTCCAGCTGGCCCATTGTGCACTGCGCTGTGGCTGCGCCCTGCACCCCAGGTCCCTGTGCGGCTGTACCGGACATGTTGTACACTGCATTGCAGCTGTACCGGACACGTGCACTGCATTGCAGCTGTGCCCTGTGTCCCAGGCCCTGTGCGGCTGTACCAGATACATTGTGCACTGCATTGCAGCTGTACCGGACACGTGCACTGCACTGCAGCTGTGCGCTGCGCCCCAGGTCCTGTGCGGCTGTACCAGACACATGCACTGCATTGCGGCTGTACCGGACACGTGCACTGCACTGCAGCTGTGCGCTGCGCCCCAGGTCCTGTGCGGCTGTACCAGACACATGCACTGCATTGCAGCTGTACCGGACACGTGCACTGCACTGCAGCTGTGCGCTGCGCCCCAGGTCCTGTGCGGCTGTACCAGACACATGCACTGCATTGCAGCTGTACCGGACACGTGCACTGCACTGCAGCTGTGCGCTGCGCCCCAGGTCCTGTGCGGCTGTACCAGACACATGCACTGCATTGCAGCTGTACCGGACACGTGCACTGCACTGCAGCTGTGCACTGCGCCCCAGGTCCTGTGCGGCTGTACCAGACACATGCACTGCATTGCGGCTGTACCAGGCACGTGCACTGCATTGCAGCTGTGCCCTGCGCCCCAGGCCCCGTGCAGCTGTACCAGACACACTATTGTGCGTTGCAGTGCAGCTGTGCCCTGCACCCCAAGTCCCTGTGCGGCTGTACCAGACTTGTTGTGCACTGCATTGTGGCTGTGCCCTGCGCCCCAGGCCCCGTGCGGCTGTACCGGGCACACTATTGTGCATTGCACTGCAGCTGTATCCTGCACCTCAGGCCTCTGTGAGACTGTATCGGACACATTGTTGTGCATTGCACTGCGGCTGTACCCTGCGCCCCAGGCCCTGTACGGCTCTCCCGGGCACTAAAGCCTTGGCAGGCCCCGGCGCTCTCCCAGAACACGGCAGCACAAGGCCGGTGGTTGGAGTCCCCTTGTCCCTGCCCGCAGCATGGGGCGGGGGACGCTGAGAAAATGGCTTTGCAGGGCGAGACGGGGGGAGAGAAAGAACAAAAGCCTCTTGGCAACCCCCGAGGTTCGATGGAGCGAGGGAAGGAAGAAAAGGAGCTCGTTTGTCAGGCAGAGGAGACATGGCCCAGCCAATACCAGAGCCATAAATTAGGGTGGCGGGCGGGTGGCTTTGTTCGAGGTGGCGCGCGCCGGTGACAGCCGCTTGAGCGGGATGGATGGCTTTTCGATATTCGCCACTGCCCCGCCCTGGGAAAGATGGGGATAAATACGGGAGCCTGCTCCCCGGGGCGGCTGCCAGCACCAAGACCCCACCCAGGGCACCCAGCACGGCGTTTGCCACGTGCAGCTTGCAAAGCATCGCACCAGCATAGGGCGGGCGCGTCGGTCAGGGCACGGGGCTGTTCTGGCTTGCAGCAGGGCCGGATACACAGTGTGAGAGCCCCACGGAACTGGCTGGGCTGAAGGGTGTTTTCGGGGTGCTGATAGGAACAGGGCGAGGGAATTGCTTTCCTTACAGTGGCAGCTGGAGGTGGCATCTCCTGGAAAGCAGCAAAGCCTCTCATAGGGACTTTTCAAAGAACACCAAGGCAAGCTGGGGAACTCACTGCCGCAGGGTCTTGGGGCGACAAGCCGCCAGGCTGCGTGCGGGGCTTTGCTGTGGGAGCCACTCTGCAGTTCAGTTCGCAAGGAACCAAGTACGAGAGGACATGAGGCTGCAGGAGCCAGCAACCCTCAGGGCCGGGGCATCACTAGAGCCCTCGTCCCCGAGCTCAGGACGCGATGCCCTCGGACGCCCCAAGACAGTGAAACCTGGCGCTTGGCAGGGATTCCCCGAGTTCTGCTGAGCACCTTCACTGGCCCCTGCTGGAGCCAGGCAGTCACAGCCCTGGACCCCTGGTCAAAGCCATTTCCCCAGGGCACAGGACCCCTGAGGGGGTGTTTCACCCACAGGCAAGGCCAGGAGGACTGGCTGCTACCAAGGAAGCAGCGCCATGAGGTGTGGTGCTAGACAGGCGCTGGCAGCTGGGCTCTGGGTCCTAGGGGGTGCCAGGGCCGGGGGCCACCTCCAGTCACATTCTGCCTCTCCTCATGTCCCCACGCTGCAGCCCCAGTGGGGCCTGGCTTGTGCTGTGATCCTGGGAGGGGGCACATGACCAAGGACACCTCTGCCACCCTCCAGGCGTGGTTAGCCTGGGGGCTTAGCCCAGCGCATTTCCTGCTCCTGCTGCCCCTTTGCAGCTGACTTGGTCCAGGGCATCACGCTTGGTGCTCCGGGGAGCACAGCCGAGCCCTGCGCCCTAGCCTTGGCCAGTCCCAGCTGGCCGTCACGGGGGAACAGTTTGGCAGCAGGGGCCTGAGAGTGCTGTGCTGGGCAGGCGGGGGGGAGCATTCGCCTCTTCTGCGGTGCCCCCTGACCACTCACTCACTAGGCCCAGGGGCCAGGAAAAGGGGAACCCCAGGGACCCCTCCCTGGCCCCGGTGGGCTGTGTTCAGCGATCATGCCAGCCAGCGCCCGCCTACCCTGCTGGGGCCCCGGGGGCTCTGGCTCAGGTCTGTCTGCAGCTGCTGCAGCTTCCCCACCCTTGTTCTCGCTGCCTGGGGGGCCCCACGGCCAGGCCACCCCGTGATGTGGTGGCGGGGGCTGTCTGTCTGTCTGTCTGTCTGTCTGTCTGATAACCCAGGGTTCTCTCCTGGCTGTGTTTGATTCCTGACCCCTGTGCGGATTGGCCCAGACACCTAGTCCCAGCCTGAGCGGATGAGAAGGCTGCTCCCAGGGAGTGAGGACGAAGATAGGTGGGGACGGCCACCGGGGGTGGGGGGTAGGGCCTGGGAGTGGGGGGGTTTCATCGGGGTGGGATGAGGACAGACTGGGAGCAGGAAAGGGGCATTCAGGGTCCGTGAGCCCCTCCCCCCCAAGGAATCAGGCTGCCTGCCCCGTCCCTGTGCTAACAGGGACCCTAACTATGCTGTGTCTCTGAGAAGCAATAAAACCTTCTACTCTCCTGGCCGGCGGAGAGCTGCATCTGGGGGCGCAGGGTCAGGGACTCCCCGCTGCGCCGTCACACCCCCGTGCTGGAAACGCAAAGCACAGGTTAGCTGGGGTGGGTCATGCCCCCAGCCAGCCCTCCCACCAGGAGCTGGGCTGCTCCGTTCCCCTGGTGCAGAGGGGAGGGAGGGGCAGCCGTGGGGCCCAGGGGCATGGAAAGCAGATAGACTGGCCCATCAGCTTGCCACCCCTGCCCAGAAGTGATGCTCAGTCCCACTAGTGCTGCGGCATGGGGCGAGGCCTGGGGCAGGCGCCAAGGGCTCCTGGAGCTGTGGTGGGCAGGATTTAGCCCTGGCGCTGGGGGAGGAGCTGGCACTGCAGCGGGGTGATTGGAATGGACTGCAGCTGAGAGGCCCGCCAGGGAGCATGCTGGAGCCTTGCACAGCCCCCCAGCGCCACAACCACAGGCCGCCTGAGCACCAGCGGGCATCTCCAGCTGGTGGAGCTGCTGCGTGTGCCAGGGGCTAGGCAGAGCCCTGGGACTTGGAACCTGCAGCCTGGTGGGGGGGTGGCCTAGTGGTTAGAGCAGGGCACAAGGGGTAAGTGCATGCTGCATTCACCATTGCTGGCCTCGGGTCTCCCAGCCCTGCTAATGCAGCCAGACCGCAGAGCACAGGCCTTCTGAGCTGGGTCGCTGTGTGACTCGGAGCTGGGCCAGAGGAGCTGTGTGGATGCCCAGGTGGAAGGGGAATCCCATTCCTGCCCTCGCAGGCCCCTTGTGTGCCCCACTCGCTCTGTCACGTGCTGCCTGGGGCTGAGTTGCATCCGGCCCCGGCCCTCTTAGGGCTCGTCACAGCTGAGCTCCGAGGGAGCAGGCGGTGCCTGGTCCCCTGTGCGCTGCAACCAGCCCAATGCTGCTGCATAACAAGGGCCTGGCCGTGCCCTGAGCAAGTGGGAGGAAAAGAGGCTCCAGTGAGTGCCTCGGTGACACCCCGAAAGAGCGGCTTGAACCCCCTGGATCCTCCAGCCTGCACTGAGCCCCTCCAGGAGTCCAAATGTCCCAGAGCCAGGCCTGACCCCCAGGTCCCTGGGATGGTGCAGCCCGGCTCCGGCTCTGTCTTTGCTCGGTCTGGGCCGAGGGGATGCCCTGGATCTGGTTGCGGAGCCCAGAGCTGCTCAGGGAAAGGTGGGACACATTGTAAGTCTTCCAGCTGGGGGGTGCCACTAGTGTCCGCCCCGCAAGTGAAGCCGGAGTCCCCAGGTTTGTTTCCTGGGCACCCTGGCTGCAGAACCAGTAGCTGTACAGGCTGCGCTCCCAGCGCAGATGGCATGTTCAGCGGGCTGGGAAGGATAAAGCCTCTGCCCTTGTGGGGAAACCCACAGGGACTTTGCTTGTGAAGTTTTTCCACCTGCAGGAGGCCAGCACCAACTCGAGTCCAGCCAGGGACACTCAGGCTGTGCAGCCAGGGTGTGATGAGTGGATCTCAGCCCTGTTCCTATCTGGATGCGCGACCAGCGTCCTTGCTAATTTTTCCACGTTCGTGTGTGGAATAAATTTTGCATGCACTGAAGCATGTGCGGATGTGCACCACCAGACCCACACACTGCCGGCTGTGGGCATGGTGGGCACTCTCAGGCCTGCCGACCAAGCGGGATGGGGAAGGAAGGACAGAAGAAGGGAGCACTTGCCCCAAGGCCCAGTGTTTCAAAGGGGCCCATAGCTCCCTCCTGGGCAGCCGCCCACACGCTCGGCTAACAGAGAGCACGCTGCGTGTCCCTGCCCCAGAAGGAGCTGGCCCTGTGAGCACCAACTGGACTCTCGCTGGCAGAGACGCCCCGGGCGAGATTGAATTCTGCCGCCCAGGGTCCTGTCGGGCGCTGGGGGTGAGTCGGGAGAGGCCTCCCCTGGCTCTGCCCAGCTCCTTCCCCCAGCGTGAAATTCCCTGCGGCCCTCAGGGTCTGCCCCGGAAAGCAGCCCTGCAGGGCAGTGGTGGTGCAGCCCCCCAGGGTCTCCACCCGGCACTCGCACGGCCCTCGTGCTCTCCAGGGCCCACGTGTTCTCTCGCTCACGTGCCCCCTTCCTCTCTCTGCGTCTCTTTCTCTTTAAGGGACTCCCGTGAACCGAATCCCCATCATGGCCAAGCAGGTGCTGGACCTGCACACGCTCTACCGGCTGGTGACCGAGAAGGGCGGCCTGGTCGAAGTGATCAACAAGAAGATCTGGCGGGAGATCACCAAAGGCCTCAACCTCCCGACCTCCATCACCAGCGCGGCGTTCACGCTCCGCACGCAGTGAGCCACCGCTGCCCTGCGGGGGGAGGGGCCGGGCCACGGGGTGCCACAGGTAGGGGGAGTGGGAGCGGCTGAGCCGGACTGGGAGGAGCAAACTCCGGAGTGGGGTCGCCCCTGGGTAACTCCCGTGCTCAGTGCCTCTCCCAGCGCCAGCCCACAGGCGCACACGCTTTGCTGGATGTTTCCACGCCGAGGAGGTCGGGCCAGGTGCAGTAGCAATGGTTGTTATGACTGATTACGTGCGCCGTGTTGCCCACAAGGACGCCGAAGGCCCTTCCTCTGCTCACACGGGCACGGCCCTTAGTTTGGGCAGTAGAGGCCATCAGTTTTGGACTCAAGGGCCCGGGGCTGGCTCAGAGACCATTCAGGCTGCCAAGAGAAGCACTCAAAAGTTGGTAAGGGACAAAGGGAAGGTTGTCCACTTAACCTTCACTCTGCCCCTGATATGTTTGCACTTGTTTGTACAGCACCCAGCACCGGGGAGTAGGGTGGGGCTCTTTGCGGAACGGACTGTCCAAGTCCCAGTGCAACCGTTCTTTAATGGCAGCGGCAGGCAGGCCTGTGTGGCGGAGCACAGGGGTATGGGCCGGTGAGCCATTGTCCTTGGATGAGAGCTGTACTCTGAACCCTTTGAAATACGCATGTGGGGTAATTAGCCCCTGCGGAGTCCCATGAGGGTGAGGTGTGGAATATGGCACCAGTCACAGCCAGGGCTCATCATGCTCCCTGTGCCCCCTGCCGGCTCCCCCATCCCCTCCAGGTACATGAAATACCTGTATCCCTATGAGTGTGAGAAACGGGCCCTCAGCTCCCCCGGCGAGCTCCAGGCCGCCATTGACAGCAATCGGCGAGAGGGGAGGAGGCAGAGTTTCGGGGCGGCGCTCTTCAGCTACTCCCCGGTGGGCACCCCGGCCATGCTGGGCTCCCCGAAGCTCTCCGTGCCAGCCCTCACCATCTCCGCGCACAGCTGCAGCCAGATGAGCCAAGTGCACGCCATAAAGAAAGGTGCTGGGCGGAGCAGGGGTGGGGCCGCCTGCAGCACCCTGCTCGGGGGGCAGCGGCTGGCAGGAGCGGGGTGTCCTTTGCCCCCGGGGCAGGAGACACGGTTCTGTCCCCCGTGCTGCATGCAGGCTGGTTAGCGGGAGGACGGGGGGCTCTGGCCAAGGGAGGAAGGAGCTTGGCCCGCGATGGCCATACAGCACCTGAGCTGACGGAGGAGGTGCCCCACTCCTGCCGTTCTTGGGGCGAGATCCACCCAGCTGGTGCTAATGGATGGCCCTGGCAGCTCCCCAGAGGCAGGCGCCGTGCCCTGCTGCCCAGCCAAGCCAAGCCCCTGGGGAGGGGAAATCCCCTTGAGCACTGCCTGGGCAGGTGAGCCTCACTGCAGTGTCCTGGGGCAGGGGAGAGCCCGTCTGGCCTTGCAGCCAGGTCGCATCCAGCCTAGGGTGCTGCTCTGCTGCCTGCTGGGCAGGGCTTCCTGCACCCTCGGCATCTCTCAATGCACAGCACCACAGGGGCCACCCGCTGGGCCGGCTCCAGCCCTGAGCCTCTTCCCCCGCTCTCTGCTTCCAGAAGATGGCGTCCTGTCCACGGCAGTGCCCAGCCGCATCGCCATCCCCGTCAGCCTGGCTGGGCACCACATAGCCGCCGCCCAGGCAGCCTCCCAGGCCGTGGCGCTGGAGCAGCTGCGGGAGAAGCTGGAGGTAGGGGAGCCGCCCCAGAAGAAGATGGCGCTGATGGCGGAGGAGCAGCAGCGTCTGGTGCAACACACCCTGCAGCAAAACCTGCTGGCCGTGGCCTCCCAGTTCCCCGTGAACATCAAGCTCAGCAACCGAGGTCTCGCGGGCTTGGGCGGGGCGGGGCGGGGCGGGGCGGGGCAGGGTGGGGGGGAAGCCGGGCAGCACAGCCTTCCCACCTGACCCAGTCTGGCTGCTGTGCCTTTGGGCCGGGCATGGGCTCTGATGTGCTGCTGAGCTTGAAGTGAAACAGGGCCAGGGCTGCTCAGTGTGTGGATGGGAGACCCAGCTCTGTCCTCACCAGCCGGCTTGGCCTGCACTAGGAGATTAGGTCAAATCTAGGTGACGTAGGTCAAATTTCTAAGGAGTCGGTCCACACTGCAGGGTCTGTTCTGCCCACCTTGAGGGGTCCTAAGGTCAACTTTTCTACTCCCGCCTTTCATGAGGAGCGGCACCAAATTAGACTTGCATGGTCAACCTCAGGGCAGTGCAGGCAGAGCACTGTGAAATTCAACATTCTTGGCCTCCTGGAGGTGTCCCACAGTGCACCAATGTGACCACTCTGGCCACCACTTTCAGCTCCGCTGCTCTCCAGGTGGGCAGGAAATGGGCTGGGAAAATTTTATTTTAATTTCTTGCTTGGCCAGCTTGGTGAGCGGAGCGGGCAGCACACCTCGGTAGCACATCTGGCCCTGAATTCCCAGGTCACAGCTGGCTTGGAATGTGCAGGAGATCCAGGTCCAAATTGCTGGAGGGTGGTGGGAAATGAATCTATGCTGGCAGAACTACGCATCAGTGAAAGAAATGCAGAAATATACACCAAGATCTCACCGGGACTGGAGGGAAAAGGATACTCCAGGGATGGCCAGTGGTGCCACATTAAAATAAAGGTGCTTGGGCAGGCGTCCAGAAGACAAAAGAAGCAAGTGGGTGCTTCTATCAGCAGCTGTATGGGATTCTAGGGGAACCCGAAGACAGTCCCCAAATAGACTGTGGATACCTCTGAAGAGCGTCCTCAGGCAGCCTCTGGCAACACAGCAAGGAAGACATGGTGGAAGAGGAGGATGACAATGATCAGTAGGCAAATGGACAGCTGATCTCCCCAACAGCCATGAGCTTTGTGTAACGTTGGATCTCATCCCCTCCTCCCAGGAGGTTTCACAGCCGGACCCTGATGGCAGGGAGGGCGCCTCTGGTGAGTTCTCATTTTTTAAATGTGCTAGAAGTGGGTTAAGGCCGTGGGGTGTGATCTCTGGCAGGTGCTGTACCTACACAGCCCAGCGCCCCCAGAACAACTTGTTAATGTGTCTGGGGCTGGGAGTGGCGATCCTCCCTACACAGCTCCATAAAGCACTCAGGCAGGTACTCTTTAATCTTTCTCATGAGGTTTCTTGGGAGGCCCGCCTTATTCCAACCTCCTTGACAGGACACCTTTCCTACGGAGCAGTGCAGCATACCGACCAGCCTTGTGCCCACATTCAGTCAGCATCTGTTCCTTATCAATGTTTGTGAGTCTGAGAAGGATAATGTCTCTTTTTGCAACCTAGAAGAAGCAGCAGAAGGAGTATTCAGCTACTATATGATAGCACAAGCTGCTCTGCCATGCTGGGCCATCCCTCTCCCCTCTCTGGGCTGCTGTGGGAACGGAAACGTTTTCTGTCCCAGCAGAGCAGAGACTAGAAGCACATGGTGTCTGTGAGAGACACAACTCTCTGATAGCACAAGCCACAGTGCCATGCTTACCCCCACCTCCGTGCCGCCTTTCCCTGGGCCTCTGGGGGAAGGGAAAGACTCAGTTCCTCTGCAAAGCAGAAGCAGCACAGGGTGACCGCTGCTGCCACAGGCCCCTCCTCACATCCACTTGCAGCATGCACAGCTACAGAAATGGCCTTTGCAACCACAAGCTTGAAAGCAAGCCCCAGTCCGTGCTGTACCATGGCTGGAAGCAAAGCAAGTGGAGCAGGTCCCCCTGCGATCTCTGTGTACTTCCTGCTGCACAGAGGACCCTTAAAAAAAACACAAAATTTGTTTGTCCTTGCACAGAATACATCCCTATTGTGTTCCACAGAAGTTCTTTCCTGAAAATCCTTTGTGTGTTGTTAAACTTATCGACTGTAAATGCATTTCCTGATTGTGTGGCCCTCACACGCGTTGTTGCAGTGTGCTCAGCAGCGGGCTCTTTGACCAACTGACACACATCCACAGAAGAAAACAAACACAGGAAGATTAGTTCATAGAGCACATGGAAGCCACCCACCCAGAGAGGGCACAGTTAAATGCATGGAGGAGAAACACGCTGGAGGAGAAGTGGGCTGAATGGGTAGGAAAGGAGAGCAGATCGTGAGGCGAGGAGAGAGCTCAGACAGTGTGAATTGGAGACCGCGAGGGAGATGCTGCAGCTGAGGAGGCGGCAAACACAGCTCCTTCAGTGCCTGGTACAGGAGCACAGAACCCCACTGCAGCCCATACTGAACCACATGCCCTCTTCACTGTGTTCCCTAACTTCCCCACACTGGCACCCCAGGATGCAGCGGGGAAAGTCGAGGGCAGCCTCGCGTTCCACGCCCAGAACTCTTTCTGAATGAAGAAGGCTGACATCCAGATGGCAAAGTGCCCTTGCTTACCCACCACCAATGCCCTTGCCATGAACTCCTTTACCGTCCCCTGAATAAAACGGCTTAAGCTCCCAAAAACAGTGTCTTTATCGCATGTGTTCCACAGGGCCGGGGAGTTTACAGGCTTTACAAGCCAGCACACATCATTCAGGACCTACGAGACAGCAAGAGACATGCCAAAGACTCCCTGATCAGCAGAGCCTCTCTCTGTGCTCTCTTCATCGCCCTGATGTCTGGCTGCTCATAATTACTGGCCAGGTCATTCGCCTTAGCCCTCCAGCCTGGCATGAAAATTTCTCCCTTACTCTGACGTAAGTTATGGAGCACGCAGCAGGCTGCCACCATGAGGGCAACAGTGCCCCCACTGAGGTTTAACCAAGACATGAGGCTCCTGAACCTGGCTTTTAAATGGCCAAATGTACATTCTACCACCCTTTTGCACTTGCTCAGTGTGACGTTACTGGATTTTAAATTGAATATGGATGCCATGTGTGTATGTGATTGGCACCGAACTTTGTGCCAGGTGAGCCAAATGAGGTGTCTAATGAAAGCTGGTAATGCCCTGAGTCTGTTTGTGTTGCTTGCATATCTGTGCCGTGTTTGCATGTGAAGTTATAGATATTGGCTCTACGGCTGTATTAGAAATGTTTTAGAACCAAGAGTACACAATGGGAGGCGTGGTCTCCTCCCCCGGCCGGGGTGACGGGCTAAACAAAGGCACAGATGCCCAGACATCCAATACACATCTCAGGCATTTGGGGCTGTCGCCTTTGGGACTGTCACCTGGAATGTATCCAACGGCCTTGTGCCACAGGAGCCCACCTGGTCAGGTGGTAACCCATGACCTATGGGAGAAGAAAGGAATTTTCTCTCCCCATGAAAACCTGTAGGATGGGCCCTGGTAGGAACAATCTTTGTTCTTTCAGTCCCCATGAACTAAGCTTGTCTGGACTGAGGGGCCCATCCCTCATGAAGATGTGCCTACAAAGACTTTCAAGAATTGAGCATATAGCATTGCTGGCGTGCACCAATAGCTGTAATTTACGTATGTAATGTATCACTTTAACACTTTTTCTCTCACACCCTGTTCTTTCCTTCTTTGTTAATAAACCTTTAGATTTTAGATTCTGAAGGACTGGAACGTGTGGTGATTTGGGTAAGATCCAAGCAGATATTGACCTGGGACTGTGGCTGGACCCTTTAGGGTCCAGAAGAATTTGTATGGAGTTGATGAAATATTAACCCTCTCACCTGAAAATACAAGGCTGTTGGTCTGGGCTTTTGTAGCAGCTAGAGAATCTGTGGGTTTGGTTGTGTGGCTTTTGGCTGGCCAGTGGGGCTGGCAGAGGTACTTTTGTGTCTGGTTTGATTTGTCTTAGTGAGAAGGAAATCCCAGCCTGGGCTGTAAATGGCCCAGATTTAAGCAAAATATACCCTGGGCTGGTTCCTTTAACTGTGCCCCGAACACCCATCATATTACACTCAGCCTATAGCTGAACGGCTCCTTTCTCAGGTCCAGGCTACCCGTGGATGGTTTCATGAGCGAAGGGAGCAAGAGGTACACTGGATCTTCCAGCATCACTACTGGTATCTCCACATCTCCAACGGTTATTTTCTGGTCTGGGAAGAAAGTTCCATTCTGCAGCTTTCTGAGGAGACCAGAGTTCCTAAAGATGCGTACGTCACGCACCTTTCCCGACCATCCCACGCTGATGTCAGAGGAATTACCCTTGCGATCCACCAATGCGTCCAACACCATCGGTTTATGTACGCTGGCAATGGGGCCAGGCGCCGAGACAAGGGTGTGCGTTCCATCTATCCCCCCACCACAGTCTAGGAACCCCACCCCGGCAAAACCATCCACTGTGTCCTGCACATTTCCAGAGTCACTGTCTTTCATAGCAGAAGGGTATGGATTGCCTTGGCTGCCTGAATCAGCACCCCCCCACTGTAGATCTGTCCACTCCAAATTGATTGCCCACTTCTCCTTCTTGGCAGTCCCTCGATAACAAGTAGGACGTCTTCACGTCACTCTATTTGTGAGCCTGTTGATGGCTGATCAGCCCGATTCTGGAAGTGCAGAGCTTATCACAGAAGAGGCAGGTGTTGGTAGCTTGCGGAGGGGTTGGGGGCAGTGTTTGACGCTCTTCACTTTTCTCTGCCTGTCCTCGTATGCACTGCGGCAGGGCCTCTCCAGCTGCGCCACCCCCTCATGGATTAGCCCTCTCCACTGCCCTTCCTCCAACTTGGAAAACAGAATCTGTTTCAGGAAGCACTGATCAGACATCCCAACCACGTGACCAGTCCAATGAAGTTGTTGGTGAATAATAATGGCTTCAATGCTGGTTATCCGACTCTTCCAGGACACTGGTGTTCATGCACCTGCCCTCTTAAGAGACATATAAGATTCTCCTGAGGCAGCATTGATGATATTCTTCAAGTGCCTTCAGATGATGCTTGTATGTTATCCAGGTTTCATATGTATACGGCAACGTTGGTACAACCACTGCACGGTATACAAGGAGCTTTGTCTTGGGGCAGAGGTCCCAGTAGCTGTCTGGCATTGCAAGCTTCCACAGAGCTATTTCCACTCACTTCTGAACTGTCAGAGCAGGTCTTATTTTGATATTGCTGCGCTGCAGGGTGGGGGGAAGCGATTTGCGAAGTTCCATGAAAGTGGCTGTAACATTAGACATTTTTCTGGGCACAGCTGAGAGGGCCAAATCAGGGCAAACTGCTTCAAACAGGGCTACTGACAGCCCCAGACTGGGGGTCCTCCACTATAAGGCACTGACCCAGTCACACCGAGCACGGCTGTCACCACACTGGCCAGCAAGAAGTCACACCAGCAATTCCCTCAGACACTGCAGCCCCCCTTGTGCCATAGCCCGTCCCCTCCGCACACAGGTGAGAGGATATGAAAACCAATCGCACCAAATCCAAACAGGTTCTTCCTGTCCCAAAGGACCAGCCACATCCCCAGGTCAATGTGTACCTCAGATCTTACCCAAAAAGTGCGCTGGGCCAATCCTTTAGAATCTAAAATCTAAAGGGTTATTAACAAAAGAAAGACAGAGGAGGGTGAGCGTGAAAGTGCTCCAGCAATCACATCACACACCCCGATCACAAAGCTCTCGGTGCCGGCTGGCAGCAGCGGTGGAATTGCTGGGAGCTTACAAGTCTCTGGAGTCCGTCCTTGTAAGGACGGGTCAGCGACCTTCCCTCCCGGGCCCAGCTCATAGCAGAGCTGCTCCCCAAGGGACGAGCTGGAGTGAAAACAAAGACGGAGGAACCTCAGGACCCATGTGGAGGGAATCCCATTGTTCTCCCTGTGCGGAGCAGGGCTGAGTTGGAGCCTGTCCCATGAGCAGGTCACCTGCCCAAGTCCTTTTTAGGATATTTGCCATCACCTCTCTTCTGGGCGACACCTCACAGCCAGACCTCTCAGGTGGTGATTGGAATCTGGTACGGTCAGTTGTCAAGTACAGCGTCACAGGAGCAGGAAGGCTCTCACACCGGGCTGCCACGCCTCCTGCTCTGGGCTCCCAGAAACGAACATTTCAAATACCCGCCCAGAGCCAACACCCACCGCTCCCCATAGAAAAACGATACCCACCTACGAGCTGTACACGCATTCAGTCACTCTCCGTCTTCCAAGAGACACCTCACCGGGCCCACTTGGGACGAGATCTGGTGCAAACAACAGCGATTTGCACATTCTTCTTAAAACCCCTAACGTCACCAGGGTCTCACGCGGGCAGACGTTCTGGAGCCTCTGCTGAGCATCCCACAGCTGCAGAGCATCGTGGTCCCACCAGGCTGAGCTCGTTTCGCAGCACCAGAACTCACACGCCACTGTGACCAAAGCATCAAGCGCACCAGCATCTCCCCATTCCTGCTCTTGGCGGCTCACATTCACGTACGTCTGTGTCCTCCGCAGAGCTTTCTTCGCTCTCACTGCTGCTCAGGCTCTGCACGTACCACGGCGTGACGTGTGACGTGCTCACAACGCTTCCACGACAGTATGAAGCTGGACAGGGCCATGGCAGCCTTGCACTCGCCTCTGCACGGATGCCCAGTGAAAAAGTGGTGCGAAAACCCTTTTTGCCATTGCTGTCCAAAGGGAAGGGGAGGAGAGGTGCGCGATGGGAGGCTGACGACACACACCCAGATGCACCCGTAGCACATTTTTGTCCTGTCAGACACGAGGAGAGGAACCCACAGTGCGTTGCTGACAAAGTGGAAGCTGACAACACCAGTGGGGACACCCTCCATCGACGTTCGGTGCCAATGTGGACGTGCGCCCTCGACTGTGCAAAATCGGAGGCTAGAAAATTCGACCTAATTTCCTAGTGTAGACGTGCCCTCAGTGTGAGCCAGCAGCCCTGCCTGGTGTCAAGGCATGTTAACAACCAGCGTGTGAGGCCCGGAGTCCTGGCAGGGTTGCTCCATTCTGCCGCCTTGTGGCCTCCGTGAGATGTGCTGTTCCTGCCATGTGCTCCTGGCTCCGCTAGGGCAGGGGACTGGACATGCAGCTGGGGGAGATAGGAGGGAGCGCAGCTGGGGAGGGACAGAATCCAGCCCTTCCCTGCGTGGGATAAATTCAGCCAGACCCTGGTCACCAAGTCCCAGCCACGCCGCTCAGCTGCTTTGGGGCGTCTGGGCCTGTACTGGGCTGGGAAACAGGCCAGACTTTCAGAGGCTCCTGGAATGTAACAGCCTCAGGGGGCGAGGGGTTAGCAGCCCTGGGCATGGCCTGCTCCCCTCCCAGGGCTAAAGGCAGCCTGCGAGCACGCCCCTCTGGAGCAGAGGGACAGTGCAGGATGGGGGGATCACATGCCCCACCATCCAGAGCACATCCGAACCCCAGAGGGGTCAGAGAGGAGACTGGCTGGCTGCGTGTGGACAGAGGGGTGTGTGGGAGGGGAGTGATGAGACAGGCAGTGAGAGGGCAGTGACAGGTGGGTGGGCGGGGGCAGAATGACCGAGTTAGGGAGGTCTTTGATTTCACCACCTTCCGCTGGAGGAAGAGACAAACGTTCAAGTTCCATAGACGTCTTCTCCCGGTCTGTGGCTAGAGGGGTGCGGGGTTAGTGAGCACGTGGGAGGAATGTCTGCGGGGGTAGGCAGAGGGGACGGCTGGATGGACAGATGGACAGATGAGAAGGGGACATATAGATGGGATAGGGAGCAGGTGGGAGGAATGGCTGGGGAGGTAGGCAGAGGGGACGGCTGGATGGACAGATGGACAGATGAGAAGGGGACATATAGATGGGATAGGGAGCACGTGGGAGGAATGGCTGGGCTCTAGGCAGGGCAGGAGGGCATCAGGAGGTGGCTGCCTGGCAGGCAGACCGATACCATGGGTGGCCAGAGAGCAGAGTACACATGGAAAGCAGAGCGGGAGAGATGGCTGGGCAGGGGCAGGCTGTGAGGAGCCCTCCTGCGCCCCACCAGCGATGCTCATGGGACGCCACTGTCCAGCCCTGGCACCGTCGCCCGGTGACACCTGGCCATTACTGGGTGAGGCGGCGCCACGTGCCTGTGTGCCCGAGTGGTGCCCATAGGCCCCCCCTCCAAGGCACTGGGGCAGTGGCAGGGCCCTGTGAGATCCCACCTCCATTCCAGCACAGCTGGACCCAGTGCCAAGGCAGAGAGGTGAGGGGGGAGGTGGCCCCTCAGCTCAGCCAGCTGCCTCGCCCCACCGTTTCTGCTTCTGGCTTGTCCTGCTCATCTCGGTATTTCCTTCCCCAGATGACAGACAGGAGGCTGCATTGAATCTGTCCACCAGCGGCATTAGCAGCATCAACATGTCAATAGAAATAAATGGAGTTGTCTACACAGGTAAATAGAAGGGCCGCTCGGCCCGGATAATTGCGGCCAGGAAATCCAATACGTTATAGCCACTGCCCAGCCACGGGCCCTTCCTTCACTTGGATGTCTGTACTAGAAAATCCATGGTGATGAAGTGGCGGGGCCCAGCAAGCCGGGGAGGCGGCGGCCGGGGGGAGAGCTGGCGATTGCCCTGGGGAGCCACAGTCAGTTCAGCACTGGCAGGCGTTGGGAGCAGCAGGGCAGGGCAGCTCTGGTGGCAGGGGGCTGGCATAAGGGCTACATGCCCCAGACATCACTGGCATCCCAAGGGGCAGCAGCACCTCTGCAGAGGGGTGACTCTCACTGTAAGATCTCCTGCCTTTAAGCGAAACCAGGCCAGCGCACCCAGACGCCACAGTGATGGGCACGCTACACGTGCTGGAAGGCTAGCGCTGCCCAGCTTGACAGCAGCCTTCAGCTTCCTGAAGGGGGCTCTAAAGAGGATGGGGAGAGGCTGTTCTCAGTGGTGTCGGACGGCAGAACAAGGAGCGATGGTCTGAAGTTACAGAGGGGAAGGAGTAGGTTGGATATTAGGAAAAACTCTTTCCCCAGGCGGGTGGTGAAGCACTGGGATGCGTTGCCGAGAGAGGTGGGGGATTCTCCGTCCCTAGAGGTTTTTAAGTCCCGGCTCTAGGAGGTCCTGGCTGGGATGACTTCATTGGGGTTGGTCCTGCTTTGGGCAGGGGCTGGACACAATGACCACCTGAGGTCCCTCCCCGCCCTGGGAGTCTGCGATTCTGTGAAGGCTTTTGCTGAGTGAGGGCCATAGTACGCCCTCGCCCCTTCACAGCACATGGGAAGCAATGAATTAACAGGCAGCAGGTTTAAGCCAGAGGGCAGGCAGGACTGCGAACACAACCCTGGGGAACTCCCTGATGGGGGGGGGCGGGGGGCAGGGAGGCCAACAGTGCAGCTGGGTTCACCAAAGGCACCAGCTCAGCGCACGGAGGGCAGGTCCAGTGATGGCTGTTCGCCTGGCTGGGCAGGGACACAGCCCCTTGCTTGAAGGTCCCTGAACCTCCCCCACTGCCAGACGCTGGGCCTGGGTGCAGAGCCAAGGGGGCGGCCTGGAAAGTTGGGGGGCAGCAGGGAGCCTGCCCCGTCCACGCCCTGATGGTGACCCCTTTCGCGGCACAGCAGCCTCGGAGCAGCGCAGTGCTGGTCCCTGTGGCCTGTGAGCCGACCCCTGGGGCTGAGGGACCCTGTGGAGCCAGCTGGGAAGGCCTCGGAGCCTGCCCCTTTCTGTGCGCCTTCCTGCTGTGGCTCAGATGCCACGCTGAGCCGCCCTGGGTTAGACAGCTGCGCCATATTCCCTGCATCAGGTCAGCCCTGTGTCTGTACTGGGCTTCGCCTCCCCCCGCCTGGAGTCCCCAGCCCGACACCCCCACTGGGCCCCACAGTTGCGGGGCAGGAAACGGAGGAGCAGGAAGCCAGTGATGGGGCTGCAGAGGAGGGTGGGAATGTGGGAGGAGGGGAGGGCCTGGCTGGGACATGGGTGCGGGAAGGGGCTGGGTTCTCACTTGGCGGTCGGCAGTGACGGGGGTCCGGCAGGGTGTGCGTTGCTGAATGGGCAGCGCAAAACCAGCGTGTGATGAGAGCCAGAGCTGGTGGTGGACACGCAGGGCCGAGCGTGGGCCCGGGAGCCGGGGCCAGTGCAGAGGGCCCCTGGGAGCGGGGGGATCTCGGGTAGAGCTGGAGAGTGTCGGGGGGACAAGGAGGATGTGCCAGGTCCCCAGGGTGTGGGTCAGGGCCATGCCTGGTCTCCTGCCATGGGCTCTGTGGTGCCCTTGCGGACGTGCTGGGTCACCCGGTGTCTCTGCTCCCACAGGTGTTCTGTTTGCCCGCAGGCCCCTTGTCCCTGGGGCGCCTGGCAGCCACAGCGGCGGGAGCTCCCATGGCCGGTCCAGCCCAGCAACCTCCCACAACCAGCTGCTGTCGTCCTCGCACAGTCACACTCCCGCCAGCGCCTCGCCGTGAGGGAGGGAGAGAGAGACACCGAGGGACCCTGCCCCATCCCACCGGCCCCCGCAGCCCGACAGGTCTGGGGTGCCCACCACATGCCCCAGCCCTAGGAACCCATGGAGGTGCCCTGAGATGTGGGACTCTATCCGGCTGCCCTGGCCTGCAGGGCTCTTCCCAGCTGCTGTGGGGTGACTGGCTGCCCTGGGCTGGCAGTGGGGGTCTGGCTGCCTTGTGCTGTAGGGTGTGGGGCTCTGCCTGGGCTGCCCTGAGCCATGGGGGGACTCCGGCTGCTCACCTGTTGATGCCAAGCCACTGAGTGGGGCAGAGAGATTTGCATGTACATCTGCTCTCGCTCTGACATACCCACCACATGCCCCCAGCACACACATGCAATGGCCTCCCTCTGCTACACACTGTGTGTGTGTCCCACGCCCATCTGGGACATATTTCATTGTGACCCCAAGCACCTTCCCTGCTGCCCGCGGTGCCCGTGCCCGGCACACAGGCTTCCATGGGACCTGGCCCATTATGCACGTGGCACCAGCCTGTTACGCACTCACAAGTGGTACCTGGCCCCCATGACGAGCTCATGCATTGTACCGGTCCCTGTATGGTACTGGCCCTGGTGCACTCATGTGGCACTGGCCCATTACACAATGGTGGCACCCTCCCCATTGCACACTCACATGTGGCACCTGTCCAGTTACACGCTCACATGTGGTACCTGCTGTGTTACACACTCACCTGTGGTACAGTGCCCACTACATGCACATAATACCCAGTGTTACACACTCACATGTGGTACCTGCCCTGTTACACACACATGTGGTACAGTGCCCACTGCATGCACATAATACCCACTGTGTTACACACTCAGATGTGGTACCTGTCCCATTGCACACTTACATGGTACAGTGCCTGCTACACGCACACAATACCCACTGTGTTACACACTCACATGTGGTACAGTGCCCACTACACGCACACAATACCCACTGTGTTACATGCTCACGTGGTACCTGTCCCATTACACACTCACATGGTACAGTGCCCGCGACACACACACAATACCCACTGGTTACATGCTCACATGTGGTACCTGTCCCATTACACACTCAGATGGTACAGTGCCCGCGACACACACACAATACCCACTGTGTTACATGCTCACATATGGTACCAGCCCGTTGCACACACACTCCCTGCCCATGGGGCTTGGCAGACACAACCCGCACTCTGACGATGCCCCTCAGGACTTGCGTTGTCCCCAGGACTCCCCACCTGTACCCCAGGCTCCCCTGTGGGGGAGGGGGATGCAGGTGAGCTGGACAGGAAGGTGTGAGGCAGATTCCTGGGTTGAAGTGGGTGATGGGCCCCAGGCTGTGCCACAGAGCCCAGGGCGGGGCGGTGGGAGCCCCATGCTGGGGCACCAAGCCTGGCCAGGACAGGACGGCATCTGTGGTTCCTGCCCTGGCCCCAGGCAGTGCACTCAGGGCTGGGGTTGTGCTGTTCTAGTCCAGGCCTCACACCAGCTCCACCTTGCAGAGCCCGGCCAGGTCAGGGTCTGGAAGCAGGGCGCCCTCAGAGCCCCTTCCCAGGTGCCCAGCTCTGGGTCTCGGCAGCCCCTGGTGGGCCCAGCACCTACCCACACGCATGACCCTGGCGCTAAACAGCCACTTCCTCTCCCACTCCCGGCCTGCGCCCTCCAGGCCATGGGCAGTGGCAGGGGCATGGCCTCGGGGTGACACTGCAGCCGCCAGGCTGGGAACTCGCCCGTGGGGAATGCGGAAAAGTGACAACAGAAAGGGGCTTTTCCGAGGAAATGGCCCCCTTAAAAATCCAGACAGCTCCCTTCCCCCATCCCAGCCCTGCCCCCATGGCCTGGCCTCAGCTCTGCAGGGCTAGGGGCCACCCCAGCTCTGGGGTTGTGGGGAGCACAGAGAGGGGCCCAGCACGTGGGGCCGCTGGAGGCGCAGGGTCCCTGCTGAAGCTGGAAACCGGAGGATGTAGCTGGCGGGGGGCAAGGCGGCTGTTCGGGGCTGCACGTGCTCAGCAGCGGGGGGGGGGGGGTTGCTGGCGCTCGCCGCCCCCACGGGGGAGGTGGGGGACATGGGTGGGGCTGTGCGCCCTCCCCCCCCGTCCCCCAGAGCTCCCCACTGCGCGCTCCCTGGCGGGGAGGGGAGCAGCCAGCAGTGTCCCCGTCCGCACCCCAGGGGGCTGGGGCAGCCCTGGGCCGGTGGGAGGCGTCCCTGGTCCCTGCTGGGAGCCCCCCTCCCCGGAGCCTGGCTAGGAGCAGCCCCCCCGGCCCCCGGCCCCCCGCCAGCTGGGGCGCCTCGCCTCCCGTCGGGTCCCGGGCACAGGGCCCCCGCAGAAGGCAGGGCCCCGCCGCACCTCGGAGCGCCCCCCGCCACGGGACCAGAGCCGGGACCGGGCAGCTCCAACCTCACGTCTACCTCACTGCGCGCCGGCCGGAGCCCGAGCCCGAGTCCGGCTCGGCCCTGCCTCGCGCCCCCCGCACCCTCCTGCCGCTGGGCGGAGCCGACCCCGGGCTGCCGGGAAGGACGCTCCCTGCGGCCGGCGAAGGGGCGCCCGGGCCCGGAGTGGGTCGGGCGGGGCGGGGCCGCGTCGCGTTTCCAAGCTCTGGTACCAAAGAGGACATCCGCCAGGCCCTGGGAGGGCGCGGGGCGGGGTCTGTCTGTGTGTCTGTCCGTCTGTCTGTGTGTGTGTGTCTGTCTGCTCGCGGCCAGGCGCTCCCTCTGCCGTGCCGTGGCGCCGTGGCCGGCTGGGTGGGGGCTTTGCCGGGGGAGCGGAGCTGCGGGGCGCGGCTCGGGGGGAGCCAAGGAGCGGAACCGAAGGCGGCCGAGGGAGGTTTCCCCTCGGCTGCTCCCAGCGCCAGCGCGGCCGGGCAATAAACAGCTGCTTTTCCTGGAGCTCTGGGCTGCCCTCGTGTGTCCGGGTCCCTGGCACCCTGCAGCGCAGCGCCGCGCCGGGCTCCCCGGGGCGCCTCCCTCCCCGCAGGGGCGAGGGGAGGGCGTAACCCCTAAGGGGCGGGGAGGGTCTCTCGGTGTCCCCGGCCCAAATCAGGCCACATGGCGGAACCCCCAGACCTGCCGGGGGGGGGCGTCGGCAGCCGGGGGGCGGGGCAGGCACCTGGCGCCGTAGCCGGGACCGGGGCTGCCGGAGGGCGGATCTGTGTCCGCATCTCCTGCCCGCCGGCGCCCTGCTGCGCCCGTGTCACTGGGGCGCGTCCCGGGGTGCAGCGGTAGTAGGTTGTTACAGGTGCCGGCGAGCCGATCAGGGCTAGCGGGGGCAGAGCGGTCGGGCGCCCCAGGATAGCCGCCCTCCGGCTGCGTCCCAGTTGGCCGGGCGGCGGGGGCGCTCCGCCCCGAGCTGCCGCTTATCAGCCGACCGGCGCCTGGACTGGCGCATCAGTCCCGGAGGTGACGGACTCGATAACCCCGGGGTGGGTCCCAGCGACGGGCCGCGCCCCGGGGACACGTGCTCTGCGCCTCGGGCCCGTAGCAGGCGCCTGGGCTGCGGACCTCTCGGGGGCACCGCGAACCCCTGCGTGCACCAGCCCCGCCCCGGGAGCAGCGAGTGCCGGGCTCCTGGGACCCCCGCTGGCCGTGCGCCTCGGCTCCCCGCCCGCAGAGCGCAGGAGGGCGGCGGCGGAAGGACTCAGGCGCACCCCCGCGGAGACACCTCTCCGAGAGCCGCGGGGTAGCAGGGTCGGCCCCCCCTGCCCCGCTCAAGGCCCAGCCCCACAGGGACTGAGCTCCCACCCCGGCTGCGCGGCCAACGCTCAAACCACGGCGCCCTCCCTCCAGCTTTCGCCGCTGGGGCTCCCCACGGCGCAGCCTCCGCTGCGAGGGGCCGAGCGTCAGGCCGCGGCGTGTGGCCCAGACCCGGCGCCGGGGCTGAGCAGGAGGAGTGCGGGCTGTGACGGCGCCCAGAGATGGAGGGGGGAGTCCCGGGGCCGGGCCCCGTCCAACGTGACGGTTCTGTGCAGCCGGACGCCCGGGCGCAGGGGGACCATCAGCGCAGGTGGTGCCTCCGGGCTGCCCGGCCCGTCGGATGAGCAGCCGGGCCCGGCCACGCGGGCGAGGGACCCCGCGGGGTCACTGCAGGGGCTGGCGCAGCCGCCGGGCGCGTTTCCGGGGCCCGTCCGGCCGCGTGCCCATGAGCAGGGCGCCCGCCAGCAGCGAAGCGCAAGTCTGGCCCCGGCCCGCCCGTGGCCCCTAGCGCGGGGAGTGTGACTCACTGGGCTCCGGGCATCGGGCCTGCAGCAGGTGCAGGGGCTCGGGCTCTGACTATGAGGTGATCGCTGAGTTCAGCCCCAGAGCTGCCCATAGCTAACCCCCCCAGGCCCCAGCACCCCAATAACTAACCCCTCCAGGCCCCAGCACCCCCACAGCCAACACCCCCACAGCTGATACCCCAGGCCCCAGCACCCCAATAACTAACCCCTCCAGGCCCCAGCACCCCCACAGCTAACCCCCCAGGCCCCAGCACCCCCACAGCTGACATCCCAGGCCCCAGCATCCCCATAACTAACCCCTCCAGGCCCCAGCACCCCCACAGCTGACACCCCAGGCCCCAGCACCCCACAGCTGACGACCCAGGCCCCAGCATCCCCATAACTAACCCCCCAGGCCCCAGCACCCCCACAGCTGACGACCCAGGCCCCAGTATCCCCATAACTAACCCCTCCAGGCCCCAGCACCTCCACAGCTGACGCCACAGCACCCCCACAGCTAACCCTCCAGGCCCCAGCACCCCCATAGCTGACACCCCAGGCCCCAGCACCCCCACAGCTGACACCCCAGTTACAGACAAGCTCCTGCCCCGAGGCAGCCACAACTCTGCGATGCCTAGCCCACCCCCACCCCACACACAGGCCCTTTCCAATCATTAGGCCTCTGGGCAGTAACTCCCCACTCCCACCCCACTGTCGGCAGCCCTGGCGGCAGGGGACGGTCCCATCTTGGCCACGGGGGTCCGGGGGGGCGAGACACAAGGGCCTTGGCAGCTCAGCTCTCCAGGACCACAGAGGGGCAGAGAGAGGTGCCGGTGCACAGGCCAGGAACCCCGGGCACGAAGGCTGAGCTCTCCCCGGGCAGCTCCTCTGGGGCGGGGCTGAGCACCTGCCGCAGGGAAAGGCCCCTGCACAGCCCTGAGCCAGCAGGGGAGGGGCACCTCCCAGCGGGATCCAGCCCCAAAGCAAAGGGCTCAGCCCGGCTCCGTGCCTCCGGCTGCGCACAGGCTGCAAACACATGCACGAGTGCACGCGCACACAGAGTTGCACACACGTGTGCACCAGGGCAGGGGCCCCGCAGGGTGGGAACCACGTGCCGTGCAGAGCAGGAGAGGCAATAGTGAAGGGATGCTGCCACCTGCAGGCCAGGGCGAGTATTACAGCCTCCTGCGCCAGGTGAGCAGGATGCGTGGCGGGGGGACCCTGGCACAGCTGCGGGCGGTTGCGCTCACGGGCGGTCCAGCAAGCCAGGGCCAGTCACTGGCGAGGCCACACTGGGCCAGTGGCCCGGCCTTCCCTGGCACTGCCTTCTATATTGCTGGGATGAGCTGGCGCGACCCCCTGGGCCAGCACCGCAGCCTCCCCTTGAGCAGGGCTCCCTGCGGCTCCATGAGGCTCACCCAGGAAATTAGCAGCTTGCAGCCCCAGCCAGCCTAGCCCGGGCCTGTATTCTGCTCTGGGCTGGGCACAACCCTCTGCAGCTGACAAGGGCTCTGGGGGACGTAGGGTGTGGCTTGGGACTCAGCCCATCTTCCCACTTTGCTACCTGTCTCCTGCACTGGCCCTGGCAGCTTGACCTGGCAGCATCAGCAGAGCCCAGGCCTGGGCTTTTCTGCAGCCAATGGAAGTTGCGGGGCTGGCACCTGGGTGCCAGTGGCCAGGCTGGCCAACAGACCAGCAGGGCATAGCCAGCTGGGATGCAGCCGGAAGGCCCTTCTCTGCCACCTCGGCCACCAGACAAGACAACAGGTTAACACCAGTTCCCAGAGTGGCTGGGCCTATTTCACCTCAGCATCTGCCCCCCCACCCCCCCGGGCCAGTGGGGTTGGGTCTTTGTTCTGTGCCTGCAGGGTACTAGAAGGAGCCAGCCCTAGCTATGGCCTAAAGAGGGCGGTGGGAGGCTCAGGGAAGGGTCAGCTCCCCCAGTGGGGCAGGGCTCGGGGTGAGATAAGGAGCTGAGGGCTGAACGCATGGGGGCACGGGCCTGTCAGACTGTAAATCACCTACACTGGGCCACAGGCTGGCTACCGGGGAGTCGCCAGCCTGCAGGGAAAGGCCAGGTGCCAGTGTCACTCTCCTGGTGGAAAGGCCTGTCGGGGGAGGGAGATTTTGCAGCATTTCTGTTCCATTCTCTCTCTCTCTCTCTCTCTCTCTCTCTCTCTCTCTGAGCTCCTGGGGGGGCGTTGCTGCTGGGGAGACCAGACCGAGCAGCTGCCCCAGGGCCCAGCACAGGCCTGTGGGGTCACAGGCTGCCCTCTCCACTAGGCCCTGGGCAGCCTGGAGCACACTGCTCCTACTCACCCCAGGTCGCTGTCCACACCTCACAATGCCCCTTCCACGGCGGGGGGGGGCGTAAACTGAGGCACGGAGGGGCTGGGGCTGGCCCCACTGGCTGCACCAGGTCAGTGGCAGAGCCTGTACGCGAACCTGGCCCGTTGGCTGCCGGCTCCCCCAGCACCAAGTGCCAGAGACACAGCAGAGGTGGAAGGCTGGAGCAGCCAGGGCCCTGGGAAAGGAGGGGTGTAACACTTGCCCCCCTTGCCCATGGACGTGCCCAGGTGTCACCGGGGATGGGCAGGGCCCTGGGGGTGGCAGTGGGCAGAGCACAGGCAGGGGAGCAGTGTCCTTGGAGAACTGGCTCCCACCTGCACACAGGCACAGGGGCACGTGAGTTTGGGGCAGCAGCAACTGGTGATCTTCTGGGGCAGCTCTGGGACCCCAGCCCTAGGGGTCTGGACCTGGGGTCCTCAGCCATTGCTCAGCTGGGCTGGGGGTGCTGGGGCACTGCAGGGCACTGGCAGAGCTGGGGCAGAGTGCTCCCTGCTGAGGCCCCGGGCAGGCATCACAGGGGGAGCTGCAGGAGGCACAGGGCCGGTAGCAAGCTGGGGAGGGCGGGGGAGTGCATCCTAGTGGGTGGAGCACTGAGCTGGGTCTCCTGAGGCCCTGGGAGCACTTCCCCCGTGCCTCAGTTTCCCTGCTGTAATAGGAGATGGACACAAACACACCTTCGGACAGCGCCTTGCAGCCTCCGGAGGATGAGTCCGCGGGGGGGGGCGTGAACTGCGGGGGCGGGTATGGGTGCACGGGGGGTGCCTGGGCGGGGGGCGGAGCACAGAGCTGCTCTGACCATTGCGGGCCTGTTGCAGGCAGACGCGCTTTGTGTCCATGTGCCGCCGGGGCCTCCCCCCACCACCCGTGCGCTGCCGGGGCTCTCCACCCCCACCCCCCCATGTGCTGCCGGGGGCTCTCCACCCCCTCCCCCACCCCCACGCTGCTGGGGCTCTCCACCCCCCATGTGCTGCCGGGGCGCTACACCCCCACCCCCACCTGTGCGCTGCCGGGGGTCTCCACCCCCTCCCCCACCCGTGCGCTGCCGGGGCGCTACACACCCACCCATGCACTGCTGGGGGCTCTCCACCCCCGCCCATGCGCTGCCGGGGGCTCTCCACCCCCCCACCCGTGTGCTGCTGGGGGCTCTCCACCCCCCCCATGTGCTGCCGGGGGCTCTCCACCCCCCCACCCGTGCGCTGCCGGGGGCTCTCCACCCCCCCCAGGCGGAGCGGAGCCGGAGGAGGCCGCTCCTCAGGCGGCGGGGGCAGGGTTGGGGGCTGCAAGCGGGGGCACTGCCGTCTCCCAAGTGACCAGGCACGGGGCGAGGCTGGGCTCCGGCCGCCTGCTGCTCAGTGCCAGGCCGGGGGGCACTGGGGGAGTCGGGGCACTTCTCTGGGCTCCAGGCCCAGCTCTGACCTCCGGCCTCTTCAGCCCCCTCCCCGCAGAGCCCAGGGCAGCCTGGCCGGCCCGAGGGACTGACCGAGCTGGGGGGGTGGGGTCCCCCAGGTCCTGCCGCACTCCGGGTGAGCTCTGGCCTCCAGCCTGCGGGCTGCCCCTGCACCGTGCCCTGGGGACGGCTGCGGGTCTCCGACCCCTGCCCGGCGCGTGGCAGCGAGTCCCCAGCCAGCCGGGCCTGGTGCAGCCCGTCCACACCCAGCCCTCAGCTCAGCTCGCCCGGCCAGCCTCGTGGCTCTGCCCCCTTGTCCCTGCTGCGCTCGACCCTCCCCAGAGCCAGCTGGGGGCCTCGGGGCCTGCCATGGGGAGGGGCGGCCGTGCACGGGGTGGGGAGTCAGGAGGACTGAGCGCGAGAGCTCGGCCTGCCGCCAAGGCCCGTCCCTCGCCCCAGCGCCTCTCCCCGGAGGCGGGGTCCAGAAAGGGGTCACCCCTGCGCAGCAGCACCTGTGGCCGTACCGCCCCCCACCTGTGTTCATGTACTCGGCACACTGGACTGGCTGGGGTGGGGCCATGTGGGGGTGGGTGAGGTGAGGGGTGGGGGGGCGGCAGGGATGGGGTTGGGGGCACGTGCCCCCAGCAGCCCCCGCCTGGCCCCTGGCAGCTCCAGCCGCTCAGTCCCCACCTGTGTGGGGCGCCTCCCCGGGCTTCAGCTGTGACCAGCGCGGCTGCCCGCAGGGGCCTGGCTCTGGGGTCTCGCCTGGGGCAGCCGCAGCCGCTCCGCACAGAGCCTGGAGCCAGCTGCGCAGCACAGCCTGCCCCAGGCACCCGCCCAGGAGCCGGCGCTGCCTCTGCCCCAGGCCTGCTGGTGGAAACCGGGTGCCTGGGGCCGTCCCCCACCCCGAACCCGCGCGGAGCCCTGGCCGGGCCCGGCGACATGAGCCTGCGGCTGATGGCCTCGTGGGTGGGCGGGCGGCTGGGGCACGTGCTGGGCTGCAGGGCTGGGCCGAGCAGGGCCACAGGCCGCACGCAGGGGGCACAGCCTCTTCCACTCCCCTGTCACTCCCAGCCCCAGCTCAGTGCCCTCTCCGCTGGCAGCCGCTCCAGGCAGGCAGAGCCCCCGCCCGCTAACGGGGGAGTCCACCAGGGCCTCTCCCCGCTCCCTGCCCCGGGCAGCCCCCCAGCCTGCAGTGCCCAGAGCAGCCAGCACCCCGCGGACTCCTCCTGGACCGGTGTGCACAGAGAGCCCTTCGGCACTACCTGGCCCTCTTGGGCAAGCCCCCTCGGAGCTGCCGCCTGAGTTGCCAGCACTGGGCCCCTCCTCCCGCAGCCAGCGCTCCCCAGCTCGCAGCCCACCAACGGCCCCCATGGGCTTCTGAGCGGGGCTGGGCACCTCGGCCGGGGGTGCTGGGCCGGGCCGTGCCCACTGCCCCATGCTGCAGCTGGGAGCTAGGCCTGCGGAGCCAGCACTGAGGTAGCGGGGCTCCTGTCTGGGCAGGCGGGGTACTGGCGCCCTGGCAGCCGGGCACAAGGCAGCGCTGGGCCCTCGAGGCCTGGAGACACCTGTCAGCATGGGTTCCAGACGTCCCCCTGCCTGTGGGGCTGGGGTAAAAGCCCTGGGTCTCGCAGCCGCAGTGGGGCAGAGCAACCAGGACTGCAAACAGGTTGCTGGGGCTGGTCCCTCAATTGCCTGTTTGTTCCCCTAGGGGCCCTGGCCCAGCCATGAGCAGAGGGGCTGGGCTGGGGCCTCGTGGGTGGCCCACACTAGCAACGGGGCAGCAGGGAGTTGGAGGGGCAGAGGGTTCCCACTGCCATCCTGCTTGGGAAGAGGGGCACGGCCGGGCTCGAGGGCTGGGCACTGGCCCGGAGCTGGCTGCAGCAGCTACTTGCTAATGTCCCAGGCCTTTCCCTGCCATCGGTGCTCCTCCCTGCCCGGTGCTGGGAGCTGGCCCTGCTCAGGCTGCAGCGAGAGCCTGCGCGCAGGAGCCGCCCTGGCCCCAGGCCCTGCGGGAGGGGCTGCGGTGGGCCCCAGAGACAGTCTGTGATGGTTTGCGGGCGGGGGGTGTCCTGGCTGTCACCCTGCGCCCTCTTCAGCCATCACCTGCCAGCTGGAGAGCGCCACCTTACAGCTGGGCCTCCCTGGCATCCCAGCGCCTCAGCCTGCAGCCGGGCCAGGGGCCACATATCAGTGTGAGTGTACAGAGCATGCGGAGGAGTGTGCGTGTCCTGGGCACCAGCAGGTACAAACACACACAACCGGTGTGACAGTTGTGAGCGCTCAGGTAGCAGCGCGTGCAAGGGGCTGGGCACGGGAAGGGGTCTGGCTGTTCCAGGGTGGAGGGCGCTGCTCAGCCAGGCATGGCACCTCCCTTCGGCATCCCGGTGACGCTGCCTGGTGCTCAGGGCAGCTCAGAGCCCATGGGCCCAGGGTGCAGGTCTAACCCTGGAAAGGGAGTCACCGCAGTGTGGCTGGGGCCTTCGCCTCTCCGACCTACCCTCAGGCCTTCCCAGTGCTGGCTGGGTGCCTGTGATGGGGTTTGGGGTCCCCCAGCTCTCCACCTGTCCCAGGCAGGAGTGACTCTCACCCAGCAGGAGAACAGCGGGTTTATTAGCCAACAGGACACAGCGTCGTACAGAGGAGTCAGTGCAGCCGGCAGAGACAGCCAGTCCTATCCATGCTGGGGAGAGGAGGCCCCGAGGGGACCCCAGAGGCAGGGCCTTGCCCCCTCCTTTGTCTCTCTCTCCCAGCCCAGACTCACTGCTTCCAACTCCCAGTTCCAATTTAAACCCCTCTGGCTCCACCTCCCCCTTTGTCTGTAGCCCAGAGGTGTCACCTGGTCGCCAGGTTACCCCAGCAGGAGCCCCCCACCCTCTGTGAGCCACTCACGTACACACACACAGGTATCCCCCACTCCATCACAGCCTCAGTCCCGCAGTGCGTGCTGGGCCTGCGGCTGTGGGACCCGCTGGGCAGTGCTTGGGGGGCAGGCGGAGCCCAGGGGCTCGGTGGTTCACCCAGGGGGCACAGAGCCGGCGGGTGCTGGCCCTGCTGCCTGCCAGACTGACAAGCTGGGGGGTGTGGGACCGATTCTGGGGCTCTGGGACACCTCCATGGACGCGCGTCTGGAGGGCTGTGCTGCGCAGCTTCTGTGGGGCAGGGCAGGACACCAGCCACAGCGCTCATGGGAGCCGGTCACCCCCGGCTGGTCCCGCATCGCCTGGCATTGCTCCAACAGCTGCCGCATCCCCCGCAGGGGCAGGGCTCCGGCACCCCCTGAACCTGAGCAGTCCCAGAGCACGTGGCGAGGGCAGGCAGGGCCGGGGTACACACAGACTTGGGGTTCACAGCTGCTCACCGGGGCTCAGCAACGGGCAGAAAGGATCTGACCCAGTGTGCCTGGTGCTGCAGGGAGATGCTGGGCAGCCGCGGAGCCTGGGGGGGCTCCAGGGGCCCCTGCTCCCAGCACAGCCCTGCCCTGGCAGCGCCCTGCGTCTGAGCCCACTGCCAGCCCTGCCCCGGCAGCTGTACCCCACAGCCCCATTCCTGTTCCGTTTTACCTAACATAAGAACATAAGAACATAAGAATGGCCATACTGGGTCAGACCAAAGGTCCATCCAGCCCAGCATCCCATCTGCCGACGGTGGCCAATGCCAGGTGCCCCAGAGAAGGAGAACAGAAGACAATGATCAAGGGATTTATCTCCTGCCATCCATCTCCTGCCCTTGTTCTGAAGAATAGGGCACCATACTTTATCCCTGGCTAATAGCCATTTATGGACCTAACCTGCAAAAATTTATCAAGCTCTTTTTTAAACCCTAATAGAGCCCTGGCCTTCACAGCCTCCTCAGGCAAGGAGTTCCACAGGTTGACTGTGCGCTGTGTGAAGAAAAATTTCCTTTTATTAGTTTTGAACCTACTACCCATCAATTTCATTTGGTGTCCCCTAGTTCTTGTATTATGGGAAAAGGTAAATAATTTTTCTATATTCACTTTCTCCACACCAGTCATGATTTTATATACCTGTGGGGCCAGGCCCAGGCAGAGCCTAGGGAAGGGGGCAGGGGGAGATCTGGCCTGTGCAGCTAATAGGGAGGGGGTAAGAGAATAACCCCCCCCCACACACACTCCCTGCAGCAGCCCCAGCGCCACAGGCTGAGCAGCCGATGAGACAGATTAAGCGCCATTGATTTTCTTTGCTTGTTAACTCTCCCACTTGACACCATGGGGGGGCCCGGGCCGAGGCCCAGCCCCGCAGTAATCCCAGGAGCCAGCAGCACCACCCACAGTGCACTGACCCCCTCGGCCTCCCCACGCACCCTGGGCAGCAGAAATCGACGCTGGACGCCTGCCCTGCGGCTCCTGGTGCCAGGGTCTGGAGAGCTGCCTCGGCCGGCCGCAGGCTTGGGGGGCAGGGCTGGGCATGGTGCTAGGGGGCAGGAACACTTCCTCTGCCCCACTGTGCCTGCGAGACCCATGGCAGCAGGTGGGATCGGGGGGGGGGGGGCAGGGCCCTGCCCCCAGCTGTGTGACTCCCCTATGTAAGGGAACAGCCCAGCACTGTGAGCTGGGGGCTTGTTCCCTGTGAGTCAGCAAAGCCCACCTGGAAGTGCTGGGCCTGTCTGCCAGGTACATGGGCCAGGGGAATAAAGGGGGGACCTCCCTGCTTGCCTGGCTCTGGCCCAGGAGAGTCAGGGGTTAACCCCTGCAGCGGGGAGCTGTCACCTTACTGGATTGTTAAATTGAATAGAGAAGCAATTTCTGTGACCATTGCATCTATTGGCACCAAATATTGTGCCAGGGGGCCAAGGGAGGTGTCTGCTGAAAGCTGGTGATGTCCTGAGTCGCTGTTACTTGTGTGTCTTTGCCATGTCGGTGTCTGATGTTTTAGATATTGGCTCTGTAGCTGCATTAGAAATATTTTAGCCATCGTCTCCCCAGCCAGGACTGACCAAAGACTCATCTCAGGGATTTGGGACTTTTCTCCTGGGATGCAGCCGATAACAAAGTGCCACAGCAGCCCACCTGGTTGGGTGACTTTGGGCTGAGCTGCGCCACTGGGATCAGATGTCCATTCCACATTCTAGGTAAATGGGCTGTGACAAGCTGGCAAAACCAGCAACCAACGGCAGTTTGCCACAGCTGCTCACCGGGGTCAGATGGGAGGAAAAAAGGACTTTTCCCCTCCAGATGAAAAATTATAAGCTGGCCCTGGCAGTGACCGGCTTGGTTCCAGAATTCAGTGTTCCAGTGCTGGATTCAGTAATCCAGTGTTCCAGTTCTTCAGTAACTAAAATTATGTGGGCTGGCATCATATCCCTTATGGGTTGGACTTTCCAAAGATTTCAAGGATCAGCACAGAACATCGCTGGCTGCATCAGTCGCTGTAATTGGTACATGTGAAGCATCACTTCGACAATTCTTCTCTCCCCCTGCTCTTTCTTTCTTTCTCAATAAACCTTTAGATCTGAAGGGTTGGCATCGGCGTGGTGACTTGGGTAAGATCCAAGTATATATTGACCTGGGACTGGGGCTGGACCCTGGAAGAATCTGTGTGGAGTTGGTGAAATAGGTTTTAACAGCGGCTCACCTGAGTAGGGGGTTGTCGGTCTGGGCTTTTGGAAGCAGCTGGAGAATCGGTGGGTTTGCTTGTGTGGCTTCTGGCTGGCCAGTGGGGCTGGCAGAGGTGCTGTGGCGGCTGGTTGGGTTTGCCTTAGTGAGAAGGAGAGCCCAGCCTGGGGCTGTGAGTGGCCCAGTTTTAACGCAAGGTACCCTGGGTTGGGGGGTGTGTGTGTGTGTGTGTGTGTGTGTGTGTGGGTGGGTGTGTGTGTGTGTGGGTGTGTGTGTGTGTGTGTGTGTGGGGCTCCTGCTGAGGGTAACCTGGCAACGAGGTGACACCTCTGGGCTGCAGACAAAGGGGGAGGTGGAGCTTGAATTGGAACTGGGAGTTGGAAGCAGTGGGTCTGGGCTGGGAGAGAGAGGGACAAAGGAGGGGGCAAGGCCCTGGCCTGGGGGGCCCCTCAGGGCCTTCTCTCCCCAAAATGGTTTGGACTCACTGCCCCTGCTGGCTGCACTGGCTCCTCTGTACGAGGCTGTGCCCTGTCGGCTCATAAACCCGCTGTTCTCCTGCTGGGTGACAGTTACTCCTGCCTGTGGACGGGGTGCAGAGCCTGGGGACCCCTGAACCCCATGACACCCCACAGCTTGTGGGCTGGAGCAAGGCAAGCTGGGACCAAAGCCAGCCTGTGGGCCCTGCCTCTGCGTGCTGCTGCTGAGGGAGCGGCTGCCCAGGGGAGCGCCGGCCAGGCAGCTGTCCCCACACTGCTCCACCAGTGGGGGGGAGTCGCAGTTGATGGTGGCAGTGCCCGGAAGTGGCAGGAGACACAGAGTTACGGGTGCCCCTGGGGCACTGCGCCAGGTACGTGCCCCCCTCCCTACACACCACCCTTCCTGACCAGACGCCCCACCCCCATCCCAACCTGCTGCCCCACCCTATCTTCACCCAGCCCCACCCCACTCCCCCCCCCACCAGCCCCACCCACACCTCCACCCCCTCAGGTTTGGCCCCACCCCAGAGCCTGGGTTCCCCACAAAACCTGGAAGCGGCTGTCTCCTAGAAGAGTTAACCTGGCTGGGGGTGGGGGCGCCCTGAGCCTCCACCCCCGCTTTGTGGGGCTGGGGTGCAAGGGGCATGAGGTGTCTCGGTTGGGGCCACATCAGTGACAGGTTTTTGCTTGTGTCTCACTGTGGTGTGGCCACCCACTGGTTGGTCTGTGGTCGGTGACTGCCGGCCTGGAAAAGGTTCCCCGCCCTGGTGCAAAACAGGGAACAGCTGCAGCCAGCGTTGCGTCTCACCGTTCCCGTCCACGTGCGGAACAAACTTCCACGTGCACCGGGACACGGACCGGCGTGCACCAGCAGGAGACACAACTCCGGGCTGCAGGCGCTCTGCTGCTCAGCGGGCGGCACCGGAATCTCTCCTGAACGGCCGCGCATGCACGCAGCTCGCAGGGAGCACTGGGAGCGCTGGGGGGCCTTTCCCCCCACACTGGGAGCACGGGGGGGGCCTTTCACCCACCCACCCCCTCTACGCTGGGAGCACTGGGGGTCACCCGAGGAGACCAGCCCAGGCTTCGGGGGGGTGTCTGCACACTGAGGCCTGAAACATCCGGCGGGGGGAGCTGCTTGCTGTGAGTGCTGCCCAGCGTAACCGATGCGGTAACCAGCTCTGTCCCCACAGGCCTCCCACGTCCCAGCCCTTGCGCTCTGTCGCACCGGTGTTTGCCTGAGGGGCTGGGAACCCTCCGCTCAGCACAGACGCCCGTGCGTGGCCTCTCCACAGCGACCCTGGGCTGGTCAGGACTCTGAGCAGGCCAAGCCAGTCCAGTGCTGGGTCCGAGGCCGAGGGGGGGGGCCAGTGCCTCTGTCGACTGGTAAGAGGCTTTGGGTGCCTACATTAACTCCAACTGGGCGTGGGGCTCTGCCTGCTGCTCTGCTGAGCAATAGCAGCTCCGGGGCAGGAGCAGTAGTGGGCTTGCCCCAGCAAAGCCTTGCGAGACCCAGCCAGGCGGGGCAGTACAGGGCACAGTGGGACCCCAGCTCTGATGTGTACGAGGGGATCCTGCCCCACGGGCGGAGCAAGCAGGGGCAATGCCTGGCTTGCTGCTCTGGTGAGATTTTCACTTTATATGCTGGCGAGGTGTTACGTGTGGTGGCTGCTAACAGGCAGAGTGGTGACCCGTGTTACTCCCCACTGCTTGCAGCGGGGAAGGGGCATGGGAACGGGGAGGAGTAAAGGTGAGTGAAAACAGTGAAGCAATTTTCATTCACACTGAAGAATCTTTGTCGTCTTTGTTCGGTGCAACCGTAACACTCTCGGGGTCCCTCCAGTCTGTGTCCATGGTCAATGCAGGGGAGGGGCTGCTGCTGCCCGTGCCAGGCCCCTGGCCCCAGGTAATCTCCTGGGTCCCGTCCTAGTGGATGGAAGGATGATTGACACCAAGCGGAAGAAGTTGTATTCTCTACATTTTAGTTAATTGTATTAAAAATCAGTTTGGTGCAGTGCAGGGAAGGGAGGGGAAGTAATTTCAACAATAGCTGTGCTATAAATCTTCAAAACATGTAGTTAAAATTAATTATCTGTTCTGATGCTGAGCCAAAATCTCAGAAGTCATTAGCAAGCTTTGAAAAGTAATTATGCCTGATGGGAGGGTCAGTGTATTCACAAGAGTAGAGTGGCCGGGCCATTGCTCAGTTCAGGCTGTGATTCCAAAGGCAGGGGTTATCACACCCCCTGAACAGCTAAGTTCAGTGGTTCCTTACTGCAGGACTCATACCTGCATGCAGGGGCATCACGTCCCCAGAGCTCTTTGTAGAAAAGCTTCCCTATATAAACTCTCAGGTATGTTCATGTCGCCATCTATACTGCTGAATAGTAATGGCGAGGTGGCCGTGTTAGTCTGTATGGTAGGAAAACAAAACAGTGATGGGCTTTCGTGGGACAGATCTTTTTTAAAAAAGATCTGAAGAAGTGGGTCTGTCCCACGAAAGGTCATCACCGAATAAATCAATTTGTTTGCCTTTAAAATGCTACGTGACCACCGTGTTGTTATCTGTACTGCTGTTAATATGGTTTAACATACAAGGAACTGTGTTAACAACGGAAATGTGGCTAAAGGACCCTGTGATTCAAAATGGAGTCTGGACAATGAACAACTCTGACTCCATATTTGTTGTCCTGCTTGTCACATATGGTGGGAAGGAGCAGTGGCCACTAGTGCTCCAATCCCCACCTGGAAGGGTTCGCGCTGCAGAACCGATCGAAAGACTGAGCCCCTAACTGAGGGGCTGGCCATCTGCGAGGGAGCCAGTATCAGGCTTGTTTGTGAAGGATTTGGGGATCACCTTTGTGGATCAAGATCTATCCCATGGATCTGGACATCTTACACCTGAGCCAACACGCCTGACCCTGGCTTCAGAGTTGCTGTTTCCTGGTTCTGCTCTGTGGATGGTTCTGTGTTCCTCCTCCTGCCCTCAGCCATAATCCAGCAGCTTGGCCAGTCTCGGGTGCAGGATCTGACACACCCGAGCTGCAAGAACAGGTATCACCTTCAGCTTCCTCATCCTGACCACTGTGCCTCAGTATAGCTTTTGGGGGTTGGTTAGGGCTTATTCTGTTGGAAGTTATTGCCAAAGGGGTTGCAGGGGACCAGGCTTCATGCCTACCTTTCTGGGACAACCATAGCTGCAGTTTATTGCCTTTACCTAGATTGTTATTCCCTCTTTTCCTACCATAATAAATCTTCTCTGTGTTCTCAAGGAACAGACCTCTCTCCTCTCTGCTGAAGCTAAGAGAGAGGAACTGACATCTCCACTCCACAGGTGATAGATGCTGTAGGCCAGCGCAAGTACCTGGCCTCTGCCTATTGGTTTGAACATAATTGGTTATTAGTTTCAGACATCACACTCGAGTGCAAGGGTCCTGGAGCCCAGGGAAGTAGCTACAGTGAAGATCACAACCAACAGCAGGATAGGATCAGACTGCAAAACAGAAAGGTGGAAAAGGAAGTTTAAAGGTTTTGATGAAAAATTTGAAAGTGCCGGCACTTTGGACTCTGCTTTCCATCTGCATGACCAGGACCAGGGAGGGGCTGGCTGGAAGAGAAGCCTTCTCGCAAAGTGTGATTTTCTTTGGCTCCAAGAAAACTTAAGGTGCTGAGCAAAAGCACCTTCACACTTGTGCTTACAGACTCACTGTTTAACGGGAGGCATGGGGAGTAGGTACGGGGGCGGGGTTGCAGCATCACTGCCAGGATTTGCATCTAGCATTCAAGCCACTGGGCCTGCGCCCAGGGTCTTCCACCTCACCTGGGGTCCTCGCCAACAGCCCTGCTGGCGCCCACAGTCCCGGTTCCTGGCCCCTCACCTGGAGGCTGCACTGCCAGCCTGATACTGGCCACCAGCCATGCTCGTAGGGGCTCTGTTTCCAGCATGGTCCAAGCCAAAGGCCCCACATTTGGGGGCTCTGCTCCTGGCCCTAGCTGTAACGAACAGGAGGGCTATTACCCCTTTCCTAGACAGCCCAGCCATTCAGTTAAGTAAACCACCTGTAAAGGGTTAAACCCAGAGAGAGTGGGTCCCTGCAAAAGCCTCCAGGAAGTGTTGGCAGGCAGCCACTTGAGCCAGTGGGAAGAGAGTGACATTTGAATTGGAAGAAGTATTGGGCCTGGCAGTCTTTTGTGTGGCCAGAGCAGAAATATGGAGAGGAAATGAGCCAGGAACCAGGCATGGAATTTTTCAGTAATATCCAGGCCTAGAAAGGACTGAACAGCGGAATGACAGCTCTGGAAGTGGAAAGGGGATGTTTAATCAGACGCACTCCAGTTATATTTTAAATTTGGGTTTGGTTTGTAGGACTTCTCAGTCTGATTTATGCATTCTCCTGGAAACAAGACAGAGAGCAGAACCCTGCACGAGCTGGCACAGTGGGGGCTGTGAAGATGGACCAGCGGGGGGGCAGCCAGCCACACAGGCTGCATCTTCTCCTACCACTACCCTTGCACTCACACACCCATGTCAATCACCGGATCCCACCCCTCACCATTGGTGAGTGGGCTGCTGGTGAGATGGGATTCAGCCAGCAATAGGACCCACCAGTGCTGATGGGTGCAGGGGAAAGGAAAGAGGAAATGCAGGGCAATTTGCCCTTTTTAAAGAACAAGGCAGGACACCTTCATGAAGGCTTAAATATGGGACTCTCTTCTTAAAAACAGCACAACTGGTCACCCTAGCAAGAAAGAAGACAAACAAGTACAGCTTTCCACTCTCCTAGCTCAGACAATGTGCCTTGAAGATAAATAAAAGATACCAAGATCACCTCAGGAAAAGGCTGTAAATGTGAGCGGTAACATGAAACCATCTTAAGTCTCTTCTGAATCACAGAAGCATGTCACCATGCACGCAGGAAGCCAGACGATGGCATACCTGGTTAAAGAACAGAAGGGTCTTGCTTGTGTTTTCTGTGTACAAAACAATTACTTCCCCTTCTTCAGGTATTAATTAAACCCGATTTTTATCTCCTCTTTTCTCAGTTAGAGAACTTCAGACCTGAACAGCACATTTGACCAAGCTGTATGTAGCCTGACAATACATTTTGAAAGGACAGTCCGCAGTGCTTGATTTAAGAAATGACACGAACTCAGAACATGGTGGGCCCCCTCGGGGGTGGGGAGGATGAAATTTCACAAGGGGGATGGCAGCACAATTGACCGCTGAGTCTCAGGCTCATCCATCTCATTTACAACATTGAAATATGTTACTGATTTTATGTCTGTATATTCACTCTGATATATTGACTCAAAGTTTTGACATTCTACACAACCAAAATTTCTGTCAGTTTGGATGATGTTAGAGAGGTGGGTGAGGGGCCCTGCTAATTGCAGGGACAAAAAGTGGGGCCCATCGTAAAGGGTTTGCTTTAGCTCATCAGTTGCGGTTTGCTGGCCCTAACACTTGCAATCAGATTCAATAACGCAGCAGAAATGTAGCACTTTAAAAACTAACAAAATGATTTATTTAGTGATGAGCTTTTGTGGGACAGACCCACTTCTTCAGATCAATTTCCATATACTTGATGGATCTCCATTCCAAATGGCTAAATGTGGATCTGTCCCACGAAAGCTCATCACCAAAGAAATCATTTTGTTAGTCTTTAAAGTGCTACATTTCTGCTGCCTTATTTTGGAATGCAGACTAACCTGGGGACCTCTCTGTTATGAATCAGAAGTTAGATTTCATAGAGGAACTGGTTGGTTTGTTTTACTCCCTGGGTACAGCTGCTACCTGGAAATAACTTTCATGGATAAGCTGGTTGCCTGCCTCCCCTTCCCCCTCCCTCTCCACCCCTGGCGCTTTTGGGGCTGTTCTCACCAACAAGGCTCTTTGTACTTAAAGATCCCAGTTGTGCCCAAAAAGCCTGTGGGGTTTGTTCGTCAAGGGGGTTACTAGCAGAGCGGTTGTGGTGTGAAAGTGGGGCTCGGGAGGTGCTGGATCTGGGGCACAGGAGGGTGGCATCTAAAGGTGCTGTTTAACCCAGCCCACTGAGTCCAAGGGCACATGAGGGTCACAGCTTGGCACCGCTGTGCAACCCGCCTGCTGAGTGCAGGGGCATACAAGGGGTCAACTTGTGGGTGCTGAGCAACTGGCCCTCTCTGAGGTGCTCTGGTAGCAGGTGTGAGTGGGCGTGTGCTCACCTGAGTCTAGAGTGGGAAGAACCCAGTCCTGGGGAATCTAGATCCCGCAGAAGAGCTGCATTGGGAGGGCCTGGCAGAAGGGAGAAGCAGAGGTACACGAGAACACACGGAACACAAGCAGCACACTGATAGACTTATCAATACCCCCCACGCCCATAAGCCTACCCCTAGGAAATGAGCATCCCCCAAAGTAGTGGGGAAATCTGGTAACAATACACTAAAACTTACCTGGAGATTTTGGATAGCTTTAAAGGTTAGTTTGCACATTCTGACTGGCAGCAGATTGTACAGCTTTGCCAGAGTAGATGGAGCTCTAATTATAAATCGTTTTACAAAAAATCATAAATTGCACTACATTACAGGACACTACATGTCTTTTCTACAAACTCACAGAAGGGAAGAATTTCCCCACTTTTCCCCAGCAGGTGCTAGCTTAAAACACACCTGGTACTTTACATAAAGGTCAAACCAGAAAAATGCAGAATTGTATTGCATCACTTCCAGAATCTGCAGCAATTTTGGGCCTTTCAGAAAACTGCTCATGCTTTCAAATAAGGTTAAAAATATACCTGGCTGCTGGTACAGTGTGGGAGGGGATGAAAATGTTCACCACAGTCACCATGGATAGCTCATTGAAGACAAATCTGCAATCCCAGTTCTGCACACACTTAAAGAAGTGTACAGCTGTGACTGTAACAGAGAGGGAGCCGTTCTAGTCTATATACTATCAAAACAAAAAAGCAGTCAAGTAGCACTTTAAAGATTAACAAAATAATTTATTAGGTGATGAGCTTTTGTGGGACAGACCCACTTCTTCAGACCATAGTCACGCCAGAACAAACTCAATGTTTAAGGCACAGAGAACCCGAAATAGTAATCAAAGTTGACAAATCAGAAAAAAACTATCAAGGTGAGCAAATCAGAGAGCAGAAGAGCAGGGGGGTGGCGGGGAAGTCAAGAATTAGATTAAGCCAAGCATGCCAAAGAGCCCCTATAATGTCCCAGAAAATTTGCATCCCAGTTCAAACCAAGTATTAATGCGTCGAATTTGAATATGAAAAAGAGTTCAGCAGTTTCTCTTTCCAGAGCAGACTGAAAATTTTTCTTCAATAAGACGCAAACTTTTTTTGCAACAGCATCACACTTTTGACTCATATGTAGCTTGTGGTACACTATAACTCCTAGATCCCCTTCTGCTGTAGTCATTCCTAGACAGTCTCTCCCCATTTTGTACGTGTGAAACTGATTGTTCCTTCCTAAGTGGAGCAGTTTGCATTTGTCCTTATTAAACCTCATCCTGTTTACCTCAGACCACTTCTCCAATTTATCCAGATCATTTAGAATTATGACCCTATCCTCCAAAGCAGTTGCAACCCCTCCCAGCTTGGTGTCATCTGCAAACATAATAAGCATACTTTCTATGCCAATATCTAAATCATTGATGAAGATATTGAACAGAACCGGTCCAAAAACAGACCCCTGCGGAACCCCACTTGTTATACTTTTCCAGCAGGATTGAGAACCATTAAGACATGGTCTTGTTGCTCCAAGTTGTGCAGTGTAGACATAACCTCACTCTTAATACAACCTTTCAATGAAAAACTGGAAGTGAAAAAATGCTCTTTTATAGCTTAAAAACTCTTTTTCTAAATTCAGCATTTCACTAATAGCCTCTTCAAGCCAATTTGCCTTTAAACATTCAGATGATATCAAAAACGTGCATGAGAAAAGAATACAACTCTCCAAACAACTTTGAGTGGGGAGACGGGGAACAGGGCACAGTTAGAGAAAATACACTTTGCACTTTCCATATCCACAAAGGAGCTTTTTTTAATCACTCTGATGACTCTTTGCATGGCATCATTTGCCTTTGTTAGCACAGCGTACATGTAGGATATTGTTAGTTAATTTATATTTTAATAGCAAATACTCATCAAAAATATGTTTCAGGAAATAGTTGCGAGCAGTAATAGCACTGCCATCTGTGTTTCTAGCAGAGCGCTTGCTATGTTTAGTCCTGTGATTTTTAATTTGATACTTGAGAGACTCTTTCCTGAGAGGCTGCTATGAAATGAAGGAGATGTATCGATCGGCCAGGAAGTGTGAAACCTTCGCATGGGAAGGTGCCTCTTTCTACAGTGCAAATCAATATTGATTTGCTTTAACCTCTGGTGTTTGGCTTTGAGATCAGCTTCACATCTCCCGCTAGGTTCCAGAAAGCCAATTTCCGTGACCTGTCCTCATGTACATGGACACTGTGCTGTAGTCCCCACCTCTCTAAGGCTCTTCTGAGGAGGGAGTTGCGAGTTGAGGTTTAGCTCAGCACTCGGGTGTCGTAACGGGCAGATGTGCCCTTCAAAATGAAGGTCTAAGAACTTGCGGAGCCCTCCTGTATGGGCCAGACACGCAGCAGCTGTGAAGTGGCAGTTTCACTAATTTGTCTACAGCTGTGCCCATGTTCTCATGAGGCTTAAGAGTGGTACAGCCCACATTTCCTGTAAGCTTGTGCAGTGACTCAGGAGTCCAATGCCACCTGGCTGACGAGCAGAGCGCCTACCGCTAGATTTTGTGTTTCTCCAGGTGGTGCATTCACACATGCCTTGGTACGCATAAAGTATTTATTCTGCACATGGATGGAAGAGATTAGAAGTAACACTGGTTGCAGCATAGTTAAGTGGTCAGTGCAAGGGCCCAGCAGGCTGGATTCCCAGATCCTGTGCTTACATTTGCCCCTCACTTGCTGTGTGATTTTCAGCAGCCTGCCTGGGCCCCAGCTTATCTACCTGTCAAACCGGTAATATAACACCAGGTGATTGACACCACCACGTTGACTGCCTGAAGCCCAGTACCGCTTCCCTTAAGCCGCACTTCCAGCCCTTCTCCAGGCCTCGATGTGTCATCGCCCGTGACACCTCCGAGCGCCATCCCTGTCCCGCTGCCGGGCACAGTTCAGGCCGCAGGATCAGGGTCTGGGCGGGAATCAGCCCATCTGCGATGCGGTGTAATTATCACTCCGCGCGGCAGGAAGGCCCCTTGGCAGGCGGCGCGGGAATCGATCCCCGGGGCGGAGCAGCCGGAGCGGAGTCGGCTGCGACCCCGCGCCCGCGGCACAAGCGCAGGCAGACAGGGAGCACCACGGGTGAGGTTGGGAAAGCGGCAGTTCTGCAGTGCGGGGCCGCTGCGCCGCACGCCGGAGACGGGTCCACACCCGCAGTGGGCGCAGGAGCGGCTGTGCGGAGCCGGCGGCACAAAGGCGCCCAGCACGGGCCGAGCCGCAGCGCGGGAGACCCGGATCTCCGGGGAGTCCCCGGTTGTCCCGGTGCTGCGCGGGAGGATCTCGGTTCTCGGAGCCGCCTCCACCCCGAGAGCCCCGGAGACTCTTCACCCGCCGCCGGCCGCGCAGCGTCTCCCGCGCACAGCGGAGCATCTCGGGCCCCACGCGGGCAGCCCGGGGGCGCGGGCCCAGGGCAGGTCGCTCCCTCGCCCACGCGCTCCGCGTCCTCCCTGCTGCGGGCGAGGAGGGGGGTGACCCGCAGCCCAGCCCGGCCAGCGCCGCTCCGCCTCTGGGCCCTCCCGCCCGGCACGGCGGGCAGCGCGTGTCCCTTCCCCGCAGCGCGGCAGCTCCCGCCGGGCCCGGTCTGCGCGGCACGCCCGGTCTCCATGGTAACGCCGCAACGTTTTCCAGGGATCGCTTCCGGGTCCTTGGTGCTCCTCCTCTCACGCTCGATTGGCCCCTCCGGCGGGGAAGTCCCGCCCCCCGCTTCCGGCCGCCCGGTGCGGCCAAGATGGCGGCGGTGGCGGAGCTGCAGGGCCGGCTGGAGGCGCTGGAGCGGCGGGTGTTCGGGGCGGGGCCGGCCCGCGGGCAGCGCAAGGTGCGGGGCCCTGCGCGAGCTCCCCCCGCGAGGGGCCGGCCCGGGGGGCGGGGCCGCTGCCGGGGCGGGGCTCCCCCCTCTGGGCGGATGCGTGCGGGGGGGGGGGCGGCGCGCGGTGCCCTTGGCCCCCGCGCCCTTGGCGGGCTCCCCCAGTGACTTCTGCAGTGCAGCCGCCTCGGGCTCCCCGGCTCTGAGCGCAGCACGGGGGCAGCGGGCGCCAGCGGCAGCCGGGGGGTTGGGCTGGACGCCGGGGACCTTCCTCCGCGGGGGGTGGAGCGCGGGGCCGGGTGTCGGGGCGGTTGCGGGGTCTCCAGCCTCGGCGACTTTCACTTTTCGTCGGGGCCCCACTTCTCACTCCCGCCATTAGCGGGGCCGGGCCGCTGGTGTAACGAAACCCGAACCCGCGGGCGCTTCAGTCGCGTTCACCTGAACCCCCCCCCCCCCCCCCCGCACCCTTCTTGGCGCGTTAGACAAAGTGGGTCTGCGCGATGGAAAAGCTTTATCCGTCCCCGTGTCAGTGCGCGTCGAGGGACGTAAAACCAGTCACATGTCAGCACCTGCGTCCTCCCACCTTGCAAAACTTCACGCGCCCCGAGGGAGCCCACTCCGCACACTCCTGGTTTCGATGGTGCTCGGCCCTGTCCTGGGTGCAGGGGGCTGGACTTGATAATCCCGAGGTCCTTTCTGGTTCTCTTACTCTGTGAATCTGTGGGCTCTGTTAGCAGCCTGTGGTAACAGCCTACAGCCTTTCAGGCAGCTGGTTGAAATGTGCGGTGTGTGAATGTAAGTAACTGCAACTCTTTTAAATAGACATTTTATCTGTTCCCCCCGTTGGTCTGTTCCTGACCATTTAGATGTGGAATCATAGTTAAACTTGTTGCTTAATCACTCTGTTGGGTTTATAATACCACCCCTTTTCCTTCCAGGTGGCAGATGGCTTGCTGAAAGTTCAGGTGGCTTTGGGGAACATTGCAAGCAAAAGAGAGAGGATTAAAATTTTGTATAAGAAAAGTAAGTACTTCTCCAGCATTTGTGCTTAGTGCTGTTTTACCCCCAGATCCCTGTTGTATTCTACTTGGTCTAGTTGGGTGGCCTGTCTGACATCCGCTTGAGTTGTGTTTTGGCATTTAAAAACAACCTTCTTAATTAGCTCCATGGGATGCAAAGGTGTGAGTAGGGAAGCTGGATCTCAGGACAGCAGTGGGTGGAAGTAAGGAATCAACACTGGTTTCTGTTTTTGTTTCTAGAGATCTGAAATCTATGGTTTAAGTTTTATTCATTTCCTTGGACTGTGTGTACTGTACTCTGATCAGATCCCCCTCAGAGCTGCAGCCTATTGGGCCTGGTGTTAGCAGCAGAGAGAATGCATCTTCACTGTGTTTAGTGTATGTGCATCTGTAGAAGTTTCAGGACTCTGACTTCATAGGAGGAGAGGGATAGCTCAGTGGTTTGAGCCTTGGCCTGCTAAACCCAGAGTTGTGAGTTCAGTCTTTGAGGAGGCCATTTTGGGGCCTGGGGCAAATAGATTAAAAAAAAAATGGCCAGGGATAGTGCTTGGTCCTGCTGTGAGGGCAGGGGACTGCACTTGATGGCCTCTCAACATCCCTGAGATACATGCTCTGTGAGGTACAATATGTACGTATTGGTGCTTACTCCTCTCTCTTGGGTGTATTAAGGACACCTCTGCTTGCAGGTAGCCTTGGGATTTCTGTAACAGGAGGGCTGTTGCAAGCAACATGCTGTCCCTGGAGGGGACACAATGGGGCTACTTTAACATGCTCTCAGCCAGCTTACGTAAGTCTTGCTTTCTGTGTAAAGGAAAGGTACAGTAAACCCTCGATATAGTGGACCCCATTTTATTGTACATCGGTAATAATGGACATCCACTATCATCCCCCCATGGAAAACGGGACCGCTGCAGCTACAGGGTCCCTGTCTGCGGCCAGGACTGCCACTGCCGCTCCTGTATCCCCCTCGCCCTTTGCGGCTGGGATTGCCAAAGCCGTGGGGTTGGTCCCTGGCTGCAGCTGGGAGAGCTGCTGCCAGGTCTTCTCCCCACCCATGGCTGGGATTGCCACAGCTGCAGGGTCCCAGGCCACGGCTGGGAGAGCCACCACTGCTCCTGCTGGGTTCCCCCACGATCCCACAGCTGGGATCGCTGCAGCTATGGGGTCTGTGGCCACAGCTGGGATTGGAGCCTCAGGAGCCCTCACTCTCTGCCCCAAGCACAGGTGGCTCAGAGCCAGGACGAACCTCTGTGCTTAGAGCCGGAGGAGCCACTGCTCTCAGAGTAAACCCCTGGATCTTGTGGACTTTGTTTTAACAGACACCCTTCACCCCCATTAGTCTGTTCTGTTGAGGGTTAACTACGCTCAAAGGGCAGGGGCAGTAGACTGACACAACAGAAAGTGAGCATCCTCTTCCCTCCCTCATAGCAGGTCTACGCTATAGTGGAAGCTTGAATTAAGGTAGGCAGTACTAGTTACGTTAATTATATAGCAAGAGTCGACGTGCCTTACTTTAGGTTTCTGTGCCATCACCAATAAGGGAGGTCATTGGAGGTGTGTGTGCGGGGGGGCAGGCGTATGAACTCAGGCGCTCCGTAAGTTTGATAAGGCACACCCCTACTAGGCACATTAAATCGAACTCCAGAAGATGGACCGTGGCGGGGTTGGTTTTTCCCTGTAGTGAAGACGTAGCCTTGGGGAACCAAATTCTGCAGTTGAATTCAAAATTGGTCCCTGTGATATTTAGCAGGTCTGGGGGCCTAGTGTAGATAGTGGGTGCCTGTTGTGTTGGGCCATGTGTGCACTATTTTAATAAGATCAAACAGGGAAACTCGAAAGCTTGGTACAGCAGTGACTTTGTGCTGTTGAGTCACAGGTCATTCCTGTCTGATCCCCTCCTGGGGATGCCTCTGCATCTTCTTTCGTCTGATCTGTCGTGTGTTGGCGATGGCCGCTCAAATCTGTAGGCTCTTAGAGGCAGAGCGTATCATGCAAATGTTCTGTAAAATGCTGCGTACATCCCTGGTACTGTAGAAATACTGCAGCTGCTGAGTTTTAGACACAATCTTGTAGTAAGTAGGAAATCGTAACGGGTGTTGAATTTGTCACTTCTGTTCTTCCCCCCTGTAACCTGCCTCTGATCTTAGTTGAAGATTTAATCAAGTACCTGGATCCTCTGTACATTGATCGAATGGCTGTTCCCGATGCCGTGAAACTGCAGTTCATCTTGGCAGGTATGTGCTGAAATGGAGTGGACGTGCTCATTCGCCCAGAGCTGCCAAGGCAAGATGGGAGGTGGGGGAAGGGGTGAAGCTTAGTTGAATGTAATTCTTTTCATCTCTCAGCCATGGGCTGAGGACACAAATGCCTCATTTGGCTTCTAGTCTGTCCCTGTGAACTGGCTAATGCTTCAGGTTCATGGGGGATGGAACTCGGTCTGTGGAGCCAGTGTCTGCACTAGGGGCACTTCTCGCGCTCCCAGAGGCTTCCCCTGAGTGATTAAGGAATTACATTGGCTCCCTCGGAGTCTGTCCCGGCTTTGGTCAGAAGCTGGCAGGAGGGACAGGTGCACATGGAATTGCTGCCGTGGTGTGTATTAAGTATCCCTGTCCTGAGCTTCTGGCTCCCTCCAGATCTCTCACAAGGGACCTGAGTCTCCTTGTTATAGGCATGTGTAACACCATTGTCTCCAGTGGCATCTCCCCAAATTCATACTGGTGTGAGGGAGGGAGAATCAGAGCCGTGGCATTGACTTCTAGTGGTGCTCACGAAAACTCCTTCGGCCGAGGAAGAGCAGAAAGCACGTGCTTGGCCCATTGCTAGCATAGTGAGGAACCTCCTGGCATCGGTTCCTGGTTCTTCCCTGTGTGTACGGTGTACCTGCTTTGAGAGCCTGTTTCCACACCTGAGACTACCTGCCCCAGGAAGGGGCGAGGGTGTTTGTGAAAGGCACAGACATCTGTGGCTCACAGGGGTGATAGTAATGCACAGCACCCTTGGGGGCAAGCCTTCCTGCCACAGGTAAGGTTGAGCACTGTGTGAGAAGGGGCAGCTGAGCCATGCCATTTAACCCACTTCTGTTTTCCAATTTGTGCAAAACTGAAACAGTGTTTCACTTCCGCTTCTCCTTGTCTGCCTTTCAACCCAGAGGAGCAGTTCATTCTTTCCCAGGCCGCCCTCCTGGAACAGGTGAACGACCTGCAGCCCTACTTGGACAGTGCACACATCAAAGGTAACACGTGCTCCTCTGCAGCCTCCCTTTTCATAGCTGCTGCCGTGTGGTGGTCTGGCTTTTGTTCCCCGTCGCACTGCGAAGAGCGCGGAAACGCTGGTTTGAGATCTCTGCTGGCTGGCTGCCTCCCAGAGCTGGAAACCATTGCAAAAGGTTCCAGCTCTGAAGAGTTTGCAGGCTGGAGGTGGTGGGGCCTTGCAGCAGCATTCAGAACAAATGCCCAGCATGGCCTGGCTGTCCTCCTCAGCAACAAGGCCTTGAATGTGTGACCTGAGCTACCTACTGCCACTGTGTCGTGAGGCTGGATGTCAGTGCTGTGCTTTCCAGACTGTTCAGTTCTCCTGAGGAGCTGGTCCAGTGTGACTGCAGGGGAAATCAGACACCAGCAGAGACATTTTACTCTACAGAATCCTTAAAATCTGCTCGGGAGAAGCTCAGCAAAACGTCTCCATTGTGGCCGTAGCTCCCTCTTGACAGAATAGCCCCACCCCTTGGGTGGCAAGGTCTGGCTAGTCCCCTGCGCTTCCCTCAGTAGTATCCCCACGCAGCGATGTGGCTGTATGCTTCATGCCAGCCTCACGGGCATCTGACCCTCAGCATGGGACCCATATCGCTTGGCCCCCAGCAGCAGCAGAGGGGCGACTGTGGGAAGTGGGTTCTGATCGCATGTGCACAAACACCTAAGTGGTCAGCGCTTCGCTTGCTTGGCGGTAGCCAGCAGGGCTGTGGTGGGCAGGGGAATTTGTCTTTGAGCCATTCTGAGCTGGCAGGTGCTTCACCTGCCAAACCCGTGCACTGAACTAATGCCCAAGGAGAGGGTTCAAATGCCCTCGGAGACAATCGTCTCTTCCTGTTGGTGATTGCATTTCCCTGGATGTCAGAATGAAGCAGTGACGGGCTTGTTCTCTGCTTTGCAGCTGTTCCTGACCATGCTGCCAAACTGCAGCAGCTGGCTCAAATCCACATACAGCAGCAGGTAGAGTGGAAGCTCTTCATGGCTACTCTTCAGTGGGCTGGGACAGGGCCTTTTGCTAACCGTGGGTAATTACTGGGCACGGGTAGGGTAGTGAGCTGCGCAGAGCCGCTCTAGCTGAGTTCATGAATACTCCTATGCTCATGATTTTGTTTTCAGTTGGTCTGAGGTGGAATTTGGTGTGAGTCAGGCGAGATCTCTGCTCAACAGCACCTCGGGGCACGACTCTCTTTAAAGCCTGCGCTGGAGTCACTAGAGTGACATTTCTCTGTTAGAGGGCAGCTGAGGCACAGGGTGCTGAAGTGACCTTCCCAGCTTCACACAGGGCGTTTGGGGAGGAGCTGGGAAATGAGCCCAGAGCTCCTCAGTCCCACACCAGTGTTTTACTCCCCAGGTCGTTCGCCCTATTAACCCAGTGTGCTCATTTTACTGCCTCCTGTGTCTGTTTCTCCCAGGACTGTTCCTCCGCCTCAGGGCTTGTCTCTGTTCCAGCTTTAGGCTCCTCGGGCCAGTGATTTGCTGACTGTGCCTTGCCAAGCCCAGTAAGGCCCTGGTGCTGTCTGGGGCGGGTGGGCACTAGGGCAGTGTAGCTTTTGTAGCAATTGTTACAGCAGCACCTGGAGGCCCCCCTCAGGGTCCTGTGGCACAGGAGCTGTGCAGAGTACTCAAAGGGAGCTGTCCCAGAATACCTGCATTCGGGGGGGCTGAGCTGGATATAAAGGGTGCAGCAGGAGGAAGACAGTCCTATCTTATGATGATGTGACAGTGACACTTACTGTTCAGGTTGTCTCTGTGCCTGTACGAAGGTTCATCTTTGAGTCCTCCGAAATAGACGCACTTATTCCCATGTCTGTTTGGCATTTTGGTGTTCATAGGAAGGTGCAGGATAGATGCTGACCAATGTCCAGAGACATTCCAGGGAGAGGTTCCTGAAGTACAGCCACTCAGTTGTCCCCCCACCCCCAAACAACATTGCACTTAGTGGAGCTAATCTCACACCTGTTGATGGCTGTGAACTTGCCCTTGGATTAATGTAACAAAGCATAAATCCCCCTGCCCCGCACCAGATAAAAGTTGTTTGGGGGCTCAGTGGCTAGAGGTTGCTGTGGTCCATGAATCTTGGGGGTAACTGTTTCATAGGGAATTTCTCAGAGGGGAGAAGTTAGGTGACATCTTGGGAAGAAGGAGAGCTGGGGGTGGGGAAGTAGCAAAACAGAGGGAGATGGGTTTGGGGAGGTACGAGAGGGATAAATGGAGGTGGGTGGAAGAGTGTTGGAAGTCCAGGTGGCATAGCATCCCCGGCTCTGCCAGTTTGCCTTGACTGCTATGGCAGTGCCCTGCAGCTGGACACCCCCAGCTCTGCCAGAACTCCAGGCAGTGCACATGAGCTGGCTCATAGGCAGGGGTAGTAAGGACAGTGGACGTGTTTGAAGGTGAGGGAATGAAGCCTTCCTGAGATGTATCCATGGATGGGGAGTCTGGTTTGGAGGAGGGGGCACCTTGACCAGGTTAGAAGCTTGGGTAGGAAGGTGTGCCGAAGCAGGGCTGGGCGGTCCGGCTGGGGGAAGTGGGGAGGCAGGGACAACTGGCTTAGGATGCTGATTGCAAGATGTGATACCTATAGCCACCTAAATGACCACTGGCTCCTGCCAACACCTGACCTTTTGTTTAACCCGCCCAGGCACTTCTTTGGCTAAAAGAGATGGTTGGAAGAGTTGAGGGTGCTTGGTGGTATGTTGCCCCCTTGCAGAACAGCAAGCTGAGCACATCTCAAATGGCTGCAAACCAGGAAATGCCCAGTTAGCGGCGCCCATGAGAGCCTGGCTCTGCCTTGTTCCAGCAGTGCCCAAATAAACCCCATTACTGCACACACGTGTACCTGCTTGCCCCACACCTGCTGACATGTATGAGCTCTTCAGCTCCCCTTACAGCCCAGCCACGTGTAGCTGCAGGATCCCATCAAGCTGGCAGTAGCTCCTGGGAAGTATTGGGACGTACTCCAGCCAGTCAGTGTGTTAGGTGGACCTTCGCTCTGTGATGGAGGCAGTAGTTGGCCTGAGGCCTTGTGTGGGTTCCTTTGAGGTGCATGGCAGAGCTGTGATTGGGAGGTGAGGAGATGTCTTTTGCTTACATGCGTCCAGGGGAACAAAGGCAAAACAGGCAGAGGCACAACTCCTTAACCCAGGAAGGCACCCCTGGAATGTCTTCCCACGGGGATATCCCCAAGCTCTTAACCCTCCCTCCAGAGAGAGCTTAGACCAAAGAACTATAATTTAGTAGCTGGCCTTCTAGCCCAGGGCATACACATTCCCAGACCCTTGTCAGGACACAGGTGTCAGATCAATTACTTAAAAACAGGAGTTTATTCACAAAACACGAGAAAATAAATCATGGGGTTGTACACAGAGAAAATATTTCCTTGGGATTCGGCTTAACAGTTACAGGGGGAAGACATCAAGTCAAAGCAACTAAAAAAAAAAAAAAACCCACCACCAGAGAGCAGCAAAACAAGACAACAAATGAACAGAGGTAGCCAGTCCAACCAAATTCAAAATAACCATAACCAGCTCCAACAGGTATTTTGGAGCACAAGCTTTCATGGACAAAGACCTGCTTTGTCAGTTGCACCTGGTGAAGCAGGTCTTTGCCCATGAAAGTTTACGCTCTAAAATATCTCTTAGTCTGTAAGGTGCCCCAGGACGACTTGTTGTTTTTGCAGATACAGACTAACTTGGCCATCCTCTGATATTCACAGCCTGATCGCATCTAACTATACATTTCCCTTTTACTTACATCTCTGTAGCTGATTTTGATGTGGCCAGGGTATTTATGGAATTCATTTCAGTTGCCTGGGATGCCTCCTCCTCCCTCCGTCCTCTCTGCTTCTCCAGCTGACAAAACGCCCCTTAAACTGTAATTACACTCAGTTCAAAAAAGTCACTCCACTCCCATTGGCTCAAATTACATCAGGAAGAGATTAGCCCCGTCCCTCCACTCATTCATGACAGCAGGTTACGTCGGTAGCAGGCCAAGGGCTCTTCTGCTGCAGGATGCCAGCGGGGAGAGGGACTGAGAGGGTTCCAGTGCTTTCCTGAGGGGTGAGTGACGTCAGCTGTCTCATGAGTGCCTAGAAGAGAGCTGCAAAAGCCTGAGATGTGGTTCTTAAATTGCACCCTTGTGCGTCTCCCCCAGGGGAGCTGAGCTGGCTGAGGACTCCAAAGTGGTGTGAGCATGGGGCAGGTTTCACGCCTTCAGGCTGATGAACCAGAGGGGAAAGCCTGGGTGTCTGATAGTTAAGAATCTGGGGAAATTGATTTTGTGGGGAGGAAGGTGGCTTGGGCGCATAAGAGCAGCTAGGGGATCACCCTGCAGGGACTGACTAGGTGGGAGGAAGCCAGGATGAGACCCTCATGTTTGTAGGCTGGCATGGCTTTGAGCTGCGGCAGCACAGCTCTAATGCAGCCAGAGTTACAAGGCAGGTGCTGTGACAGCCCGTTACCGGTCTGGGTGATGCGCAGAATGTTGGTGTGGGTGTGGGTTTTGCTCAGCTCCGCGCTCTGCAGGGGGTGGCGTTCCGCTCTCTGCGCTCGTGCAGATGCTGTCGTTGCTTGTCCTGTACTTCAGCTCCTGTGCTCTGGGCACTTCGTTTGCGCTGGTGTTTCCTGCCCTTCATTTAATTGCCCGTGTCTGTGACTGTCAAAGCACTTCCCACAGCAACACTCAGTCAGGGCCGGAAACAGCCAATGCTAAGCCAGGCTCTGCCCTGGACTGAGGCTCTTCCCCGCCTTGGTTTCCCTAGGGTAGTTACCTTCCCCCCGGGGCTGTGTGGGTCGGTGCCCTGCAGGGCTGTGGAGCTGCAGAGTGCTGTATCCAGGCTGGGGTGCCCCTGGCTGTGCTCACTGAGCGCTTTCTCCCGTTGCAGGACCAGTGTGAAGCCGTCACTGAAGACGTGCGGGTGCTCCTCGAAGACTACAATAAAATGGTATCCTTGAACCCAGGGCCATGGCCCGGCCCAGCGCTGGCGACTTGCAGGGCGGTGGTCAGGCTGAACGCAGGTGGAGCCGAGGCTCAGGGCTCCGGGGTAGCTGACTGGTCTGGCCCCCGGCTTGGGAAAGGGGGAGCTGCCTGCGTGTCCTGCTGTCCCCTGTGGCTCATCCTCTGTTGGGTGTGTGGCTGACAGTGCCCGAGTGCTGGCACGGCTCTGAGGCCGACTAGCCCCTCTGCCTTCACTGAGGGCAGCTGTGGGAGCTCTCGGCTGGCTGGAACCCGAGAGTCCTGAGCTCCTCACAAGCGCTGGTCTCAGCGCAGCAGTGCAGAAATGAGGACATTGGCCCTCTCCAGTCTGAGAGCCCCCAGCCCAGGGCTAATCCACCCTGGGGCTGCCAGCCTGGGGGGTTGCTTGGCTGCTGATCACAGAGCACCTCTAGCGCTTCCTGGCTCTGCTCCGTCTGCGTGGGAAGTGGGGAGCCCGGCAGAAGGGTCTGGGCCTCCTTCGTGTGGCGTGGCGGGGTGGGGAGTGGGCAGTGGAGTTCCAGGGCATCGGGGGCTGGGGGTGGGGCTGGGCAGCTGCTCACTGGGCTCTTGGGGCTGTCCTCGGATGGCTGCTCCCGCTGGCAGCGGTGCCGGAGCCCAGGCTGCTCTGTTGCGTCCGCGGAGCCTTCGCCTGCTCTGTACAAACCAGGTGTGAGTGCCGGCAGGTGGGGCTCAGCCTGGCTGCTGAGAGTCTCCTGGGTTCACGCTCTGGGACCGCGCCAGTCGCGGCTGCGCTTTGCTGCGTTCTACCCGTCTGCCTTAACAGCCACCTTCAGATGCTGCTTCTGTCTAAGCAGTTTGTGCAGTGGGACGAGACGCTGGCGCAGCTGGAGGCGGCCAGGCAGGTGAAGCCTGCGGCCGAGTGATGGCTGTGATGTATCGCCAGGAGAAAGGCAGCCTGCAGCCCCCGGCCACCACCAAGCTTGGGTAAGCTGGGGAGGATGCAGCTGTCCTCCCCCAGCAAGTCCCAGCATGCAGTAGTCCAGCCTGGCTGCTTGGAGCGCAGCGCTGCATGCTGGGACTTGTAGTCTGTGCACTGAAGGTGGAGGTGGCTGCCCAGGATGTGAGAGGTTCTGTAGCCCATGTTGGGCCTGTGGGCTGCCCTTTGTCCGCCCCGACCTTCTTCAGAATGAAGCCTGAGGGCCAGCGTCCCATGGGAACTCGACTGTCTGCACTCCCGGCCTGCCTGAACGCCCGACCTGCCCTTCCGAGAATAACTTTGCCTTCTAATTTATTTAAAACTCCACGCTCAGCTTGCGGGTTGGAAGGTGATGGGAACGCAGATCCGTTACACTTAACTTGTGGACCAGAATAAAACCCTAACCCCCGACTGCACTGTGACGCCCTTGTTATTCCTTGCTAGCCTCTGGGGTCCTGGTGAGAACATGAGAACGACCGCGCTGGGTCAGACCAGCGGTTCCTCTAGTCCAGCGTCCTGTCTTCCCTTAGGGGCCACCGGAGGCTAGATCAGGGTGGATTTCATCTGGGTGGCCAGACAGGATAACAGTGGTGGTGTGGGCTGAGACCCAGCCAGGCAGCGGTGACAGCAGCAGCCTCTCAGGGTGGGTGCCAGGGCACTGCACTCACATGCTCAGCTGCCTTGAGGCAGGCTGGTTAGCGGGGGTCGTTGGGATCCTAGTGGGAACCCACTGGGGTGGGTCTGTCTGTGGAGGAGCTGTTCCCCAGCCCGACACTGAGTTGTCTTGAGGCTGTTTGCCAAAGTGGGGCTGAAGTGGCACTGAGGTGTGGGGCCAGACCCTGTGCAGAGGCAGAACTTCACCCTGCAAGCACAGCCCCCTTCGCAGCAGAGATTCTTGGGCTCCCTTGACCCTTTGAGATCAGGAGTGTTTCTGGGGCACTGCTGAGAATGTCAGCTTAGGGCAAAGTGCTCAGACACAGGGCTACTGCCAGCCCAAGGCTGGAAGTCCTCTGCTGTGAAACACCAACCCAATCACAAGGAGTGCATCTATTCGCTGCACTGGCCAGGAAGAAGTCTGAGGCAATTCCCCAGAGACGCTCTCGTTCTCCTGTACCACCACCAGCACCACTCCTTGTACAGAGAGGTTATGAAAACCAGTCCCTCCAAGTGAACAGGTTCTTCTGATCCCAAAGGCCAAGCGCATTCCCAGGTCAACGTATAGCTCAGGTCCTACCCCAAAAGTGCGCTGTGCCAGGGTTGTAGAGCCTAGCGTCTAAGGGGTTAGTCAGAGGAAGAGTTAGTTGTTTAAAGGAAGCAGATTACGCACGCCAGTCGCAAAGTTCTTGGTGCAGGCTTGTAGCAGAGATGGAATAAACCGGTGGTTTCAGTCTGTGGAGCACATCTGCTGGAGGTCCTTTCTAGCTCTGTTCATAGCAGAGATCCTCCAGAGGGGAGAAGCTGGGTGGAAAACGAAAGGGAGGAGCCTCCAGGGCCCTCTTTATCCCCTTGGCCCTGTGGTGGGAGTCCCATTGTTCTTGCTGTGTCAAAGCACATCCCAAGCTGGAGTTTGTCACACAGGCAAGTGTGCCTGACTCAGGCCTTTTTAGGCAGCAAGCCGTGCGCCCAAGCTCATCTGATCTTTCGCAAGGGAGCTCACCATGGCATTGCCCGAGGTGTGCTGTCACTCGGGTACTGCCATTCGCTTGCTGGTGGTCCTTTCGCAGCTGGCTGCCCGGCTTCCTGCTGAGGCCTCCCCGGAGCAAACATTTCAAACACCAGTGCAGAGCCAGTGAGTGCTTACAGCTCCCCATACGCAAATGACACAGGCATGTGACCCATGTAAGCAGAATCAGCAAATAGGCAGCTCCGTTAGCCCCCTTTGGACAAGCCGTGATGCAAACACGAAACCGTGGTTGGAACAACAATTTGTAGGTGCCGGTAAAGTAACACTCCAGGTTTGTTAGTCACAGGGGTGCTCCAGGAAGCTCAGTGTCTTCAGCCCAGGAGATGGTCACCAGCCGTTACTGGTCTCGTTTCTTGGCTCTCTGCAAGCTCTGTGATTTGTCAGTGTGAGCCAGCCCACTGCCCCCCAGGCAGCATGGGGGTGGTGCAATTGAGGGCAGGGATGGGGCTGTGAACAGCAAGGAAGTCGCTTTTGTGCATGGAGCAGCCTGGGGCACAGCACAGAAACCTGATGTGACCCTCCTGCCTTTACTACTTGGCTTAGTGGAGGAGTGGTCTGAGAGCCAGGCAGGCCGCAGTGACAGCAGCAGCCTCTCAGGGTGGGCACCAGGGCACTGCACTCACATACGCAGCTGCCCTGTGGCAGGCTGGTTAGCGGGGGTCGTTGGGATCCTGGTGGGAGCTCACTGGGGCGGCCTGCCTGTGGAGGAGCCGTTCCCCAGCCCGACGCAATGCTCATCAATGGGCTCCCCAGCTGGGTGCTGGGGGACAAGACCCTGAGTATCCCCCACTGCTGTTGGATAGTTGGGAATCCCCCACCCAGCCTCTGCTGCAGCCCTTTTCCTGACAAGGACACGGATCCTGGCCCTGCGTGTGCTCGCTGGCCTGCTCCGGAGATAGAGCTGCGCTGAGCGGTGCAGTGGGCGAAGGCAGAAGTGCCAGTGATAGATAAACAATGGGCAACCCAGCCCCCCTCGGAGCGGCGGGAGCGCGCCTCTATGGAACAGTGAGGAAAAGAGGAGGTAGCCAACGAGAGGGATTAGACGGTCAGCATCACCAGGGAGTGCTCTGGCACCACCCTTACTCAGGCACCTTCGCTTAGAACTATGGAGACACATCTCAGAGAGCCGGAAGGGACCTTGGGAGGTCGCTGAGTCCCGTCCCCTGCCCTCTTGGCAGGGCTAAGCACCCTCCTTTTTATTCTCCATTTGTCCCAGATCCCTAAATGGCCCCCTCAAGGGCTGAGCTCTTGGCCGCGTGTTTAGGAGGCTAACGCTCACACCACGGCGCTAACCCTCCCCACTTAGTGAGTTTTGCCCCCCGGGGCCCCATACAGGAACGGGGCAGTGGAGCGTGGTGAATGGGGCTTAGGACAGTTGCACGCAGGGTGCCCCTCTGGCCGCTCGGAGCACACAGCACACTGGGTGGTGGGACAGGCGCATGGGGCAGAGGTAGAGGTGGCTCCTCCGGCTCCTGGGGATCCAGCCAAGTGCAGCGCTGGCCCCGGGCAGCTCACGTGACAGCAGCAGCTCCAGCTGTGGTGTGCCCTGGGCAGCTCGTGTAGCTGTGGTGCCTCCAGCGCTGGTGTGGCTTCGGCCCTGGTGTGGTTCATGCGGCGGTGGCTGCAGCCCTGGCGTGGCTTGCGCCATGTGAGTAACCTGGCTGTGGGGGGCCTTGGCTGCAGGGGGCTGGGGCAATTGGGTAAATTTCAGCTGGACGCTGCTAGTTCAGCACATGAACCTTCCCCAAGTGAGGGAAGTTGGGTAAATAGACATTAAGGTCCTGTGCCAGAAGTGAAATCCCCAGCACGCTGCATGAGAACTTTTTAAAGACACTGTAAGAGAGGCTCAGTTAAAGTATGCCCCAAATAAGTGCTCTGTCATGCACCAAGGAGCAGATGGGGACTTCTTCAGGGGAGAAGGCAACATGCTGCGCTCACAGTATGAAAAGCGACATATGCCTTCACACCCACACATCCTGCCCATGTTCTTGTACCTCCCAGCCTGACGTGGCTCAAGTCCATCTGCTAGTTTGACTGAACGTGAGTGAGGAGCTGGGTTCTGCCAGTCGTGAGCTTCAGTAGCAGGGCTGAACCCACAGTCCCATGGCAAAAGCATCCCATTCTTATACTGGTAAATTCCCATTTGAGTCCATGGGTTTTTGTCATGTCATGTTGTAATCCCTGATGTGTTACTTTGGGGGTGTTCCCCATAGTTATCTCCTGTTTGCTCTCTGACCTTCTGGGGCTCTCTGCCTGTCTCCAGGTTTTGGCAGTTCTCAGTTAATTCCTGCCTGGTCTCTCCAAGTTTCTTGCACTTGGAGAGGAATTTCTCAAGTCTTCTTGACCATCTGGACACTTGTGATGGCTTTCGCATACTTCCACCACTCACATGAAACAATTTACAGAGAATTGTATGTTAAACAATTTTGTGGCGAAGTTCAGACATTTGAGTAAGTATTGTATAATTATAACTATCACACATATAGTCTCAGATTTGACTTGACTTAAACCCTTGTACTCTGAGCGGAGCATAGGTCACCTACAAGTCTCTTCCACTTCACTCTGTCTTGGGACAAACCTTCTAGCTGACGCTAGGAGTACCCCAGTTATCCGTCGATCTCAGTAGATCAGCTCCACGTTTACCAATGCCAAAATACTATATTTTGGTTACAGAATCAAAAAAGCGACACTGCGGCTAAACAACAAAGTAAAAGAAGCAGCAAGCAGCATCCCTTAAAAAGTGGAGGTTAAATCCTACTAAGGAAAAGAGAAAGGAGCATTAACTCTGGCAAGTGAGGTATAAAAATGTAATTAGCAAGGCCAAAAGAGAATTTAAAGAACAGCCAGGCAAAGACTCACAAAGTAATAGCAAAAAGGAACTTAAGCACATGAGAAGCAGGAAGCCACCTAAACGAGCTAGGCCCCCAGACAGTCTAGAAGCTCAAGGAGCACTCAAGGACAATAGGACCATTGCTGAGAAACTAAATGAATTCTTTGCATTGGTCTTCGCAACTGAGGACGTGAGGGAGATTCCCAAACTTGAGCTGTTCTTTTAGGCGGCAAATCTGAGGAACTGTCCCAGACTGAGGTGTCATTAGAGAAGGTTTTGGAACAACGGGTAAATTAAAAAGTAGTAAGTCACCAGGACCTGATGGTAATCACCCAAGAGTTCTGTGGGTATTCAAATGTGGAATTGCGGAGCTACTAGCTGGTTTGTGAGCTGTCGCTGAAAGCGGCTGGTATACCTGGTGTCTGGTGGAAAGCTAACATAATGCCAGATTTCAAAAAAAGCTCCAGAGGTGATCGGGGACTTCCAGGCCTGTAAGTCTAACTTCAGTATCAGCAAACTGGCTGAAACGATAGTAAAGACTAGAAGAGGGGTCGACAGCCCCGGCGCACATGCCACTGTTGGCACTGGAGCCGATTTTAAACAACGTGCTGTGGGAGCTGTTCCCCACATGCAGCTCAGAAGAGGGTGGGAGCACGGGGCTGGGCTGGAAACTCTGCCATGGAGGGCCTCACTGCAGGCACTGGGAGATTTGTCTCCAAAGGTAAATTAATGGCTTTTGTTGCTGATATTTAAAAATAAGTGGGTTACAAAGAAATGAAATACTTGTGTAAAGTTATTCATGATCATAGGCAGCCAAAAGACTCCTTTCTTCTCCTTGTCCCCAAGAATAAATGTACAGTTCCACTAACAAAACCACATTGGTTTGACCCTACTGTTCTGAAGCCCTAATTATAAGTGTGTATTTTTACAGCATTATTCGTAAGAATTATAGAACAAACTGACAGGCTGTCACTGATGAGCTTTATTTATTTATGAATGAAGCTGTTGTAAGTAGGACTATTAGGCTGTGTCTACACTAGCCCAAAACTTCAAAATGGCCATGCAAATGACAATGACTAATACATATTCGGCGCCTCATTAGAATGCGGGCAGCCTCGGCACTTCAAAATTGATGCGGCTCGCCGCCACACGGCTCGTCCAGACGGGGGTCCTTTTTGAAAGGACCATGGCAACTTCGAAAGCCCCTTATTCCTAACAGCAGACAAAAGTGCTTCATTAGTAAACTCATTTGCATGGCCTTTTTGAAGTTTTGGGCTAGTGTAGACACAGCCTTAGTGACTTTAAAAAGTATGACCAGTACTCGGGCTGAGCATGGAGGTTAAAAGGTCACATTTCGGCACTCTGCTTTGGAAAGGTTGCTGACCCTATCACCAGAACAATCAGACACTGAGCAGACCACGACTTGTTGGGGAAGAGCCAAGGTGACAAAGGGAGATTGCGCCTCGCCAGTTGTGGTGTGACAGGATTGTGACATGACCTTGTAGATCACTGTTGCAACCACAGTTCTGCATTTGCCCCAAATCTTGTACCAACGCTGTCGAGTCAGACAGTGTTAGAAAAATTATGACTGGCTGGTTATGCTTATCTCAGCTGTGTGCATGTCTCAGCCTTGTGCATGCAGATATGACCCTTAGCAGTGTGGCTGTATTTCAACTGTCAGCTCCTGGAGTGACCCCACAGAGCAGCTCTGCAGCATGTCTGGAAAAGGCTAGCGGGGGTGATTGGCCCATCACGGAACATTCAACGGACAATGAACCCTGGGAGGCGCCAACTGCACCAAATGGACCTGCCTACAGCAGGGGCCCTGGCGTCCGGCTGCACAGAACTGAGTCACATCTGCACAGGGCCTGGCCCCTGGGACAAACTCTATCTTGTTGCTCTACTTTTCCACAGCGAGACCAATGGGATTCTCTCTCCACATGGCTGAGGATATAGAAGGCCCTGGGAAACCTGTAGATACAGCTCTATTAATCATTCTCATCTGATGAAGCAGGTCTTCGCCCATGAAAGCTTATGCTCCAAAATATCTGTTCTTCATATGAGTGTAAATCATCTTCATACAAACTGTATTAAAGAGGGGAGTGGGTCAGTGGCTTGCGCATTGGCCTGCTAAACCCAAGGTTAAGAACTCAGTCCTTGAGGGGGCCATTTAGGGATCTGGGGCAAATAGATTAAAAAAACACAACTCATAGAATCACCAAGCTAGAAGGGACCTCAGGAGGTCATCGAGTCCAGCCCCCTGCCCCAAACAGGATCAACCCCAAGTAAGTCACCCCAGCCATGACTAAGCCAAGACTTAAAAACCTCAAGGGATGGAGATTCCACCACCTCTCTAGGCAACACATTCCAATGCTTCCCCACCCTCCTGGGCCATGTATACACTAGCCCCAAACTTCGAAATGGCCATGCAAATGGCCATTTCGAAGTTTACTAATGAAGCGCTGAAATGCATATTCAGCGCTTCATTAGCATGCAGGCAGCCGTGGCACTTCGAAATTGACGCGATTTGCCACCGTGCGGCTTGTCCCGGTGGGGCTCCTTTTCGAAAGGACCCCGCCTACTTCGAAGTCCCCTTATTCCTATAAGCAGATGGGAATAAGGGGACTTTGAAGTAGGTGGGGTCCTTTCAAAAAGGAGCCCCATCGGGACGAGCCGCGCGATGGTGAGCCATGTCAATTTCAAAGTGCCGCAGCCGCCCGCATGCTAATGAAGCGCTGAATATGTATTTCAGCGCTTCATTAGGAAACTTCGAAATGGCCATTTGCATGGCCATTTCGAAGTTTGGGGCTAGTATAGACACGGCCCTGGTGAAGTAGTTTTTCCTAATATCCAACCTACTCCTCTCCTTCTGTAACTTCAGACCATTGCTCCTTGTTCTGCCGTCTGACACCACTGAGAACAGTTTCTCTCCATCCTCTTTAGAGCTCCCCTTCAGGAAGTTGAAGGCTGCTATTAAATCACCTCTAAGTCTTCTTTTCTGCAAACTAAATAAGCCCAAATCCCTCAGCCTCTCCTCATAGCTCATGTGCTCTAGACCCCTGATCATTTTCGTTGCCCTCTGCTGAACTTGCTCCAGCAAATCGACATCCTTTTTATACTGGGGGCCCCAAAGCTGCATAAAGTCCTCAAGATGTGGACTCTAGACTCCTTGTTGAATCGCATCAGATTTCTTTTGGTCCAATCCTCCAATTTATCCAGGTCACTCTGGATCCTAATTCTACCCTCCAGTGTATCTGCCTCTCCCCTAGCTTCGTGTTGTCTGCAGACTTGCTGAGGGTGCAATCCAGTCCCTCATCCCGGTCTTTAATAAAGATGTTGAACTACACTGGCCCCAGAACTGATCCGTGGGGCATTCCTCTTGAGACCGACCGCCATCCAGATATTGAGCCATTGACCACTATCCATTGGCCCAACCGTCAAGCCAGCTTTCTATCCATCTTACAATCAACGTATCCAATCTGTACTTCCCTGGCTTATGGGCAAGAATGTTGTGGGAGACTCTATGAAAAGCTTTACTGAAGTCAAGGTATATCAGAGCCACTGACTTCCCCATGTCCCCAAATCTGTCAGGGATGGTGATAGGTCCTGCGGTGAGTGCAGGAGGCTGGACTCAATGAGTCCCTTCCAGCTCTGTGGGGTAGGATAGGTATATCTCTCCATAGATTACTTTCACCTAACTTTATATTAAGTCTTTCCTTGTATATCTGTATTATTGTCTGTTTACATAGAAAATTTTGTAACTTTGTATTAAGTCTTTTATAAGGTAAAGAAAACTCTCTTTATACCAGCCTAGCTCGCTCCCATTTACTTAATTGATTGCCCTATTGAATGAATGAGGTGTGAATGGATAAGGCAGGAAAGACAAGCACCCCCAGGACAGCTGCAATGGCTGGAGAAGTGCTGTCCCTCTGCTCTTCTGATTTGTCAACCTTGACAGCAATTTTTGGACCTCTGATTTCTCTGTGGAGTCTGGTCTGGTCTGGCTGTGGGCTGAATAAGTGGGTCTGTCCCACGAAAGCTCATCACCTCATAAATTATTTGTTAGTCTTTAAAAGGCTACAGGACTGCTGGTTTGTAATGGTTGGAGAAGGGCTGGAAGTCAGATCTAAGAACAATAAGGCCTACAAAGTAGGCTCATGAGGCAGATTGGATATAGCAAGTACCTGTTTTGGAAGCGCCTCAGAAAACACCCAGAAGAAGGCACCACAGATCCTGCATGGACATGAAGCAAAGCATGACTAATTCCTGCATGAGAGGGAAGCTGCTATAAATCTAGGGTACCTTGGAGGGGAACCCCGGCTCTTGTCAACATCAGAGCACTGATCCAGATCGGCAGAAGCCCGGCTCCACCTCTCCCCTGTCTAACTCCCCTGACCAGTGAAGTAAGGGGAAGCAACAAGACAGAGTGTGCTTGCGTGTGGGAGCGAGAGCCCGAGTGTCATGTATCATAAGCTTCTGAGAAAGGACTGATTGATTGATGTATTGCCAGTGAATGTGGTGCTTTGCCGTATCGTATCCCCCTGCAAAAGCTCCTGCATAATTCTTTTAGGTTCAGCGTTTTGGTGGAGAGTTGCAGAAGGGGACGTGGGGGTACCACGAGCAAGTACTTGGTAATGAGACACCAGATGCTTTGTATATTGGACAGACTTCTAACTCCCTTAGACAAAATTAATGGACACAAAACAGACAGCAAAACACTCCAGATCCACAAACCAGTTAGTCAACGTTTTAATGGAGTGGGCCATTCTGTTAATGACTTAAGAGTATGCGTGTTACTGAAAAAAAAATTTCGCACTGCTATTCAAAGGGAAACAGCCGAGCTGTCTTTTATATTCCAATTCGGCACATTAACACGTGGTTTGAACCAGGATGGCGATTTTATGAGTCACTATAGGGGCTCCTCTGCGTACTCAGCTTAATCTAATTCTTGACCTTCCCCCCCACCCCTCCATTCTCTGATTTGCTCACCTTGATCATCTTTTTCTGATTTGTCCTCCTTGCTTACTGTTTTTGGTTCTCTGTGCCTTAAATATAGAGTCTGTTCTGGTCTGGCTATGGGCTGAAGAAGTGGGTCTGTCCCACGAAAGCACACCTAATAAACCATTTTGCTAGTCTTTAAAGTGCTACTTGACTGCTTTTTGTTTTGAAACTACTGGGAAGTGTGGGGAATTGATTATAAACCTGGGAAAGTATTCGGAAACTGAGGCAATTGAAGTGAGCCATCAATCAGATGTACACGCTCCACACTGGGGTTGCCAGAAGTCCAGAATCTTCACAGCAAGTCCTTCAGGGACATTTATGCATAAACGCAGGATGTGGGACTTGTCCTGGAAATTCCCAGGCCCCAGCCAGTGGGGCTCCGCACTGAGCCTGGACTGGGGGGACAGACCCTGGCAGCCCCATAGCTGGGAGCCCTGTCAGCAGCTCCAGCTGCAGGAACACTGGCTCCTATGGACAGCCTGTGTCTGTGGAAAGGGACCCTTCAGCGAGGAAAGCAGGATCAGCCCCAGAAATGCAGGCAGACAGCAGGGAGAGAGGTTGAGAACCACTGCATGTTAGAAGGCATCCTAGCAGGAGCGAGGGAAATCTGTATGTACAGGCATTGGAAAGGCATATCCCTAGAGCAGTACTTGTAATGGCAATCGCCGGACTAGTGACATTCTCATTGTGAGGAATACACAAGCAATTAACAAAAAGCAAGTAGTTAACTCTTCCAAGTGCAGAGAGATTCGAGCATGCTAAAAAGGAAACAGGTTATAGGGAAAGAATTCTTGGTTCCTTGCAGCCATCCTGAAGGGGAAAGGGCCTTTTTCCAAAGAAAGAGTCTGGGCAAGGAGACAACCTGATTGAAGTCATTTGTACTATGGAAGCTTGAGAAATGGAGCGCTTTAAAGGCTAACAAAATGATTTATTCGGTGATGAGCTTTCGTGGGACAGACCCACTTCTTCATATCAATCTCATTTCCAGTACAGACTGACATTTATAAGTATAGAGGACCAAAAATAAAGCAATAAAATCTTACAAATCAAATGGGATTGAAGGAGGGGGGTGGGGGTGGAGGATGTTAATTGTCCTGTCTGAGATAATTACGAGCATCAAACGAAGTTGATTTGTCAGTTTTTATTGCAAACTTTGTTTTGGTCTCCGTACTTATAACTGTCAGTCTGTATTGGAAATTAAATTGATCTGATAAAGTGGGTCTGTCCCACAAAAGCTCATCAGCGAATAAATCATTTTATTAGTCCTTAAAGTGCTGCATTTCTGCTCCTTTGGTTTGTTGGAGTACAGACTAGCACAGCGATCTCTCTGTTGCTATGGAGGCTTGAGTCAAATTTGCGGAAAGGGTTAGCTGTTGGAAATGCACTGCCCCAGCAGAGGAAGTTGGGAAAAAGTCAAACCTAGGAGCCAGATAGGAGAACATAACACTTGTGTATACATTGTGGTAAAATCTAAAAACAGAGACAAAGGGGGTTCTGCAGCACCTGTATCTTTACATTTACCCAAATCCCAAGTGCCTACCGTAATCCCTCGAAATGCACCAGTTCCGGTAGCGCGGACCTCACATTAAGGCAAGTTAAGCGCAACTCAAAATCCGGCTCCCCCTGGCCCTGGTTCAACTCCCCTGGCCCGTGTGGCCCTGGTTCAACCCCTCCACAGGGCTGCGCCCCAGCTCAACTCCAACTCCCCGCTTTCCTAACCCACCCTAATCTTAACCCACCCCACCCTCCTCCCACAACCACCCTCCCCAGCTGCCCCCCCTCCACCCAAGGACTTACCTTTCTCGAGAGCTCCAGGTGCTCCGACTGCAGAACGTGCATTCTGTCGGGGAAAAAGCCCCTCTGAGTTACGCAGGGTGTGTGGGAACCACCCTCACAGAACTGTGGGGACTACTGAAATTCTACAGAAAGCCCACACAAAGCTTCCAAAAGGGTAGGGACACACACTGAGCTCAGAAACAAATGATCTAAAACAAAGCATAATGCCCATATTTAAAATGGGCTCTACAGGCGACCCTGGCAATGACGGACTGGTAGGTCTAACATCAGCACTGGGCAAATTAGTTGAAACAACAGTAGAGAATAAAATTGTCAGACGTGGAAGAACATGATTTGTTGGGCAAAAGTCAACATGGTTTCTGTAAAGTGAAATCATGTCTTACTAATCTATTGGAATTCTTTGAAGGGGTTAACAAGCGTGCAGACAAGGGGGAGCCAGTAGGTATAGTATACTTAGATTTCCAAAAAGCCTTTGACACAGTCCCTCATTAAAGGCTCTTGGGTAAATTAGGTTGTCATGGGATAAGAGGGAAGGTCCTTTCATGGATTGAGAACTGGTTAAAAAATAAGAAACAAAGGGTAGGAATAAATGGTAAATTTTCTGAGTGGAGAAGGGTAACAAGTGGAGTTCCCCAAGGGTCAGTCCTTGGACGACTCCTATTCAAACTATTCATAAATGATCTAGAGAAAGGGGTAAGTAGTGAGGTGGTAAAGTTTGCGGACAATACTGACTTGTTCAAAATAGTCAAGACGAAAGCAGACTGTGAAGAATTTCAAAACGGTCTGACCAAACTGAGTGATTGGGCAACAAAATGGCAAATGACATTCAATGTGAATAAGTGTAAAGTAATGCACATTGGAAAAAATAACCTCAAGTATACATAGAATATGATGGGGGCTAATTTAGCTACAACTAATCAGGAAAGAGATCTTGGGGTTATCGTGAATGGTTCTCTGAAAACATCCACGCAGTGCGCAGCAGCTGTCAAAAAAGCAAATAGGATGTTAGGAATTATTCAAAAAAGGGATAGAAAATAAGACAAAGAAAATTTTACTGCCCCTTTATAAAACTATGGGACGGCCACATCTTGAGTACTGTGTGCAGATGTGGTCTCCTCACCTCACACAAGACATTTTGGCATTAGAAAAGGTTCTGAAAAGGGCAACTAAAATGATTCGGGGTTTGGAATGGGTCCCGTGTGAGGAGAGGTTAAAGAGGCTGGGACTTGTCAGTTTAGAAAAGAGGAGACTGAGAGGGGATATGATGGAGGCCTATAAAATCGTGAGCAGTGTGGAGAGGGTGAATAAGGAGAAGTTATTTACTTGTGCCCATAATACAAGCACTAGAGGACACCAAATGAAATTAGTGGGCAGCAGGTTTAAAACTAATAAAAGAAAGTTCTTTCTCACACTGCGCACACTCAGCCCGTGGAACTCCTCGCCAGAGGAAGCTGTGAAGGCCAGGACTATATGATAGTTCAAAGAAGAGCTGGATAAATTCATGGGGGGTAGGTCCATCAAAGGCTGTTAGCCAGGGGTAGGAATGGTGTCCCTGGCATCTGATAGTCAGAGGCTGGAGATATCTCCTGCAATACCTCAGATGGCAGGAGATAAATTGCTTGATCATTGTCTTTGGTCCACCCCCTCTGGGGCACCTGGCACTGGCCACTATCAGCAGCTGGGATGCTGGGCTAGATGGACCTTTGGTCTGACCCAGTAATGGTGGTTCTTATGTTCTTAAAGCGTGGTACAAGAAGCTTGCTAAAAGGGTAACTGAAAACCCACCTCAGGCTTAACAACAAAAATAAATGAAAGGAACCATAATGATAATGCTCCCTTGGCTATTGTCTGTAAATAACCTTAGAATTTACTACCCTGGCCGGTTGTGCAAGAGGGAAGCGGAGGTAGGGCACCTCATGCGTGGAAGAACTAACTGGCGAAATGATTCACCTAAATCTTTACGGAGCAGAAACCATTAAACCCTGGCCTGCCAAGGGAAGGAAAACCCAGGAACCATGGGCGTAAGTGCAGCCAAAACAAAGAAACTGGCAAGGACATTTGCAAAGGAAAAGACAGACAGACACCAACATCTACAAGACCTTTACCGAGCTTTCCTGAACTACAATACACACCTAAAGATGTGAGGAAACGTTGACAGAGCCAGACGGGTACCCAGAAGCCACCTGCTACAAGACAGGCCTCGCAAGGAAAACAAGAGAACACCACTGGCCATCACATGCAACCCTCAGCTAAAGCCTCTCCAGCGCATCATCAGTGATCAGCAACCCATCCTGGACAACGATCCTTCACTCTCACAGCCCTTGGGAGGCAGAGCTGTCCTCGCCTACAGACAGCCTGCCAACCTTAAACAAATCCTCACCAGCAACTATAGACCACACCACAGTAACTCTCATCCTGGAGCCAATCCTTCCAACAAACCTCGCTGCCAACTCTGCTCACATATCTACACCAGCGACATCATCCCAGGACCTAACCACATCAACCACACCATCAGGGGCTCCTTTACCTGCACATCTACTAATCTAATATATGCCATCATGTGCCAGCAATGCTCCACTACGATTTACATTGGCCAAACTGGACAGTCTTTCCGTAAAAGAATAAGTCAGACGTCAGGAATGGTAACATACAAAAACCTGTAGGAGAACACTTCAATCTCCCTGGACACTCAGAAACAAATTTAAAAGCAGCCATCCTACAACAAAAAAATTTCAAGAATCAAATAGAGCGAGAAATCTCTGAGCTGCAATTCATTTGCAAATTTGACTCCATCAGCCAACGGCTGAACAGAGACTGGGAGCGGTTGGCCCATTACAGAAGCAGTTTCTCTGCTCTTGATGTTCACACCTCCACATTCGCATCTGACAGTGGGACACATTCCCCCAATGAACTGACTTGTCTTCTCCTCTCTTGATGTTCACTGCTCCATATTAACTGCCGATGATGGGCCATTTCCACCCTGACTGAACAGACGTCGTCAGCTCTGGCCCTCCCCTTTACTGAGACCCCCTCTTTAAATCCTTCTCTGAACACCGCCCACTCATGCATCTGATGAAGTGGGTCTTTGCCCACGAAAGCTTATGCTCTAACATATCTGTTGTCTGTAAGATGCTACAGGACTTCTTGCTGTTGGCTGAAGAACGTTACAGAAGATAGTTTTGTTTTGCGTGTTATGTTTGTGTTTGTCTTATTGCTAGCATCCTTGTGGATTGTGTTAAGCCACATTGCACTGGGCAGAAAAGCATTTTAACTGTGTTTACAAAAACTGGTGCCTCAGAAGGACAAAGGCCAAGGCCCCGTTACTGACATGACATGGAAGTAATATATTCTTGTGACACATTGCTGGATAGTACAAGCCGTTATACCTTTACCTGAAGGTGCAGGAGCTGAGCAGAATTGCCGAGAGCCTGAGAGGCAGAGAACTGCACTGTTTTGGCCATTTTCAGAACTGCCAGTCAGCCAAGGAAAACATATTTGGGTTTCCCTGGTTAGCTGGGACAGAGGTGGCTATTAAAGGGGATATGTAGCCCATTGAGGGTGTGAGGGCTGGTCCCCACAACAAAGGATATGCCCCGGGCTCCCTGGCTTGGAGGAACCACGTTCCCTCCAAGGCAGGGAATTAGCCGAATGCTTCTGGGATGAGATGGGTAATTCCAGCCCCAGATGTATATTAAAGGGGAAAAAACTGTTTTTGTGTGGTGGAATTGGAGGCTGTGATATGGCAAAAGACGTTTCGCTCAGATCCCCTGGCCCCAAACTGTTTCTATGCTCCATACCCCTCCACCACTTTACTAGATCCCAAAGTACAGAGCAAAAGGAATTGATATGCAAACCTCCAGTCAGGCAGGCCCTAACCCTCATTTCTCCCGGGGCATTAATCAGACAGACAGGCCTATACGGGTGGATTTATGATACCAAACCAACTGGTGAATTAACAAAGAAAATCCAAACCAGGAGTTCGGCCACCCTGCGGGAGAGAGAAGGGATTCTCAGGGTGGCTGCCCAGGCAAGGCAATGAAGCACTGTATTCCCCAATGATGTGACGTCTCTAAGGCGGTCACCCACCTGGTCAGCATTTCTAACTATAGTCTCGCGTCCCGCCTTTTTTTTGTTCGTGATCCAGCCTGTTGTGTTGGCTCTAATGCTCTATCCATGCTGCTGGATGAACCACAGGCTGAGCTCTGCCAGCAGCAGGGCCCAGCTCTGGGGCAGGAGCAAAGCGCAGGGGCTTATCCTGGTGCTGCGGACCCATGGCTCCGAGAGTAACAGGGACTCATTAGAGCTGGGTATACGGCTCCGTTAGAGCCACATTAACGCCCCACACTCCTGCGCTGCGGAGAGGGGCTCCAGCAAGGCGCAGGGATACCTGCTACACCACCAGCTCCTCCCAGCCCTGCCTGGCGCTGGTTCGGCCCAGGCCCTGCCATGCAGGTAGCAGCAGCGGGTGGGGACTTGCCCACCAAGGGGATAGACTCCGAGCTAACGCACGATCCTGGGGAGGGACCTGCAGGGCAGGATGTGGCTGTAATTCAATTCCTCGCCTCCGGCACCGCCAGGGTGGGGAGGGGGCAGGACGAAGGGGGCTGGCCCCAGATTTGCACCCCTGCACCATTGGCCTCCCCGCCGCCCCACTGCTGCAGTGCTCATGCCATGGTGCTCTGCCCCCAGGGATGCAGTGCCTGTACCACGCCTGCCCCCCAGTGGCGCAGTGCCTGTACCATGCCCCCCCCCAAGCAGTGCAGTGCCTGTGCCCTGGTGCCCCACCCGCAGCGGTGCAGTGCTGTGCCGTGGCGATCCACCCCGTGGTGCAGTGCCCGTGAGAGATGGCTGCAGAGCTCCACAGGCTGACGCCGCCTCCAGCTCTGTAGCCACTTGCCCTCTGCCTGGCCCTCCCTCCCAGCTGGGTACAGGGCAGCACCAGCCTCAGCCCTGGGGAAACGCTGCCTGAAGGAGCCGTCAGCTGAGGCAGCAGCTCAAAGGGATCTGGGCCCATTGGAAGCTGTCCGAGTGCCGGAGCCACGCTGGGAGCTGCTGGCGCTTGGACCAAACCGGACCGGCCAGGCAGAGGCCCGGCAGCCAGTGGAAAGGGGAAGAGCAGCCTCTTGCTGTGTGAGCGCAGCCCCCAGCAGTCCCCCTGGCTCTTCTCACACCCAGCCCCAGCCTAGGGCCATCCTCTCGCCAGCCCCCGGCTGCTCCAGGCCCCTGCAGCTGCTGCTGTCGGCTGCCCAGCTCTCGCGCCTGTGCCTCTTGGGACCCCCTCGAAGGCCACAATGCAGTGCCACACCGCCAGCCTGGCACACAAACAGCCACGCCCCAAGCACCTTCCACAGGCACCTGGCAGCCCTGTGCCAGGCCTAGGAGTGTCGGCCTCAGCAGGGCCCTGCCTGGGTCTCAGCCCCTCATAGATTTGGGGCCCTCTGCAGCTGGCATGGCCGCAAATGTGTCACCCCCTCAATCCGCCTCCCCATCACCTCCGGATCCACAGCCCCTGGGGCGGCCGGCTCTGCTCCTGGACAGCCCTTCCCAGCCCAGCACCCAGAGATTGGCCTCTCCGGAGCCGCCTTGCTCTGCTGCGGGGTCCTGGCTCTTTCCCGAGCAGAGCCAGAGGGAACTGGCAGGCTTCAGGAGGGAGGAGGTGGAGGCTGTCAGGGCCTTACTGTAAGCTCCAGCTACCTTCTGTCTGCTGGGCTGCAGCCGTCGTCATCTGACATGCTGGGGGACCCCCAGCGCAGACATGACTTGTCCTCTTAGCTCCCGCCTCCCACTGCAGTGCTCTGGGGCACCTTTCCTCGCCAGGAGCCAGATCCTGCCTCATGCTGAGTGCTACCCACTCCCATCGGCTTCAAGGAATAAGGGGCACTGGCAGAGCTGGGGGGGGCAGTGCTTGGGTAGGAGGCTGTGGATGGGGGTGAGGGGCTCCAGCAGAGCTGGCGGGGAGCCCAGTGGTGGGGGCCAGTGAGGGGCATTGGCAGAGCTGGGGGGAAGCACTCTGAGCCTGCGTCATGCCTCGCTCTGGTCGATACCCGCCACTCGGTGTCATGTGCCTCCTGCCCGGGTCCAGAGGGGACGCCCAGGCCTAGAACCACGGCCGGCCAGGGGGGCGTCTGCTGCTGGGTTCTCATTCCACCAGTCCTGCTTGTCTTCCAGCACACCGCTGCATCCATCCCCTCCTGCCCCTTCCCCAGCCCCCATCAGGCTGCAGCCAGGCCCACTGCCAGGCGAGGCTCCGAGCCGAGGCTGGCACCGGGGGACCTTAAGCCAGCTGTGGTTGGTGATTTGAGCTGCACCCACCCCAGCCCCGGATCCCCCCAGCACCGTAACTGTCAGTGTTGCTGAAGGACTCGATGTAACAGGTCCCCTGCTCTTACCCGCCGCCCTCCGGTCCCTCCCCACCCCTGCTGGCCCTGGAGGCTGTCTGGGGACTCTGTGACGCTGGCTGGTGCTGGGCCTGGCCGACGTCCTGCTGCCGATGCCATGGGAGCCCCAGTTCCACGCCCCCCGTGGGTGGTACAGGCAGGGAATGGGCTCTGCGGGCGCCTGGCGGGACCGGGTTTAAACTGTCCCCCGGCAGGCGCTGCGGGTGAATGGGGTGGCAGGGGCACCGACCCATTAGCACCTGGGGAGCTCTGCTGCAGTTTGGCATCTGGCCCACTGCCAGGTGTGCTGCAGCCCTGCAGCTCTGCCCCTGGACGTCCACCGCGGTGTGCGGCACCAAGCTCCAGGCAGGAGCGGAGCCAGCCGGACTGGCCAGGACACCCGCCTCGGGTGCACGCTGCGACGCGCCCAAGCCGCGCGGTGACGGTGCATCTGGGCACTGGGCCAGCGGCACCTGCAGAGCAGAGGGGAGCGGACGTCCCCCGGGGCACTGCACTGCTAGGGAGGGGCAGGTCACCTCTGCGCGGTTGCTGCTTGGTGCTGCCGGCGGCTCTGGTGTTGTAGGGCTGCCCTGGGGCACGGGCAGAGAGGGGCCAGGGGCTTGTTATTACAGGGCTGCCTCGGGGACCTGGCACTGGGGCACACACCTCAGACAGAGCCACTTACTAAGACCCTCTCCTGGGCCCTGGGACCAAGGTGGGAGGTGGCTCCAGGTGCTGCTGGGGGGTGTCTGGGGGCCCCCGGGGCGCTCCTGGGGGTGGCTGGAGGCCCCCGGGGCGCTGCTGGGAGGTGACTGAGAGTCCCCCGGGGCGCTGCTGGGGGGTGGCTGGGGGCCCCCGGGGCGCTGCTGGGGGGTGGCTGGGGGCCCCCGGGGCGCTGCTGGGAGGTGACTGAGAGTCCCCCGGGGCGCGGCTGGGGGCAGCTGGGGGCCCCCGGGGCACTGCTGGGAGGTGACTGAGAGTCCCCCGGGGCGCTGCTGGGAGGTGACTGAGAGTCCCCCGGGGCGCTGCTGGGGGTGGCTGGAGGCCCCCGGGGCGCTGCTGGGAGGTGACTGAGAGTCCCCCGGGGTGCTGCTGGGGGGTGGCTGGGGGCCCCCGGGGCGCTGCTGGGAGGTGACTGAGAGTCCCCCGGGGCGCTGCTGGGGGGTGGCTGGAGGCCCCCGGGGCGCTGCTGGGAGGTGACTGAGAGTCCCCCGGGGCGCGGCTGGGGGGTGACTGAGAGTCCCCCGGGGCGCGGCTGGGGGCGGCTGGGTACCGCTGACGATCGCTAGACAACGCCGTGTGCTTTCTCGCGTGGCCGGTCTGCAAACGCGCGCGGCTCCCCCCCCCCCCCCGCTCTCCACTGCCGCGTCTTTGCAAAGGGGATTTGACGCCCCCCGGCCCGGCCCGGCTGTTTCCATTGCAGCGAAACCCCTGTCCCCGCACCCCCCGGCCCGGCCCTTGCCCAGAGCGGGGAGCCCCCAGCAGGGGCATTTCCAGTCCCGGGAGGGGCTTGTACCCCCCGCCCCGCCCGGGGAAACTGAGGCCCTGAGCGGGGGCTCCGCCCGCCCCGCGCCGCCGGCGTCTGGGGGCGGGCCCGGGGAGCCCAGATTGGCAGGGGGCTTCTCCAATGGGCTCCGGGCCCCGCCGGCGGCCGGCCCCTCCTGCGAGCGCCGCTCCGCGCCGGGCCGGGCCGGGATCGGGATCGGGATCGGGGCCGGGGCGCACCATGCGGCGGGCGGGCCGCTGAGCGCGGCCAAGGTAAGAGTGGCGGGGCCTGGGGGGCGTGTGCTGAGCCCCAACTCCCCCGGCCCGGCCCGGCTGCGCGGGTTCGGCCCCAGCCCCCAATTCCCTCCCCGCCCCCGGCCCCCCAGCTCCCCACCTCCCCACTTCCCTCCTCCACCCGGCCCCCCAGCTCCCCCTCCCCTCCCCCAGCCCCCAATTCCCTTCCCTCCCCCAGCCCCCCAGCTCCCCCACCTCCCCACTTCCCTCCTCCACCCCAGCCCCCCTTCCCCTCCCCTCCCCTTCCCCCAGCCTCCAATTCCCTCCCCTCCCCCAGCCCCCCACCTCCCCACTTCCCTCCTCCACCCGGCCCCCCAGCTCCCCCTTCCCTCCCCCAGCCCCCCAGCTCCCCCACCTCCCCACTTCCCTCCTCCACCCCAGCCCCCCTTCCCCTCCCCTCCCCTCTCCTTCCCTTCCCCCAGCCTCCAATTCCCTCCCCTCCCCCAGCCCCCCAGCTCCCCCACCTCCCCACTTCCCTCCTCCACCCCAGCCCCCCTTTCCCTCCCCTCCCCTCCCCTTCCCTTCCCCCAGCCTCCAATTCCCTCCCCTCCCCCAGCCCCCCAGCTCCCCCACTTCCCTCCTCCACCCCAGCCCCCCTTTCCCTCCCCTTCCCTTCCCCCAGCCTCCAATTCCCTCCCCTCCCCCAGCCCCCCAGCTCCCCCACCTCCCCACTTCCCTCCTCCACCCCAGCCCCCCAGCTCCCCCTCCCCTCCCCCGGCCCCCAATTCCCTCCCCTCCCCCGGCCCCCCAGCTCCCCACTTCCCTCCCCCCTGGCCCCCCAGCTCCCCCTCCCCTCCCCCAGCCCCCAATTCCCTCCCCTCCCCCAGCCCCCCAGCTCCCCCACCTCCCCACTTCCCTCCTCCACCCCAGCCCCCCCAGCTCCCCCTCCCCTCCCCTCCCCCAGCCCCCAATTCCCTCCCCTCCCCCAGCTCCCCCACCTCCCCACTTCCCTCCTCCACCCCAGCCCCCCTTTCCCTCCCCTCCCCTTCCCTTCCCCCAGCCTCCAATTCCCTCCCCTCCCCCAGCCCCCCAGCTCCCCCACCTCCCCACTTCCCTCCTCCACCCCAGCCCCCAATTCCCTCCCCTCCCCCAGCTCCCCCTCCCCTGCCCTCCCCCAGCCCCCCAGCCCCCCACCTCCCCACTTCCTTCCCCCACCCCAGCCCCCAATTCCCTCCCCTCCCCCAGCCCCCATCTCCTCCTCCCCTCCCCCAGCTCCCCAATTCCCTCCTGTCCCCTAGTCCTCTAGCCTCACCCCCGTCTCCCCCCCGTCCCCTCCCACAGCCTCATCCCCCATCTCCCCGTCCCCTCCCCCCAGCGCTGCTCATTAGGCCCCCTCTGACCTCATACTACTCGCTGTCCCCCACCCCCCTCGCTCTCCCATCCCTGCTCCCCTTCCCCCTTGGGACGACGGGCTGGTGCTGAGCTGGGATCCAGGCTCCCGCCAGACTCAGCTTCTGGTTGGACCGTCCCGGCCGGACCTACCCGGTGCCACTCACGGGCTGGAGCTGCCCAGGAGCCTGGGCTGCAGGCTGGGGCTGGGAGCATCCAGAGCTGGATGCGGGGCTGGGGTGCCTGCACCCCAGAATCTTCCCGGGGGTCTCAGAGGGAGGGGCTGGGGGAGGGCTAGGGGACCCCATTCCCTTTACTGTCCTACTGGCTGTAACTGTGCCATGGGACGGGGGAGGTGAGAGTCATCCAGGCTCCGGACGGTGCTGGTCTCTGTATGCTGTGCCCGGGCCTGGCACCCACAAGCTGAGCTGCAGCCCATGTGCACCCAGCGTGTGACCACAGCTCGCTGTGCCCGGGGCTGGCACCCACAAGCTGAGCTGCAACCCATGTGCACCCAGCGTGTGACTACAGCTTGCTGTGCCCGGGGCTGTCACCCGCAGGCTGAGCTGCAACCCATGTGCACCCAGCGTGTGGGGTGGGTCGCTGTGCCCGGGGCTGGCAGCTGGAGGCTGAGCTGCAGCCGTGTGTGCCCAGCGTGTGGGGTGGGTCGCTGTGCCTGGGGCTGGTCTCTGTGTGTTGCGCCCGGGGCTGGCAGCTGGAGGCTGAGCTGCAGCCGTGTGCGCCCAGCGTGTGGGGTGGGTCGCTGTGCCTGGGGCTGGTCTCTGTGTGTTGTGCCCGGGGCTGGCACCCGCAGGCTGAGCTGCAGCCGTGTGTGCCCAGCGTGTGGGGTGGGTCGCTGTGCCTGGGGCTGGTCTCTGTGTGTTGCGCCCGGGGCTGGCAGCTGGAGGCTGAGCTGCAGCTGTGAGTGCAGGCTGCACGCACTGCAGGGCTTCCTGGCTGGCCTGCGCAGGTCCGCCAGTGGTGGGTCAGGCCGGACCAGGCTGGGGTCAGTGAGTCTCTGCCCGGCGGGGGGGCGGGATGCTCAAGGCACCCTGTACCCGGGAGGGCTGGGATTCCTGGCAAATAGGAGCCAGAGGAGAAGGGCTGCAGTTTGCAGTTCATCCCCAGGCTGCCCTGTGCTTCGCCCCCGTTGTTCTTGACCCAGACTCTCTCTGCCATGGGGTCACGCTGGGTGTCCTCAGGTAGAGCCTGCCCCATGAGGATTGACCCCACAGAGACCGTGGGGAAGGGGCTGTGGGGCAGGAGCAGAGCTGTGTGAGAGGAGTGTAGTCAGTGCTGGAATGGCAAGGGAGTGGGCTGGGGGGCCCCAGTGGGGCTCTGGTGGGAGAGGGCAGCCTGGCACTGGAAGAGCGGGGGAGGGGCTGGGGTTGGGAACTGGGGGCTCTGGCGGGGGAGGGGCAGCCCGGCACTGGAAGAGCGGGGGAGGGGCTGGGGTTGGGAACTGGGGGCACTGGTGGGGAAGGAGCAGCCCCGCCTGGGACTAGCAGGTGCTCTGGGCTCAGGGCTGGTGCGGGGGGGCTGTCCACCCCCTGCCCAGCTGCCTGGCAGCTCCTGGCTCTTGCCCGAAGGCTGCGGGGGAGACCTGACATGCCGCAGAGCCCGTAAGCCGCTTTTTCCCCTGGGCGGGGAAGCCCCGGCCTGGCGGGGGCAGGGTGCTGGGCTGCTGCGGAGCTGGCTGGCAGCGAGCGAGTGACTCACAGCAACGTGAGACTCAGAGTGCGGGTGAACTTGGAACCAGCCCTGGTTCCTCTTTGCAGCCGCCGGCTTCGTCAGGGGCCTCTGCCCCCAGGTTCCAGCCTCCCCCCCACAGGGGGTCCGGGACCACGGCCGGAGCCCAGCCGAGCTCTGCCTGACCTGCCCCTCGCTGGCTGAGGGCATGGCCAGGCAGTGCTCCACTGTATGGTCGGGAGCCAAGGCACAGAGTAGGTTAAGCGACTTGCCCATGGTCAGGCAGCGAGTGTGTGGCGAAGCAGGGACCTGACTCCAGGCTTGTCCCAGCCGGTTCCCCTGTGGAAGCGCCGCAGAGGGGAATGGCTCCCACCTCAGGGCAGGAGAGGCAGGCCAACAAAGAGAGCTGCTGGTAGCTCGGGCTGTCAGAGGTGCACCATCCCCTGGTAGTGGCTGCGCGCCCCGAGCTGAGGGCGGTGCTGGCGGGAGCTGGGAGATCAGCATGCCTGCTGTGCTGGGTCTGCCCCAGATGAGCCCGGGCTGTGGTTGTGCTGGCGCGGATCCCCAGGCAGCGCACGCTGGCACCGGGGCAGGGGGAGGCAGTTGGCCTCGGCTGGAGTGAGGGCGGCTTGGACTGAGAAGTGACCCTTATGAATATCCCAGCAGGAACTTGTCTGGAGTCTCGCTTTGTGCTTGCAGGTGCTCGAACACACGGACCTGTGGGTGTGTGCCTGTGGGCACAAATGCACCGGTGGCTGGGGGGCACATGCCCCTCCCCCCAGCCACTGCGGTTTTCCCCTGTGCTCTGTTCCGCTAATGGAAAATCCGTCTCAGGGAACTGTCTGGCTGGAGAATGGGCCCAGCGGGACAGGAACTTCCCTGGTTTCCATCTGCCCCAGCTTGGTGTCCTGTCCTGTCCTCCGCTCCCTGAGGCGAGTCCGAGCTGGGCGTGGATTTAGGGCATTGGGTTCCCCCATTCTGGAGAGATGGGCTAGCAGCCGAGGGGTGCACAGGGACAGCCCCAAGCACCTAGCACCACAGCCCTGCCCCGGCTGACACGGCTGCACTGCCACAAACCCAGCAGTAAATAATGGCCTTGGGCTCTCTGGGGGATCTTCTCACGGCTGCGATGTTCTTGTAGCGAGAGTGACAAAGATGTAAATGTTTTCCAAGTGGTCATTTGTGCAAAACAAACCAACCAACCAACCGGACAGCCCCTTTCATTTCATTCCAAGCGTTCCTTTTTTGTTATGCAAATCCGAAACTGGTTCAGTCGCTGGAAAGCCTGGCAGTGTTCGATTTTCAGAGTAAAGGAAAGTGGTCTTTCCTTGGAATTGCAGAGACAAGCAGTCCTGTAGCGCCTTAAAGATGAACGCCTCTATTTTTCAGGTAATTTATTAATTACAGGGACAGTTTCCCTACCTTTGATATCAGCAGGACTGGCAGAACCCCACTGAACCTAATTTACTTCTTCCACTGGTTCTATAAGCAACAGGTTACCGCCTGCCCCTTCCCTTCTCTTCTATATAAACCCTGGGTTCCTCTTATCCGCTCCAGTCAGAAGAAGTGGGTCTGACCCACGAAGCTCATCACCTAATATATAAATAAATCTGTGAGTCTCTAAGGTGCTACAGGCCTGCTTGTTTTTGTGAGGCTACAGACCAACCCAGTGACCCCTCAGAGATTTCTTCAGGTTAGTTTTGTGGACAAAGCTCCCTGGTTTCCAAGCAGCCCGCCCGAAGGCAAATGGGGGGCACAGGCAGAGGGACATGAAAGCCCCTCGGCCCCTTGAAACCAGGTGAAAACTCTGCCACTGGCTCTGAAACGCCGTCTCTCTGCAGAGTGAGGCGTGACAGGAGCCGTCTCTTTCTTCCGTCTTTGCACGGCACCGCCCGTGGCTGCGGCGCTACACGAATGAAGTGTGACCAGGGTGCCTGCAGGAAGAGCTGCGCAGCTCCCACCTTTGCCCTTATCGTTATCGTGATGAGTCTAGGGTCCGCCCCTGCTCCCTGCTGCCAGGCTCTGTCTCTCTGCCCCGTCCCTCGGGAAGGTGGGAAAATGTGCCGTGGCCGTACCGTTGTGTTGCTGATGGCTGGGCCTTGCCGGGCACCTGTTGACTTTAGTGTGAACCGGATCTGGGCTGGCTCCAGACTAGACTGGGTGGGGAGGCTGCAGCCGCAGGCGTGGAGCAGAAGTATGTGCTGGCTGGGCTGGGTGACGGCGGGTGAAGCGGGGTGAAGGCAAGGGGAGCAGGTGGGAAGGAGGCTTTCAGCTGATTGTCCCGTGCAGTCCTGGCTTCATTTGACAGTAACTGCTCGGCAGAAGTGTCTGGGCGGTGTTGTGAGGTGGGCAGAGCGGCGGGGGGGTTGTCAGGCCCGTGAGGGAGGGCGGGAAGATGAAGCTGGAATTCTGGTGATGCTGTAGTATGGAAGGTTTATCCAGGCACAGCTGAGTGGGCCCAACCAGGGTAAATTGTTTAAAACAGGGCTACTGACAGCCCGGACTGCAGGTCCCCCACTATGAGGCACCAAACCCGTCACACCGACCACGGCTGTCGCCTCACTGGCCAGCGAGAAGTCACCCTGGCACTTCCCTCCGACACTGCAGCCACAGCCCGTCCCCTCCGCACACAGGTGAGAGGTTATGGAAACCCACCTCCCCAAATCCACACAGGTTCTTCCCGTCCCGGCCGCGTCCCAGGTCAGTGAGTACCTCAGACCTTCCCCAGAGAGCGCACTGGGCCCAGCCTCTGACATCTAACATGGGAAGGGTTATTAACACAAGAAAGACAGAGGAGGGTGAGTGTGAAAGTGTTGCAGCAATCACATCACACACCCCAGCAGCGGTGGAATTGCTGGGAGCTTTCAAGTCTCTGGAGTCCGTCCTTGTTAGCAGAGCTGCTCCCCAAGGGACGAGCTGGAGTGAAGACAAAGACAGAGGAACCGTAGGGCCCATGTGGAGGGAATCCCATTGTTCTCCCTGTGCGGAGCAGGGCTGAGTTGGAGCCTGTCCCTTGAGCAGGTCACCTGTCCACATCTTTTTCAGACAAACCGCCATTGCTGCTCTGCTGGCAACACCTCCACAGACACGATCCTCCGATGGCGATTGGAATCTGTCAAGGCCCTTTGTCAAGCGTGGCTGTACCTGACCAGGAACCTCTCACGCAGGCTGCCACACCCGCTATTAAAGCAACGAGGGGTCCTGTGGCACCTTAGAGACTAACAAGAATGTATGAGGATGAGCTTTTGTGGGCAAAGACCCATTTCATCATCTGACGATATCTGCATCTGAGGAAGTGGGTCTTTGCCCAGGAAAGCTCACGCTCATACATTCCTGTTAGTCTCTAAGGTGCCACAGGACCCCTTGTTGCTTTGGCAGATCCAGACTAACGCGGCTCCCCCTCTGATACTTGACCTCCTGTTAAGGAGCCCCAGAAACTAATAACTCACATATGAGCCCAGAGCCAATATTACAACCAGGGTCTTTTGTGTTTCAAATACATAGAGGAGCCGGTACTCAGCCAGCTCCACTCCCCCTCTGCCCCAGCCAGTCCCAAGTCGGGCTGCCGCGGTGCCAGTACCCAGTACCGGCACAAAACCAGTACAGCTTATAGCGCCACATGCACAAATTCTACATATGAGCAGTATGAACCGACTCAGCGGCTTCCGCTAGACGCCTTACTGGGCCCGCTTGGCACGAGATTTGGTGCAAGCGTAGATCAGTGGTTGGAAGAGTGTTTGGCATGTTCCTCGTAAAACCCAGTAGCGCCCCAGGCGATACCCTGTAAATCAGTGGGAAGCCCTTACATGGGCTGTGTGCTCAGCTCTGGTCCCCTCGACTGCAAAAGGCCAGACAGAAATAGAAACAAGCCGGTGAAAAGGATTGCAGGTCTGGAGAGGCTGCTGCAGGAGGAGATCTGGAACAGGTCTGGGCTCGCTGGCTGAGCAGGGAGAGAGGGGTACAGGTGGGTGGAGGGGGCAGCTCCCTGTGTGTGTCTTTTCACCCTGTCTTGTGCCACAGGAGCAAGGGGATGGCCAGCAACAGGGAAAAGCAGCACAGCCACAACTGACTGGTGACTGTGTGTGTTTAAGGAATAGGTGATGAGCTTGTGGCATGGGGGAGGGACAGCTCAGTGCTTTGGGCATTGGCCTGCTAAACCCAGGGCTGTGAGCTCAGCCCTGCAGGGGCCATTTAGGGATCTGGGCAAAATAGGCAGTGGGGGATGGTGCTTGGTCCTGCCAAGAGGGCAGGGGACTGGACTTGATGACCTACTGAGGTCCCTTCCAGTTAGATGAGACGTGTGTCTCCCAGGTGCTGCCCCGCTAAGAGACGAGAGAGACCCAAGCCCTGAAGAGCCAGGGGAGCGACGTGTGTCATGTTGAGCTTATAAGACGCGCCCTGGATCCCTTTCAGAGGGAAGGCAACACTCTGCGCTTGCTGAAAATACACCCTGGAAAGCAGCGCCTGCGCCACACACACGCATGTCCTGCAGTTGCTCAGAGCTGCCCGTTGGTTGCAGGCCAAGCCGGTCTGGCGGCTGGTTAGACTGCACACACGTGAGGCACTGGGCTCTGCCAGTTCCGTACTCCTGGGCTCTGCAGGACCCAAAGCAGCACGGCGTTCGCCCCCTTCTTAGAGTCGCAAGTCTCCAATTTCGCTTCTGGGTTTTGCAGTGTCAGGCTGTGACCCCAAGTGGTGTGTGCGCTGCCATCCCCAGGGGGGTTTCCAAACCTTCTCTGGTGTCAGCACTTTGATGGCTGCTGCTGGCAGGGGTTTCCTGTATCTGCTTTTGCCTTTATCTCGTCCCTGGCCTTCCGGGGCTGTCAGTCTGCTTACTCCAACACAAAGCAGCAGAAACAGAGCGCTTTAAAGGATTTATTCAGTGAGGAGCTTTCGTGGGACAGACCCACTTCATCAGATCAATCTCATTTCCAGGACAGACTGACACTGAGAAGTACAGAGGCCCGAAAAAAGGTGCAGTAAAAACTGGCAAATCAAATAGGATAGAAGGAAGGGGGTGAGAGGTGGGGGGATGTTAACTGTCCTGTCTGAGATAATTATGAGCATCAAAGGAAGGGAAGCGGTCCTTGTAATGCCCGAGGTAGTTGATGTCTCTGTTTGTACCATGTGTTAATGTGTCAGATGTGAATACATACTCTAACTCACAAATGTCTCGCTCTAATCTGTTGTTAAATTCTCTGTGTTCCAGGACATAAATTCTCAGGTCTTTAACAAAATGGCCCACTCCACTGAAGCGTTCGCTGCCTATTGAGTTTCCTGATGTCTGCTTTGTGTCCATTTATTCTTTGGCGAAGGTTTTGCCCAGTCTGTCCAATGTACATAGTGTCAGGGCGTTGTTGGCACATATTAGTGTATATAATGTTGCTGGAAGTGCACGAGAATGTGCCTTTGATCTTGTAACTAACCTGGTTAGGTCTCGTGATGGGATCCCCAGAATAAATATGTGGACAAAGTTGGCAGTGGAGTTTGTTGCAAGGGAAAGTTCCAGGATTCGTATTTCTGTGGTGTCGCCTGTGATTGCTGGTGAGAATCTTTCTCAGGTTAGGAGGTTGCCTATAGGAAAGGGCAGGCCTGTCGCCTGATCCAGAATAAGTTGTAGGTTTTTAATGCTGCGCTGCAGGGGTTTGAGTTGGGGGCTGTAGGTGATTGTGATGGGGTTCTGGGGTCCCCCAAGCTCTGCACCCTGTCCGCAGGCAGGAGAGTCTCTCACTCAGCAGGAAAACAGCAGGTTTATTAGCCGACAGGACACAGCATCGTACAGAGGAGTCAGTACTGCAGGCAGAGACAGCCAGTGCCATCCATGTTGGGGAGAGGAGGCCCCGAGGGGCCCCCAGAGCTGGGGCCTTGCCCCCTCCTTTGTCTCTCTCTCGCTCAGCCCAGACTCACTGCTTCCAACTCCCAGTTCCAATTCAAACCCCTCAGGCTCCACCTCCTCCTTTGTCTGCCGTACAAAGGTGTTACCTGGTCGTCAGGGTTACCCTCAGCAGGAGCCCCCACACCCTCTGTGAGCCACACACATACACACACAGGTATCCCCCACTCCATCACAGTGATCACAAGTGGTGTTCTGTTGTTGATCTTCTTGGGCCGATCTTGCTCGTTAGCATCTGGCTCACTGGAGTGGGGATCTTTTCAGATCGTTTCCGAGTCTCTCATTCCTTCTCGACCACCTGGGCATCTGCGAGAGCTCTCCCGCCTCTCCTGACCCATGCGCGCCTCTTCCGCTCGTGCCAAGCGGCTTTATAGAGGGCTTCAGACAGCCCACAGGCTTGTTCTGGCCCCAGCACCGTATCCCAGGGCGTGCTCAGCTGAGGGCACGTGGCTGTGAGGTCCCCCCTGCCCTTGGGAAGGGTTATGAGTGCCCGAGGGGCAGCGGGAACATCTCTCCGGCCCGAGCTAAGTGACCCCGACACGTCGAACTTTGGCCTCTCCTTGGTTGGCTCCAGATGGGCTCTCAGCAGCCGCAGCCCCCCACCCCGCTGTTCCTGTCCTGAGCACCCCGTGCCCGGCTCTGCCCAGGCCCCCCACCCCTGTCCCACAGCCCCCCACCCCACTGTTCCTGTCCTGAGCACCCCGTGCCCAGCTCTGCCCAGGCCCCCCACCCCTGTCCCACAGCCCCCCACCCCGCTGTTCCTGTCCTGAGCACCCCGTGCCCAGCTCTGTCCAGGCCCCCCACCCCGTCCCACAGCCCCCCACCCCGCTGTTCCTGTCCTGAGCACCCCGTGCCCGGCTCTGTCCAGGCCCCCCACCCCGTCCCACAGCCCCCCACCCCACTGTTCCAGTCCTGAGCACCCCGTGCCCGGCTCTGCCCAGGCCCCCCACCCCGTCCCACAGCCCCCCACCCCGCTGTTCCTGTCCTGAGCACCCCGTGCCCGGCTCTGCCCAGGCCCCCCACCCCGTCCCACAGCCCCCCACCCCTCTGTTCCTGTCCTGAGCACCCCGTGCCCAGCTCTGCCCAGCCCCCACACCTCGCTGTTCCTGTCCTGAGCACCCCGTGCCCGGCTCTGCCCAGGCCCCCTACCCCGCTGTTCCTGTCCTGAGCACCCCGTGCCCGGCTCTGCCCAGGCCCCCCACCCCTGTCCCACAGCCCCCCACCCTGCTGTTCCTGTCCTGAGCACCCCATGCCCAGCTCTGCCCAGGCTCCCCACCCCCCTGTTCCCTTCTCAGACAGGCAGTACTGACCCTGCCAGCCGTTGCCCATCTGTGCCCGGACTGGGGAAGAGATGGCAACTGGCAGGCTGCTTAGCTTGGGAGTGGCAGACCCAGGGGTTGAACCCAGGGTTCCTCTCTTGCTCCCCAGCTTAGCCAGCACCTGCCTGCTGCAGTGGAGTTCCCAGGCAGGCCCCTCGTGCAGGCCTGCTCAGCCCAGAGCCCGGCTTGGAGCACTTCCTGCAGCCTTGTGGGCAGAGCCGCCGGCCAGGGAAAGGAAGCTAATTAAACCCCACCGAACACGTGCGCTGGGCCTGGAGGGGCACCGGAAGAGCAGAGGGAGTCACGCAGCTGGGCACAGCTGCTTCCCTCCGCTTGACGGTGCTCCGGCCCGCGCCGGGCCGTCCTTCCCCCGACGCAGGGCTGCTCCCGGGGCCGTGGGGCGGCTGGTGCAGCCTGAGCCGGGGGGCAGGCGGTGGTGTGTGGGGCAGGTTTCTGCTCCCTGGCTGGGTGCGTGCTCCGTTCCCCGGAGCCTGGTGCCCTTTCCCAGAGTCGTGTAGTTCGGCAGTCTGGTCCTGTGGGGGCTGGTGAACCCCTTCCAGCTGTGCCCGGGGCTTGTGCGAATCCTCGTGAACGGCACACGCAGAAGCCTGGCCTGAGCACTGCCGGTGCCTGCGGGAGGTTGGGACTCTGGCTCGTCTAGCTCTAACACGTGCTGGAGACGCAGCACCTGTGGAGCCCAGGGCCGAGTCCCTTTGGCGCAGGCCCTGCGTGGCTGTGGCTGCATGTGCGAAGGAGGGGCCTGTGAGCAGGGGTGGGGGCAGCTGTGCCCAGGGGCACGAGCCCACGTGTGTGTGCACATGGGCCATTGGCCCTTGGTGTTGTGCCGCTCCCCTGTGCGCCGGCTCTGGCAGCTTGGCGTTAGCAACGCCCACATCCAGCGCCAAGGGAGAGCGGCTGAGCACCTCCAGGTTCGCCCCGTCCCCCGGCTCCCTCCCAGGCTGCGCTGGCGGGGGGCCATTTCCTTCCCGCTGGAGGCTGATATTTTGCACAGCACTCTCCTGTTGTGGGGGGGGGCGGGACTGAGGCCCTGACACTGTGCGGGGCAGTGACTGCTCAGGGTCACGCAGCTGGACACTGGAATAAACCCAGGCCTCCTGATTCCCGACCCTTGTCCCACTGCCTTGGCTGCATGAACCCCCCCTCTGGCCCCTCCCGGGGCTGCGTGACCCTCCCCCGGCCCCCCTCTGGTGCTGCGTGACTCCCCTTCTGGCCCCCCCACGGGGGCTGTGTGACCCCCCCCAGGGCTGTGTGACCCTTCCCTCCACCCCTCCCCAGGGCTGTGTGACTCCCCCTCTGGCCCCCCGGGGCTGTGCAACCCCCCAGGTCCCCCCAGGAATGCATGGTCCCCCCAGGGTCCCCCTGTGGTGGTGCGGCTCTGGAGAGCTCCCAGGGCAGCCAGAGGGCACGGCCGGAGGGTTAAGAGCGTGTGCTCGGGCGCAGCCTCCCTGCCGGTTTCCGGTCCCACGGGAATCCATTGTCAGTCGAGCCCAGTCCCGGCCGGGCTGGGAAGTGCCCCCGCTTGCCCTTGGCGCACTGCCCCCTCCCACGCCCTGCAACTGCCCAGTGGGGTGGGGGGCGGTCTTGGCCGGCCCGGAGGAGGTGGAGGAAGGAAGGAGGTGGGGGAGGGTTTGGGGGCCCCAGTTGCAGCCCACAAGTTTCCCTGGCAGCCCCTGGCCTGCCCTGCTCCACCACCTGCCTGCCCCCGCCCCCTCCCAGGCCCCCAGCCCCTTCCCCTACTGCCCAGGGCATTGGCACCCGGCCCTCTTGTGCCCTTCCCCTGAAGAAGGTGTGGGGAGCTGGGCCCGGGGTGGCGAGGGGTCTGCGCTGGAAGCAGGAGGTGGCTGGCGGGGGGCTCGCAGCCTTCCCCAGGCGTGTGGCCAGGGATCCGCTAGCCCCAGGGGCCCCCAGCTAGAGGAGAGCTGCTAAGGAGGACGTGGCCTGGGAGCCAGGAGGAGAAGGGCCTGGGCCCTGGCCTCACTGACCTGGGCTGCTGTGTGTCTCTGCCGGGGTTGCGGTGCAGGTGGCTGGCAGGGGGGGGTAGAGGGAGTCGGGGTCCCAAGGAAGCACCATCCGGGCTGCAGCTCCCATGCAGGGGGGTGCCCCTTTCACTCAGTCCCGCAGGCTGGGCGTAGCCCCAGGCGCCCACCCGAGGTGGATGTGCTAGCAGGCAGCTGAACCCCTGGCGCCCCACCCCCTGCTTGCTGCAGCCCCCAGCTGCCCTCTGCTAGCAGCCCGGTGCAGGCTCCTGAAGCCCTGCTCTGAGCACCTCCCGCTGCACAGCCTGCTTGCCCAGGGGATGGGTCAGGGCCCCTTTGCAGCACAGGAGAGCGGGGGCAGCGGTGCCCACACCTTGAGGGCACCCCAAACCCCTCTGCCTGCCCCGTGCTAACTCCTTCCCCATGGCTACGTCCAGAGCCCTGCCAGCGCCTCCCGGAGCAGCAGCAGCCCTGGCTTCTGGGAGGGGCTGTGCAGAGGGGCAGGCAGCTGGCCCCGGGGCCTTGGCAGCAGCTGGGGGCAGAGCCGTGGGGCTGGCCCCAGGAGGAGGCCAGGTGTTGGGTTCCCAGCGTGAACACTGGCAGGCTTGTTCTGCCTGGCGGGCCTGAGGCTGCGCCCTGCCGCGTGCCCCTGGGCCGGGAAAATAGCTGTGGTGCAAAGTCCCAGCTGTGGCCAAACGGCTGGGACGGGCCAGCCCGAGCGGCTGCCCGAGGGCGGGGGGAGCCGAGAGGAGCTGCGGGCGGGACCGGCGCTGGCTTTGCTTAAGCTGGAGAGTGATCCAGTTCAGCTCTCGCTGGTGCCCCTGGGGATACTGTGAATTCGGTTTAATGGGTGGGGGTGAGGGGCAGGGTTCAGCCCTCCTGCCCCAGTCTCTCGTCTCATGCCAGAGTGTCCCCAGGAGTCTGCACTCGACTCCCTCGGCCAGGGGGCATTACCTGCCCCCCTGGGGCCCAGCCTCTCGGGGAGCAGTGCGTGGGGTGTCCCTGCCTGCCGGGTCGGGAGAGGCTGTCAGCCCAGGCCGGGGGACCCAAACAGAGGGGGAGCGCTGACGTCTGCCCCTTCGCCCAACAGGTGTCTGGCCTGTGCACAGGCACTGGCAGGGCAGGGAGTGACTCACCAGAGCTTCTTTAAAACATTGCAGCTGAGAGCCAGAGCCAGAGCCAACCCTGGCATCTCTGCGTGGGCCGGCAGGCCTCTGCCCCGGGGCGCTGGCTAGCTGTGGTGTCGGCCTCTGTCCCCGCTGCTCCCTGCCTCCAGACTTGCGCTGCCTTCCCAGGGACCCTGGCATCCAGCCGTAACCTGCCGACCCACTGCCCAGCCTGGCACTGAACACGGCCATGCCCACTGCCCCAGCCCCATCTTCCAACAGCTGTTCCTCCTAGAATCATGGAACAGTAGAACTGGAAGGGACACAAGGGGTCTTCGAGTCCAGTTCCCTGCCCTCTTGGCCGGGCCAAACACCATGTAGACCATCCCTGAGAGGTGTCTGTCTAACCTGCTCTTGAATCTCTCCAGGGGTGGAGATTCCACAGCCCTCCCAGGAAACTTATTCCAGTGTTTAACGCCCCTGGCAGTTGGGAAGTTTTTCCTAATGTCCAACCTAAACCTCCCTTGCTGCAGTTTGAGCCCATTGCTGCTGGTCCTGTCCTCAGAGGCCGAGGAGAATAATTTTACACTCTCCTCCTTGCAGCCCTCCTTGAAGTACTTGAAAACCGCTGTCATGTCCCCTCTCGGCCTTCTCTTTTCTAAACTAAACAAGCCCAGTTCTTTTGGTCGTTCCCTCAGAGCTCACATTCTCTAGACCTTTCAGCATTCCTGTTGCTCTTCTGTGGACCCTCTCCAATTTCTCCACGCTTATTGAAATGTGGTGCTCAGAACTGGACACAATACTCCAACCGAGGCCTAACGAGCGCTGAGTAGAGCGGAAGAATGACTTCTCGTGTCTTGCTCACAACACTCCTCTTAATACAGCCCAGAATCACGTTTGCTTTTTTGGCAACAGCATCACACTGTTTAGCTTGTCATCCACGCTGACCCCTAAGTCCCTTTCCGCAGTGCTCCTTCCTAGACAGCCTCTTCCCATTCTGTATGTATGAAGTGGATTGTTCCTTCCTAAGTGGAGCAGTTTGCATTTGTTCTTATTAAACTTCATCCTGTTTACTTCAGACCACTTCTCCAGTTTGTCCAGATCACTGTGAATTATGACCCTATCCTTCAGAGCAGTTGCAACCCCTCCCAGCTTGGTATCATCTGCAAACTTATTAAGCGTACTCTCTATGCCAGTATCTAAATTGTTGATGAAGATATTGAATAGAACCAGTCCCAAAACAGACCCCTGTGGAACCCCACTTATTCTGCCCTTCCAGCATGACTGTGAACTTTTAATACCTACTCTCTCAGAGTGGCTGTCCACACAGTTATGCACCCACCTTATAGTGGCCCCTTCTAAGTTGTATTTGCTTAGTTTATTGATAAGAAGGTCATGCAAGACCGTATCAAATGCCTCACTAAACTCTAGGTAAACCACATCCACCGCCTCTCTCTTATCCACAAGATTTGTTATCCTATCAGAAAAAGCTATCGGATTGGTCTGGCATGATTTGTTCTTTACACATCCATGCTGGTTGTTCCCTATCACCTTATTTTCTTCCAGATGTTTGCAGATGAATTCCTTAATTATTTGCTCCCTTATCTTTCCCGGCACAGAAGCTAAACTGACTGGTCTGTAGTTTCCTGGGTTGTTCTTTTTTCCCTTTTTATAGATGGGCACTATATTTGCCCTTTTCCAGTCTTGCGGAATCTCTCCCAACTTCCAAGACTTTTCAAAGATGATAGCTAAAGGCTCAAAAACTCCTCCTATCAGCTCCTTAAGTATTCTAGGATGCATTTCATCAGGCCCTGGTGACTTGAAAACATCTAATTTTTCTAAGTAATTTTTAACTTGTTCTTTGTGTATTGTATCCTCTAAACCTCCCCCTTTCCCACTGGCATGCATTGTGTTAGGCACTTCTGCGTCGGCCTTCTTGGCAAAGACCGAAACGAAGAAGTCATTAAGCACCTCTGCCATTTCCAAGTTTCCTGATAGTGTTTCTCCCTCCTCCCTGAGTAGTGGGCCTACCCTATCCTTGGTCTTCCTCCTGCTTGTAATGTATTTATAGAATGTCTTCTTGTTACCCTTTATGTCTCTAGCTACTCTGAGCTCGCTCTGTGCCTTGGCCGTTCTAATCTTGCTCCTGCCTACGCGCATTGTTTGCTCATGTACATCTTTTGTGACTTCTCCTACTTTCCACTTTCTGTACGACTCCGTTTTGATTTTGAGATCATGCAAGATCTCCTGGCTAATCCCTCTCTCTATGGCAGCTGTGTCCTGCGAGCTGCCTGTCTTCCCTCCCTGCCCTGGCGCGGCCGGCAGGACGCCGGACCCCTTTCCCACGCCCCACACAGGGCGATGTGTTCTCTGCTGTGGCCGGGTAGGTTTGGAAAGAACAAACCCTCCGGCTCCACCAGGCCCCTGGGAGTGATTGGGTGCAAGAGACAGGCATGAGCCACTTACTGTGTGTCTGGGCCTTGAGGTCTGGGAGCCTGGGTCCCAGTCCCCACCCCAAGAGGGGAGTGTACACAATGGTTAGAGCAGGGAGCTGGGCTTAGTTTATACCTTTGCACTGACTCCCTATGTGACTGTGACTCCTTTCTCTGGTTCTGGGGCAGGCGATGCCCGACTGTGGGGCTGGGTGTCAGTTCTGTGCCCGGACAGCCGGAGCCATTCTCCACCCTTAGATACAAGCAGTGTCTGAATGGACGCCCAGGCCTTGCTGCCTGCAGCTCCCCTTGCCAAGGCAGAACCCGCACCCCTCCTCCTTCTCAGGCGTTAGACAGATGGGGCAGAGACCCCACCGTGGCCCTGGGAAAGTTTGTTCGACAGGTTAATGACCCTCAGTGTTACAGAGTCCCAGAACTCTGGAACCGGAAGGGACCTCGAGAGGTCAATGAGTCCAGTCCCTGCCCTCGTGGCAGGACCAGGCGCCATCTAGCCCACCCCCGTTAGATGTCTGTCTAAGGAGCCTCTAACCAGCTGGGAAGTTTTTCCTAGCGTCCAGCTAAACCTCCCTTGTTGCAGTTCAAGCCCATTGCTGCTGGTCCTGTCCTCAGAGGCCAAGGAGAGAAATTTTATACCCTCCTCCTTGTAAGCCTCTTTGAGGTACTTGAAAACCACTTCCATGTCCCCTCTTCTCCACACTAAACAAGCCCGCTTCTTTCAGTCGTCCCTCACAGCTCGTGTTCTCCAGACCTTTCGCCATTCGTGTTGCTCTTCTCTGGACCCTCTCCAGTTTCTCCACCTCTTTCCTGACACGTTCTGGACACAGTACGCCAACGGAGGCCTAAGCGGCGCAGAGCTGGGTGGGAGGACGACTTCTCGCGTCTTGCTCACCCCGCTCCCGTTCATATGTTCCAGAATCACGTTTGCTTTTTTTTTTTGGAGCGGCGTCACGCGTTGACTCGTACTCAGCTTGTGGTCCACTCTGACCTCCAGGCCCCTGTCTGCAGTGCTCCATCCGAGGGAGTCGCTTCCCGTTGTGTGCGTGTGCAACAGATGGTTCCTCCCTAAGCAGAGCACTTTGCATTTGTCCTTATTGAACTTCACCCTGTTTTCCTCAGACCGTTTCTCCGGTTTGCCCAGGTCATTTTGAATTTTGTCCCGATCCTCCAAAGCACTCGCAGCCCCTCCCAGCTTGGTGTCGTCCATAGCCCTGATACGCAGACTCTCTGTGCTGCCTTCCTCTAAGTCATTGATGAACAGATCTGACTTATGCACCCATCCCAGATATCCGCCTTACTTCTAGATTCGGTGCCAGTGTTCCAGATACCCACCTTGTTAAAGGTCCTCACCTTATTCCCAGCCTGACAACATCTAGCTTCAGCCTCCAGCCCCTGGCTCGCGTTAGAGCCTCTCTGCTGGGCTGGAGAGCCATTAACTGTTTCCACCAAGTGACTTGTAAGCTGGGATCAAGCCCCCAGGACCGTCCTGTGGGCGAGTTCTGGGGGTCCCTTGCCGTTAGGCAGGCGTCCAGTCCCGTATCTCCTGTGACCCCTCTGCAATGTGTCACCTGCGCTGTCTGGCACAGGAAAGCGAGCCTGGATCCCAGGGGCAGTCACACCAGACCCAAACCCAGGGCAAAACAACCCTCTGGCCCAGCGTGCTCTGCTGAGACCCCCGGGGTCGCATTCCCCCACTTTGCCAGCGCTCCGCGACCCCCCCACCGATCTGTGCAGAGTCCCTGCTCCCCAGGGAGGCCCCAGGTGCCCCTGTGCCTGTATTGTCTGCACCCGTCGCTGCCTGTGTTCTGATCCACCCACGCAGGCTTCCCCCTCCAGCTGGGGTCTGAGAGGAGCTGCCCCGCAGCACGTGGCCCAGTGCTTGGGGGCCGTGGCAGCGTGCGGGTGTGTCATCTGCCCCAGGGGCGCTGGCTGGCAGGGGAGGGGAGGGGGAGGGAGCAATCCTCCTTGGAGTGGGGGGCCGGTCCAGCTTGCTCTTTCTGTCCTGGTTGCAGGGGAGGCTTGAACCTCTGTCCTCCCGCCCACGCCGCCCCGAGCTGCATGGGGACCAGCGTGTGCCCAGAGCCGGGGGCCTCTCAGCTTCCGCGGGGCTCAGGGCAGGTGTGCTGGGCGACAGGAGGGGAGCTGCCGGGAATGTGTCAGGGCACAGCCCCTCCTCCAGCCTGCGCCCCCACCCAGGTGCCAGGCAGGAAACAAGGCTGCCCTTTTACAGCATGTTCCTGTTCTGCACCCCCACTGCCAGCTGGGCCGCGAGCGCCAGGGCTGGGCCTGACAACCCCACGGCCGAGCCCCCTGGAGGGGATGGGATTTCTCGCCTCGGTTTTAATAGCTGTTTTCTGTGGCCCTAATTACCAGGGCCTGAGCTGCAGCCAAGGCAAACACACCTGAGGGAGGCTTGTTTTACGGACAAGCTCCATCCCCCTGCTCCACATCTGGCCGTGTTTCGAGGGGCCGGGGGGTGCGAGGGGCTGGCGCCGCACCAGCAGCTGCGAGTGCCTGTGTAGGGCCGTCTGGGCGGGAGGCCGGGGCTGCGGCAGAACCCGGGCCTGGACTCCGGAGCTGGGAACAGTCGTTGCCTGGTCCTGGCTTTCCCCTGCTGCCCGCCCTGGGGGCAGGGGCAGTTCTCCAGGCTGGGCAGCAGCGGCCCGTGCTCAGGCCCCTCGGGTGTCGTAGGCTGGCCAGGCTGAGCCCAGCCGCATGTACGGGACAGGTGATGGCTGTTGAAAACAGGAGCCCAGAGCCCCGCGATATCTCTGGGCGGGCAAGGGGGCTGTGTAAGGGGCTGGGCCCGGCAGCTGCCACGTGCTCCCCTGGGCCGAATGGCTGGGGCAGGGGCTCCGGCACAGAGCATGTGTGGGGCTTAGCAGCCGTGTATTACTGGTGTCCTCCATCGGTAATCGCCAGCTCTATCGGTGGCTCACTCTGGGCCAGTGACTCCATCCCTGTGTGCCGCGGTTTCCCCATCTGTGTCCTCAGCATTGTTCCCCACCTGCAGAGTGAGTGGCAGGCTGGGGGCATTGGGGTTTGCAGCTCTTGGGGGGGGAATGGTGCCCACTGTGGTGGCGGCTCCGGGGGAGGAGCCAATCCCGGCTGGGTGTGGCACTTGGTGACAGGGGTGCTGCAGACAACCCTCTCCCTGCCCCTTGGGGAGGAAGCGAGCACCAAGCCAAACTGTAGAGCTGCGAGGGTGTTCCAGCCCTGTCACAGGCAGGTCGGTGCTCGGGCTGGAGCCTGGCCCAGGGCCCCTCTGTGGGGACAGGCTCCTCCCTCCGGCTGGCTAGCACAGGCTCTGCCTGGGATGTTAACTGGCGGTGCAGCTGTCTGAGCAGCCAGTGAGCCAGGCTGGTCATACGCCCCCAGCCTGCTCTCACCCAGCCTCTGTGAGGGCCTGGGCCCTCCGACCAAGCCTGCCGCCCCCCAGGGAGCAGAGGTGCTTGGGCTCAGTGGGGCTGGATGCAGGGAATACCCGTATTCCATGCAGTCACACCCCATTACCACCAGCTGCTGTTGGGGGCCTGCGAGTGTGCGTGGATGTGATTCTAGTGGAGGAAAAAGGACCTACTACTGCTGCTAGCTACGGATGTGCTCCTTCAGCTCCAGCGCTAGAGGTCCGTCTCTCTGGCAAAGACGGGCGTAGTGCAGGTCTCCAGCCCACGTGTCCCAAAGGAGCCCCTGGGGTAGCTGGGGCTCTTCTTCCTGACTTGTGTTGCCCAAAGGGAGGGCTGAACCCAGCCCAGAAGCGCCCTGGCAGGAGGGTTTAGCGATATTGAAACTCGGCTTTGTTTTGAATTGGAGTGAAAGGGGAAAACAGCCAGTTTCCCGACAGCAGAAAGCTGCGGGTGGGTGGGGATCTTCGGCGTTGGTTGCGGCGCCTTGCGCCATTGGGGTGGTGCTCCGTGTCATGAGATGCGCCGTCGAGCAAAACCCACCACTCCAAAGCCAAGAGCCGCCTGGGAACCAACGCTGGAAAGGTTCCCGTGGGCGCCTGTGGAAACGGGAGCACGCAGCAGGCCGGGGCAGGGGAAAGGCATTGGTGGACCAGCCTCTGCTGGGGAGAGAGACCAGCTTTGGGTAACGTGGAGCTGGTCCTCAGATGGAGGACGGGTGCCGTTCCCTGGCCGTTGCCTGTGCCCATTTGCTTGTGGTCCGGGTGAGGTCCGGGTGCCGAACAAGCCTCCCCCGTGCATGCCGCACATCCAGCCGCCGCTCAGAGGAGAGCTCTGTGCGACGCCAGCGCTTGTCTCTCCCCGCCAGATGCTGGGCTGATAAGAGATCACCTCCGTGACGTGCCCGCTAACTTCCGCCAGCTGGGGGCGGAATAAATCTTACTGCGCACCGAGGCTCGTGTCGGCCACGCTCCAGCACTCGGCACCAAACCTAACAGCCCCTCTGCTGATCGGCTGGGCTGCACTGGAGTCTCTCCCGGCGGCTGCACAAGTGCCTGGCTTACAGGTCGCACTGGTCCTCTCCCTCCTGGTCTCCTGGGCACAGGAGGGGGACCCAGGCGCCGTCTCCTGACTCGCCTGGGGGACGGAGCTGCCTTTGCTGTCGGGCCCCAGCAGAGCGTTTCAGAGCAGCTCCGCTCCAAATCAGAGCGGCCCTGGGTGCCGCGTGATTCTCCAGAGCCCCGGCCTCGCTCCGAGCGGCGCGGCTGGGGCAGGGTGATGCGGGGGTGGGCGGCAGTGTCGCCTCCCTCCCCAGCCACGCTGCTGATAAACAAACACAAGCGAGGTCGTGACTGAGAGGCTGCAGCTGCCAGGAGGATGGAGCCGGGCAGGGCACAGCAGGAGGCTGCTGTTCTGTGCCCGTCTACCTGGCAGGCTGGAGGTTGCCACAGATGGCCTGGCCAGTGGTGGGGACAGCTGGGCAGAGGAGCCGGCTTCCCACCCGGGTGCAGGGCCGGAGCATGGATCTGCCCCGCTGAGGTCACTGGTAGTGGGGCGCCTGCAGGATCTGGCCTTACATCACCCAGCAGGTGGCTGCTCAGGGTCGGCTCCCTCCCCTCTCTCTGGCTGACATGATCATAGCGAGGGGCTGCAGGCGGAATGGGCACGGCCAGCTCAGCAGGGTGAGAGCCCGGGGCCTGGGGCAGCTGCGGGGATGCAGTTCCCCGGACAGGCCAGGGTCTAGGGCCAGGTGTGCTCTCTCGCAGTGTGTCCTGGGCAGGCTGGGCCCTGGTCCTGCCGCTTGCTGGGGCTGGCCGAGCTCGGAGGTGCCCTTGCTCAGGCGGGGGGGGGCGGGGCGTGCCAGGCCTTGCATGGGGCGATGGGCCGGTTTGTCCTGGGCGAGTGGGGATTCTGGGGTCCAGCCGCTGCCACTGTGCATTTATCCGCCTGAATGGCATCGGCCCGTCCCCCTGGCTCCAGAGGTGTGGGGCGGCTCTTGGCGCTCTGCTGGGGACTGAACTCCCGTGAGCTGTGCTCACTGGTCCCCCGCTTTCCCATCCCCGTTAGCGGCTCCACCTGGCAGAACCAGGCCCGGGGGTGCTGTCCCAATGGCACCTGCGTGCCCGGCCGGGCTGTGTTTGGAAAGGGCGGGACGGCAGCTTGCTGGCTGCAGGCTCCTGGTGCTCCGGCGCCGGCCGGCCAGCAGGAACGCGGCTGTTTGGGTTGGAGCCGGCTCGCTCCAGCAATTGGCTGACCCAGGAGCCTTTGTGTTTGGAAGGGAGTAGAGGCCTGGTGCCAGAAAGCGTCCCAGCCTGGAGCAGGGCCCCTCTCCCCTGCCTGCGGGGCTGTAGTGCTGGCGGGGGGCCGGCAGGGTAGTGGGGAGGCGAGGGACAGAGGGGACTCGCCCGCCGGGACCCCAGGCGTGCCCGGGGCAGAGCGGAAGGTGGCTGCGTAGCGGGATTCCTTTAGCGCTCAGTGTGCCGAGCGAGGGATGGCCGAGGAAGCAGCGTAGGTGTGAACTGGCAGCTGGATGCAGGCTGGGCCTGGTATTCCTCCTGCCCCACGGCTGCTCTGGGCCCCATCGCTGGCCCCATGCCCCACCCTGTGACAGCTGCAGCCCCTTGGTGTGAGGCCTGTGAGTTGGCGAGGGCAGCGCCCGCTCCCAGCCCCTGGGAGCACCGGAGCGCCTCCCCCGGCCTGTGTGCCCCCGGGTTGGAAACCTCTTTGCGTGCGGCGGGCAGCCCCTCGCCAGGCCCTGGGGTCGTGCGGCTCCGGCTGGGGCTCCCGGTCCTGCATCCCTCCCCGGTCCCAGAGCGGGGAGACCCCCGGAGCTGGGCTGGGCTGTGTTCTCCTCGGGGCAGGAGGCGCTGGACTGGCCTTGCCCTGCTCCCTGCAGCCCTGGGCCCCCCTCGGGCTGGCCGCTGAGGTCTGCGCGGCAGAGCCCCGACCCCCGCCAGCCCCTGCGCCCGGCAACCGGCGGCTGCTGCGCTCCGCAGCCCCCGGGAGACTATTTTTAGGACTTGGTGGAGCATGTGGCCGGGCAGGGGCGGGCCGGGAGGCAGGGAGGGCGGCCGGGCTGCTCCCACGCAGCCATTCCCCGCTGGCAGCGGCTCCGGGCTCGGCTGCCAGCCGCTCCCAGCGCCTCGCCTCGGGTTACCGCCGGGAAGCGCGCGGCTCCGGTTCCGACCCGGGGTGGGGCGGGGCGGGCGGCTCCGGGGCTTCCTGGCGGGGGGGGGGCGCCCCTCTTCTCCGCAGCCCAGCGGGGCCATGGGGAGCGGCGGCGGCCGTGGCGCAGGCAGCTGGCTCTGAAGGTAGGGCGGATCCGGGCCGGGCCGGGAGGGGGCTGCTCGGGGCGGTTCTGGGTTAGCCCGGGGGGATCGGAACCGGCTTGGCTGGGGGACGAGTGATCGGAACCGGCTCGGCTGGGGGTGGTTCTGGGTTAGCCCGGGGGTGATCAGAACCGGCTCGGCTGGGGGACGAGTGATCGGAACCGGCTCGGCTGGGGGCAGTTCTGGGGTTGCCCCGGGGTGATCGGAACCGGCTCGGCTGGGGGACGAGTGATCGGAACCGGCTCGGCTGGGGGCAGTTCTGGGGTTGCCCCGGGGTGATCGGAACCGGCTCGGCTGGGGGCGGTTCTGGGGTTGCCCTGGGGTGATCAGAACCGACTCGGCTGGGGAACGAGTGATCAGAACCGGCTCGGCTGGGGGCAGTTCTGGGGCTGCCCCGGGGTGATCGGAACCAGCTCGGCTGGGGGGCGAGTGATCGGAACCGGCTCGGCTGGGGGTGGTTCTGAGGTTGCCCCGGGGTGATCGGAACCGGCTCGGATGGGGGCGGTTCTGGGGTTGCCCCGGGGTGATCGGAACCGGCTCGGCTGGGGGACGAGTGATCGGAACCGGCTCGGCTGGGGGTGGTTCTGAGGTTGCCCCGGGGTGATCGGAACCGGCTCGGATGGGGGCGGTTCTGGGGTTGCCCCGGGGTGATCGGAACCGGCTCGGCTGGGGGCGGTTCTGGGGTTGCCCTGGGGTGATCAGAACCGACTCGGCTGGGGAACGAGTGATCAGAACCGGCTCGGCTGGGGGCAGTTCTGGGGCTGCCCCGGGGTGATCGGAACCAGCTCGGCTGGGGGGCGAGTGATCGGAACCGGCTCGGCTGGGGGCAGTTCTGGGGCTGCCCTGGGGTGATCGGAACCGGCTCGGCTGGGGGGTGAGGATCGGAACCGGCTCGGCTGGGGGCAGTTCTGGGGCTGCCCTGGGGTGATCGGAACCGGCTCGGCTGGGGGGCGAGTGATCGGAACCGGCTCGGCTGGGGTCAGTTCTGGGGCTGCCCCGGGGTGATCGGAACCGGCTCGGCTGGGGGCGGTTCTGGGGTTGCCCTGGGGTGATCAGAACCGACTCGGCTGGGGAACGAGTGATCAGAACCGGCTCGGCTGGGGGCAGTTCTGGGGCTGCCCCGGGGTGATCGGAACCAGCTCGGCTGGGGGGCGAGTGATCGGAACCGGCTCGGCTGGGGGCAGTTCTGGGGCTGCCCTGGGGTGATCGGAACCGGCTCGGCTGGGGGGCGAGTGATCGGAACCGGCTCGGCTGGGGGCAGTTCTGGGGCTGCCCTGGGGTGATCGGAACCGGCTCGGCTGGGGGGCGAGTGATCGGAACCGGCTCGGCTGGGGTCAGTTCTGGGGCTGCCCCGGGGTGATCGGAACCGGCTTGGCTGGAGGATGGTTCTGGGTTCGCCCCGGGGTGGTTGGAACTGGGTCGGCCGTGAGGTGGTTCTGAGTTAGCCCCAGCTGAGTGCATGGAGTGACTGTCCGCCTGCTGGCGTTTTGCTGGCTCGGTGGCCTGCTGCGGAGATGCGCCCAGTCTCTGCCCCTGCCCCCGGGGGTCACGCTGCGTCCTTCTGGCCGCCGCACGCAGAGAGATGTGGGTGGGGTGTCCGAGGCGGGGGCAGCCCCTCGGTGGCTCAGTGTGCTGGGGCAGGGGCACCGGGGGCCGGTGAGGGAACGGGGGGGCAGGGCCATGTAAATGCCAGTGGGGCTGTGTACGCGACTGTGCCGTGGCGTCTCCGTGCCCACGCCGGCCTCCTGCCAGGCTCTGGCGCTCTGCCTTCCCTCGGCGGCTGTGCCAGCGCCCCCTTCTCCCCGAGCCGTGCCTGCTCTGTGCAGCCGGGGCTCCAGCCCGCCGCGCGCTCTCAGACTGCCCAGCCCCCTTGGGAGCTCATTAATCTGGCTGTCTCCAATTCATGGCCTGCTTATGTCTATTGTCTTCTATTTTCGTCTGCACCCGAGGCCTTGGCCAGGAACCACAACCAGCAGCCCTGGGTCCGAGCCGAGGGGCGTCTCGCGGCTGGAGCAGAGCGAGCCGAGGCAGGGGCTGTACCCCAGCCAATCCGCAGTTGTTCCAGGTTAACGCTGCTGAGCTGTGGGGCACTTGGATGGAGCAGCTACGAGGGGAGCCCGGCCCCAGTCCTGCCCTGCTGGCGGCTGCATGGACCTGTGCCTATCACCATCACCGGGCCATGGCTAGTGTGAATCGGCCACACCCCAGCAGGCCCTGAGGATCCAGCCCTGGTGTGGTTGCTGCCGTTGCTTGGGGCATGCGCCGGCGACGGCCGAGTGGGCTGTGCTGGGTGTGCCCAGCGGTGGAGGAGAGGCTGGCGCCCTCCTGCTGCCTGGGCCGGCTCAGTCGGTGCTCTGCTGGTGCACGTCGCCAGGGCACGGCACGGCAGAGAGGCAAGTGGCAGGGGCTGCACTCGGGCACACCTGTGGGCAGCAGTGGCTGTGCAAGGCCTCCTGGCGCTCCGCTGCTCCGTGGGCATCACGCCCGGTCGCTGGGTGTCGTTGTCGGGGGGTTGCCTGTGGGCCGGCCAGGGGATCGGGGCCGTGCGATGGGGCTGTAGCATGCAGCTCTCGCAGCCCTGCAGTTGCAGGGGCGCTGGGCATGCCAGAGACGCTCTTGCCGTGTGATCCTGCCCCAAATGCCAGGCAGCAGCGAGTGGCTGCCGGCGGTTACTGCCCTGGAGAGAAACTCGGAGCGCCTGGGTCAGCGTGGGGGGTGTGGGGAGATGGACAGGCTCCTCCAGCTCCCAGACAGACAGACGAGCGGAAGCCGTTGTAGCACAGCCCCCTGCAAGCCAGTGGCTCCCCCGTCCCGAGACATGGCCTGCGGCTGGGCCGGGCCTGGGGCTTTGCTCTGGGTGTGGTAGCGCCCGCCTGAGGGCGAGTCTCTGAGCCAGTGCCTCGGCGGGTAATTCCAGGGCCTTTAGTGACTCTGCTGCTGTGTCGCAGGCAGGGGCCGGGATTTGGCCCCGTTCCTTCTGTGAGCAGGGACGGAAGCCAGCGCGTGGCTGTGGAGTGACGGGGGGGCAGGCGGCAGGCCCCAGGTCCGCCTCTTACACCCTGGCTCTGCCGCGTCTGTCCTGGGCCTCGGCGGGAGGGGGAGACACACGGCCTGTGGGCGCTGCAGGAACGGCCTTGGCCTGCGCGATGGGGTCGCCTGTGCTGCCCGGTGCCGAGCAGGGGGAGCCACCACCCCGGGTTTTTCTGGGGTTCGTTGACACTGGCACAGCTGCTTCCCTGGTGGGGCTGTGACTGGGAGCGTTGAAGCTGGTGGTGGCCAGGCTGGGCAAAGGTCGGAGGTGCCTGGGGCTCACGTCCGGGGAAAACACTGGGAGACAGGCTTGCAGGAGGGAGGGCCGTGGCTGGCAGCCACGGGAGGTGTGGCCTGGCCACTCCTGAGCTGGCAGAAGGAGAGTCCCTGAGGCTGGCGGACAGGAAGTGCCACGGCTGCCTGGCGCTGGGCGCTCCCTGCATGGGCCGGAGTGGTGCTGTAGGTAGGACAATGCACACGCCTGCACGGGCCTCGGTGCACAGAGCCCACAGCAGTGACGGAGTCCAGGGAGCCTGGTACTAGCCCTGGCTGCAATGCCCGTCGAAGGCTCCCTGGCGGAATGGCCTTGTGTCCTTGGAGGGGGCTGTTTCCAGTACCGTGTCCATGAGCTCTCCAGGGCCCCAGTGTCTCTCAGAGGGACACACCCCGGGCGGTGCCCAGCCCCCCATGATGAAGGGGTGTGGGGATTTTATTCCCCCTGGTTGGGTCGCATGTGTTTCCTACTGTCCTGCAATAACCTGAGGTGGGTGCCTCAGTTTCCCCCGGCGCAGCATTGGTGCATAGTGGTGTGGGGGTTTCAGTGTGACAACTTCTCACCTGTAGGCAGTTGGGGCTCTGGGGTCCTTGTAACCTAGGCAACCAGGTGACCCCTTTCTTCCCCAGGAACAGGACCAAGGTGGGAGGAGGGGCCTGGTTGGTTTGAATGGGAACTGGGCAGTTGAGTGGAGGGGGGTCTGGTCTGACTGGGGAGGGAGGAAGGGCCCAGGGCCTGGTTCTGGGACCCCCTCTGGGCCCCTCTCCCTGAGATGGACGGTACTGACGGCTTCTGGTCCCTGTGCTGACAAGTCTGTTCTGTGCTGTGTCCCTGTGGCCCCATAACCCGCCTGTTCTCCCTGCTGAGAGAGCCACGTCTGCCTGCGGGTGGGGGCAGGGCCTGGGGACCCCTGGCTCCGTGACCCCCCCTTCATGTGCCCTTGGCTGCCCACCAGGGCCTCGTTGGGCTGGTTTGTTCGCACAGTCCTGTTGCGGAGGTGGAGGAAGGGCCGGGTGGGGCAGGTCCCCGTCTGCCTCACAGAGCCAGGGGACGGGGTCAGCGGGGGGTGCGGACCGGGGCGGGGAGCCCAGGAGACACAGCCTGGTCCCAGCTCCTCTCCTGGTGCTGTGGGGCTGGCTGTGCTGCGGCCCAGGTCAGGCCCCTGTCGCGAGAGACCGGTGGGGCCCACGGGCCGGGCGCCGTCCCCAGCGGCGCTGGGCTGGGCTGTGCTAGCTGCCGTCGCCACCACCGGGGCTTTCCGCTGCTGGCAGCATTTGCTCCTCTCCCGGCAGCAAGGAGCCTGGGGCCTCGCAGCCTGGCTGGCACAGGCCAGCTCTCTGGGAAGCAGGCTGGGGGTTCCCTGCTGCCGGCGCCTGGGCGGCTGAGGCAGTTTTGCAGGCAGGGGACTCTGGAGGTGGCAGGCCTGTGCCAAGCATGCTGGGAGATGCTGCCAAGCCCACGCCAGGTCTGCCCAGACCACCCCGGGGAGCAGGGAGCTTCGGTGGCTCCCATGGCGCCTCCGGGTGGCTGGCAGTGACTCGCTCGCCTCCCCCCCAGCTCTGCCCGCTCGCCCTCTCGCTTTGAAGAGCAACATCACATGAACCCAGCAGCCCCAACCCGGAGCACTCAGCATGGTGGAAAGTTGGCCCGAGACTGGGGCCTCCCCCAGGAATTCTGCCACCGCCGGGCCTGGCACAGAACGAGCACATGTGTGTGCCGGCTTCCATCACCCTCGGCACGAAAGCAAACCAGCAGCAAACCCACCGGGGGCTGTTGCCCGAGGATGGGGCCCAACAGGCAGCGGGTGCCAGCTGGCGTGCCAAAGACCATGTGTAGAGAGCAGGCCTGGCCCTCACAGCGGGGGCTTGGGGATCAGCTCTGTGATTAGCCAGCTCCAAGGAGGCTGGGAAGTAACCGATGAGCTGCCTGGAGGGCTGATTTATAAACTTCAGAGCTTTCAGGCTCTGGTCCCTGTCCTGGGCCATGTTCGGCTGGTGGGCTGCAGGGGGGTGCAGTGAGTGTGTGGCAGTGTGTACTGTGTGTGACGGCCTGCAGGGGGCGCTGTCCTTGGGGCACGTCCAGACGGTGGGAGCATCCTGCAGGGGGGCACAGTGAGTGTGTGGCAGTGTGTGCTGCGTGTGACAGCCTGCAGGGGGCGCTGTCCTCAGGGCACGTCCAGATGGTTGGAGTGTCCTACAGGGGGTGCAGTGAGTGTGTGGCAGTGTGTACTGCGTGTGACGGCCTGCAGGGGGCGCTGTCCTTGGGGGGCACATCCAGGTGGCGGGAGCAGGCTGCAGGACAGCACAGTGAGTGTGAGGCAGTGTGTACTGTATGTGACAGCCTGCAGGGGGCGCTGTCCTAGGGGCACGTCCAGACAGCAGGAGCGTCCTGCGGGGTGCGCAGTGCACATGTGGCAGTGTGTGCTGCGTGTAACGGCCTGCAGGGGGCGCTGTGCACATGTGGCAGTGTGTGCTGCGTGTGACGGCCTGCAGGGGGCGCTGTGCACATGTGGCAGTGTGTGCTGCGTGTGACGGCCTGCAGGGGGCGCAGTGCAGATGTGGCAGTGTGTGCTGCGTGTAACGGCCTGCAGGGGGCGCTGTGCACGTGTGGCAGTGTGTGCTGCGTGTGACGGCCTGCAGGGGGCGCAGTGCAGATGTGGCAGTGTGTGCTGCGTGTGACGGCCTGCAGGGGGCGCAGTGTGGCATGGCACTCGGGTATACGCTGGGCATTCGGGGCTCACCTGGATTGAACTGGGAGATAGGTGGTGGGTTTTCCCATGGCTGACTGTTCTAGCAGCTCCCCTCCAGCCCCTGGCTCAGCTCGTGCCTCCCGGACTGGCTTGCAGAATCAGGAGTGGTTTGGTTTTGTCCAGTGACCCGCTCTGGTTCTGGGCGTGGAGGATTTGGGGGTCACATTTCCTGCCTTTTCTCTGCAGCCGGGAGGGCTGGGAGCGCCCCGCTTTGCTGAATGCCAGCTGAGTGTCCCCAGGGATCCCCAGCCCCTGGGAGTGGGGCTCTGAGACGCCCATCCCCGCGAGGGCTGGGCTCAACATTGGCTCTGGTGATGTGAGTCGCCCGTGAGGGTGGCTGGGAGCGCCAGGTCTGCGCCGGGAGATTTGGGCAAATCCCACCATCCTTTACGGAAGTGCAGGCGTCTGCACATGAGAGCATGGTCGCTGCCGCCGGGGCAGAACAGAGTGGAGCAGGGCAGAGCAGAGTGGAGTGGGGCAGAGGAGAGCAGGCGCTGGGATTCCAGGGTGCCTGCTGGCCTCTGCATCAGCCCAGAGGTCATCAGTGTCAGGCAGCAGGGCTGGGAGGGTGCTTGCTGCTTGCCAGAGCTGGGCACTGCTGCAGCTGACACTCGCCCCATGCCATGCAGCCCCATCTGCGCCCAGTGCTTCCACTCAGAGCAAAGCCAGGCGTTGCTCACAGTGGAGGGCAGGGCAGGGGCACTGGATGGGCTGGCACCTCCAGGCTGGCGTGGTCCCTGCCAGCCGCAGGGGGCCTGTCCCAGCTGGGGTCCTGGGGACCCCTCGGCTGACTGCATTCAGCATGGAGCTGGGAGCGCTGGTGCGGAGAGCTCCTTGGGCCCTGTAATATGAGGGGGTTTCTGGACACAGCTAGAGAAGTCAACCCAGGGCACCTTTGCTTAAATCCAGACCACTTACAGCCCAGGCTGGGATTTCCTTCTTACTAAGGCAAATCCAACCAGCCACCACCACACCTCTCCCAGCCCCACTGGCCAGCCAGAGCCACACAAGCAAACGCAGAGACCTCCCAGCTGCTGCACCAGCCTAGCCCAACAACCCCCTGCTCAGGTGAGCTGTTCTTAAAACCTATTTCACCAACTCCACCCAGATTCTTCCAGGCCCCAAAGGGTCCAGCCACAGCCCCCACTCAATATATACTTGGATCTTACCCTGAACAACACGCTCGCCAACCCGCCAGACCTAAACATGTAAAGGTTTATTAACAAAGCAAGAACGGAGTGAGAGAGAAAAACAGGTCAAGCTATGCTTTGCATGCATCTGTTACAGCAATTGATGCAGCCAGTGGTGTTATGTGCTGATTCTTAAAGTCCCCCCCAAGGGGCACGATTCCACGTCTTAGGCTACGTCTACACTACAAGATAAATTCGAATTTATTAAAATCAGTTTTGTAGTGCCGGGTTTCCTGAATTTGATTTTGAGCGTCCTCGCTTCCCACAGACTCCCAACAAATCAACACGTTGCTTCCACACTGACATCGCCGAATGTCGACTGTCGCAGCAGTGCATTGTGGGAACCTATCCCACAGTTCCCTCAGCCCTGCATCCTGACCCAGAAGTAGCAGCGTTGTCAGTTCTGTGGGTCCAGCAGCTTGGGGGCCCTGGGAAACTTCCTGGCTCTGCTAGTACAGTAAACCCTCCATTTACTGGACTAATAGGGCTGCCGGTTCTTCCCCATGTCCCTTAAATGTGAGGGTTTACTCCCCCTCCTCGCAGGTGCCCCCAACCCCAGTCCCACCCCAACTTCCCCCCAAAAACAACCCCCCAAAAACACCCCAAAACATCCCACCTCCTAAAAAACCCAACCCCTGCCACCCACTGGCTCCGGTGGAAAAGCTGCTGGCACCCGCTGGCAGGGGGCACCTGGTCGCAGGTGGCCAAGGGCACCTGCAGGGTGAGTTCCTGCCCATGGGCATCTGGCCCTGCTCCGGCTTGAGCAGCCCAGTGGCAGCGTGCCTGGCCCTGTGGTGTCTCGAGCAGCCCAGTGAAAAGGTGCCTGGCCCTGCGCTGGCTCCAGCAGTCCGGTGGCAGCGTGCCTGGCCCTGCGGCATCTCGAGCAGCCTGGTGGCGGCGTGCCTGGCCCTGCGCTAGCTCCGGCAGCCCAGTGACGAGGTGCCTGTTCCCCGCCAAAGGGGTGCAGCAGGCTGGTCAGTTACTGTCCTTAGTTACTGGGGATCTGGCCCGCTGGGTCAGCGCGCTGGAATGTGGATCTTTTGACCAGGACCCAGAACCCCGAAGCAAGATCGAGTCCAAGATGGATGCTGCTCGGTCCACCTCCTGGTCCTCCTTTGTGTCTTGGGACAAAAGCCACTGGTGAGTCTGCCCCCACTTGACCCCGGTGGGCTGTGGTGGCAAAGTGCCATTGGCTGAATCCCAGGAGACAGCCTCAGATCTCTGAGAAGGGCCCGGTCCTTGGTGTCGGCCAAGCACCCTGGCTGGAGAGGCCACCAGCCACCAGGCCCCCAGTGTGTCCCCCTGGCTCTGAACGGTTCTAACACAGCTGCAGAGCAACAGTCTATAACTTTACCTACCGACATAGCACAGACGTGTGAGTAACACACACAGATTCAGGGCACCCTCAGCTTTCATTGCACACCTCGCACGCCCCCCAGCACACTCTTGGGGGCCGGTAGATACACTGGACACGTAAAGTGGCCTCCATAGCCAATAGAAAACCCCAGTCACGTGACAGGCCCACAGCATGGAGTCTGTTGGGCTGGGGGCAGCTGGCTTAGGCCGGCCCCAGGCGCCGTGTGATGGAAGCTGGGGACACCCGCCACTGACCTCCCCCGGCACCGCACGCCCACAGTGTGGTGTCCCACACTGCTGCATTCCAGCTCGGAGCCAGCCCCGCCTGCGGTGGGAGCCCGGTCAGGGCCTGGAGAGGTCCTGGCGGCACCAGGTGGTGGGCGGGGAACAGCCCTTACTCTGCAATTAGCAGCAGAGGAATCCAGAGAGGGAAGAAGAATGTCCCATTGTTTGCCCTGCTGAGGCGGGGCTCTGCGGCTGTGGCAGGGACTCCCTCTGCTGGGATTAGGTCATTGCTGGAGTAAATGCAGCCAGCAGTGGGATATTGTCTCCGGCTGACTTCATCCACCCCACGGTGCCACAATCTCTGCGTGCGGCACTGCACTGTCACACAAACACTGTGAATGTACCACTGGCCCTGCACTGCGATCTCTGCGTGCGGCACTGCACTGTCACACAAACACTGTGAATGTACCACTGGCCCTGCACTGCGATCTCTGCGTGCAGCATTGCACTTTCACACAAACACTGTGAATGTACCACTGGCCCTGCACTGCGATCTTTGCGTGCAGCATTGCACTTTCACACAAACACTGTGAATGTACCACTGGCCCTGCACTGCGATCTCTGAGTGTGGTTCTGCACTGTCACACAAACACTGTGAATGTACCACTGGCCCTGCACTGTGGTCTCTGCGTGCGGCACTGCACTGTCACACAAACACTGTGAATGTACCACTGGCCCTGCACTGCGATCTCTGCGTGTGGTTCTGCACTGTCACACAAACACTGTGAATGTACCGCTGGCCCTGCACTGTGGTCTCTGCGTGCGGCACTGCACTGTCACACAAACACTGTGAATGTACCGCTGGCCCTGCACTGCTATCTCTGCGTGCGGCACTGCACTGTCACACAAACACTGAATGTAGCACTGGCCCTGCACTGCGATCTCTGTGTGCGGCACTGCACTGTCACACAAACACTGTGAATGTACCACTGGCCCTGCACTGCGATCTCTGCGTGTGGTTCTGCACTGTCACACAAACACTGTGAATGTACCACTGGCCCTGCACTGCGGTCTCTGCGTGTGGCACTGCACTGTCTCACGCACACACACAGAGTGAATATACTGCTGGCCCTGTGTGATGGAGTGGGGGATACGTGTGTATGTGTGTGTCTCACAGGGGCTGTGGGGCTCCTGCTGAGGGTAACCTGGTGGCCAGGTGACACCTCTGGGCTGCAGACAAAGGAGGAGCTGGAGCCTGAGGGGCTTGAATTGGAGCTGGGAGTTGGAAGCAGTGAGTCTGGGCTGGGAGAGAGAGAGACAAAGGAGGGGGCAAGGCCCCGGCTCCGGGGGCCCCTCGGCGCCTCCTCTCCCCAGCATGGATGGGACTGGCTGTCTCTGCCGGCTGCACTGACTCCTCTGTACGAGGCTGTGCCCTGTCGGCTCATAAACCCGCTGTTCTCCTGCTGAGTGAGAGTCACTCCTGCCTGCGGACGGGGGCAGAGCCTGGGGACCCCGACCCCCATGACACCCTGGTGCTGCGCTCTCTGTGCATGGCACGGCACTGTCGTGCACACACGCATGCGCACACACTGAATACACCACCGGTGTCTGGCTCCCTGTCTGTCACCCATGCGCCTCTGTCTGGCTGTGGTTTATCCTGCCACCCATCCCTGCCGCGTCTAGGCGCCTGCTGCTGAGAAAGGGGCAGTGGGTCCCTTGGGGGCTGGCTGTGCCCTGTCTCGGGGAGCGGCTCCCTTGGGCTGGTGGGTTGGGCGGATGGGCCGTTCTGTCCGTGTCGGGGTTAATGCCACTCTGGAGATCCAGGGCTGCCCGGGCTGGGCAGCTCCGCCGCAGGAGGGTTTACGTCAGTTAGTCGTGATTAAGGCAGGGCATTGCGTCGTCAGGTGCCCGGCTCCAGGGAGGCGGGATAGAGCGGCATGCCCCCGCCCGCTCCTCCCGCCCCTGCTCTGCCCGGGCATAGCCTGGGGCTGGACGGTGGGCTGTGGACACGTCGCCCCCCGCACCGCGCGCTCCTGGGGCTCGAGAGCGCGGAGGGGCGCCGGGGGTTGCATCTGCCCAGCCCAGCCTGTAGCTGGGTCTCCTCCAGCTCCCTCGGCTCTGCGTCCCCTGGGCAGCTGTGGTGCCCTGGCAGCTCTCAGCCCCGAGACGGCTCGGCAGGGCCTCTTGGGGCCAGCGCTGGCTCCGAGGGTGGCAGCAGGGTTCTGGGCTGGCGGGCGGGCGCTGTGCAGGGCGAGGCTGGAGCTGTCGTGTTAAAGCATTGGCTTCCCTCTCTGGCCGGGGTGCTGGGGGCAGCTGGGGCGCCCTGAGAGCGGGAGGTGCCCCAGGCCTGCACCAGGAAAGGTGCCTCTTGCCTTTGGTTTCATGGTGTGGGCACCTCGGGTGTGGCACTGAGACCTGACCAACTCATTTCATGCAAGCCCCTCTGTGGCCAGCCTGCCCGTGTTGGGAAGGCCCCTGCTCGGGGCTCTGCAGGGCATGAGCTCAGGCAGCCCCAGCTGGGGGATCTCCCTTCCCGCTGCCAGGGCCGGGCTGTGAGCGGCCAGCGGGGGCCGGGGCCGGGACCTTGCCGATGGAGCACAGAGAGCTGGCTGTTCGGCGCAGAGCTGGCTCTGTGCGTGGCACACTTCTTGGGGCCCTGCTCGGCCGGCACTGGCACCGGGGCTGCCGGCTGCACAGCGTTTGCCAGCCCTGGCTTGCTCCAGCTGCCCTGCCTGCCGGAAGCGGGGACGGACGGCAGAAGGAAGCCCTCCCTGCTCTGCACAGTGGGGCAGGGCCGCGTGCTCAGATGCCCGCACAGGGCTCCCCACGCTCTGCCTCTCTGCCCCCCACCAGGCGCGCGCCCTCTCTGGGCTCCAGGGTGGGTGCCCTCTGCTGCCTGGCTGTGTGCTGCCTCCCAGGACCCTTCTCGCTCTCTGGCAGCCTCCTCTAATCCCCCGCTCTGCGGGCTGGCTGGCTGCCGTGCCCCAGGTTCCATGTCACCTCTGCAGCCCCGGCCCTGGCCCCGTGCAATTTCCCTGCTGAGGCCAGGACTGAGCACGTCCCGTTGGCCCCGGACCGCTGCTGGGAAAGGTTTCTGGGCCCATACGGCACCTTTCAGGCCTGGCCATTCGGTGAGGCAGCCACCCTGCTGCTGGGGCACTGCAGGAACCATGCGCCTTGCTTCCCTGGCACTGGCCAGCCAGCGCCCCCAGGCCCAGGGCGCCCTGCAGGGAGCGGGTCTGTTACGCTGCCTCCTGGAACCCCCTGCCCAGGCCATGCGTCCACGCCCCCCCGCCTCTCTGCCTGGGGGAGAGCAGGGCCCTGGTGCCAGCCCAGGGCGTGGCGGTGACGGGCTCAGGGATGTGCTGCTGCTGCCCCACTAGGAAGATGCCACCTAGAGCTGAGCTGGATGCAGGGCACCCCTGAGCAGGTGTGGGGGGCTGGGCAGCTAAGCTGGCTGCAGAGGGTCCCATCGGCTGCCGTGTGCACCACGTGCTGAATGCGGGCGGCATTAGCAGGCGTGGCTCCTTGCCTCGGCCGGCGGCTAACCACAGCAACGCCTCCTGGCAGTGCAGTTCCCTCCCTTAGCTCAGCTCACCGGCCGGCCCCCGCTGCAGTGTGCTGAGTGGGGAGGAGGGAGCCGGGGATGGGGCTAAGCAGAGCCTGGCAACTCGGTCGGTGCTCAGGGTGTGCCGGGGGCAGCCCCAGCGCAGAGTTCTGCCACTCTGCAGGCCGGATTTCAGCAGCTGAAGGGTGTCTTGTGCCGCGGCGGCGCTGGCAGGGTGTGGGAACCGGCGCCAGCTCCTGAGCGGGTTCTGGCCCAGGTCTGGCGCCCGCTGTTCGCAGAGAGCAGCGTTTGCACCTGCGCTGTGACCGGAGAAGCTCCTGGTTTCCAGACTCCGGGCTTGGCGTCGCGGGGCCTGGGCGGCTTTCATGCTGCGCTTCTGTTCGGAGGCTACCGCCCAAAGCCGAGCGTTGGAGTCAGAGCCCGGGGCGGAGGGGGCTGGGGTCTCTGGCCGGCTGGCGGGAGTAATGGCTTTGTGGCTGCGTCCTGCCTCGGGTCAGGGCTGAGTCCGTGGCCCCTCGTGCCGTTGCCTTTCGGAGCAGGAGCTGTGGGGAGATGTACCCCTGAAAGCCGCGTCCTCCCCCGTGTCGGTGCGCAGCGGGTGTGGGATTCACCCGCTTCGCTGCTGCGGTGGCCGGGCGCTGTGGGTAGGCGCCTGCCCAGTGGGCTGGAGAAAAACGCCGCACGCCCTTCTGCCGCTGTGGCTACGGCCAGGGAGTGCGCTGGGCCAGCCGGGTTTCCTGGCTGCTCTGCCGTCTTTCACACGCTGCCGTCCAAGCCGGAGTGGTTCTGGGCTCGCTGTTCATCCCCACCCAGGCCCTTTCCCCAGGGATTGCCCAGGGCCGGGGCCCTTCTCCTGCCAGCGCTCCATCCCCTCCTGCCCTTGCCAGGCAGCGGAGCCGTGCACAGTGCTGCTGGTGTGGCTTGGTAAGGAGGGAGGTGAGGTTTGCAGACGGGTTCCAGAACTCGCCCCCGGCTGCTCAGAGCCAGTTTAGTCCCTGGGCACGCAGGAACCTGGGAAGCCTCCACCCGTCGGCCGGTGAGAGCCTGGCTGGATGCACACACGTGGGCATCGGTGCTCCCATTTCCAGGCCCTCGGAGCTCAGCCCAGCGTCCCCCTTTGGGCCGCAGAGGTTCAGTAACTCTCACGGACTCTGGGTGCTGCCCGAGCAGAGACGCAGCTCGGCTGGGAGCAGGACATGGAAAAATAAAACCCTGGCCCGTGGGCAACTTACAAACAGTCTGACAACAGACAGCAGCGTGTTCACCGCCCGCCCCGAGCTGAGCTTGCAGCCGGGCCGCCGTCGCCGCCACAGGGACCTGGCCTCTGTGGCATTGTGCCGGATTTACACCGCTGTCACAGAAATGAATCTGCCTCCCCCACCGCTCTGCCCGGTCCCTTGGCGCCAGCGCATCAGACCCCAGCAGGGTCCCGAGTCGTGTTCCGGTGGCCGGCACGTGGGTCTGGATCGCCCTCCCCAACCGCCCAGGAATCTGCAAACGCCCAGCCGCCCTTCCAGTGTGAGCTGCCCATGGTTTGTCCGGGTCATGCTATGGCACCCCCACGTACCGCCCGTGGGGGCAGCCAGAGGGAGCGGGCCCGGCCCGGGGTTCCCCGCCTGGAAAGGTTCCCAGAGCGTGTCGCTTTTCGATGCCTCGGCCCCACGCTGCGGGCGCGTGTGGGCTCCGGGCGTGCCGACGGATGCCAGGCTCTGGGTACGGTAATGCACAGTGGCTGTTCGGGTGCGGCCCCTGCCGGTTCTGAATAGGGGGCTTGGGAACATGGCCGTTTGGCTCCAAGGGGCTGAAAGGCAGGACCAGAAACAGGGAGTGGGGGAGGGGGGACGACACTCCACCCTGCAGCCGTGTTTGCGGCCTGGGAGCGAGAACGGGAGGGCAGCGTGGCCTGGCGTGGGGCACACTGCCATGGGACTCAGCCTGGGGGTGAGCCCAGCTGCTTCCATGCCGGCAGAGCGACTGTGGGCGCGGCGCGGCCCCACCGGTGCCTCAGTTTCCCTCCCCGCATGTTGAGGGTTCCAATTCTCGTAGCTGTGCGCGCTGCGCCCGGCGCCGGCCGATGCGGAGCAGGGGGGCTGCAGCCCGGGTGCTGCTCAGCGTGCCAGCTGCTGGAGGAACAGAACACCACCCTTCCCCCCGTCTCACAGCTGAACAGACGAGCCAGGCGAAAACAGACGCACACCCGGGAGACAACCCCCCCCCGGGCGGAACGGGCCAGGAGCAGCTTTTTTCAATTTCCCCAAAGCCAGCCCACCCGGCCGCCCGCCAGCTGCTGCGCCACGCCTGCACAGCGAGACCCGAGTCGGCTTGCCCCCCCCGCGCCGCCCCTCCGCGGCCCCCAGCCAGCTCCTGCCCCGAGGGCGGCGTGTGGGCAGAGCCCGCGGCGTGGATCTGTGCCTCTGGCGGCGGTGGCCAGGGCTGTAGCAACGGAGGAACCCGCGTCTGTCTGGCAGCGGCTGGGCGCCTGGATCCCCCGGCACAGCTTGTGAGAACAGCACCGATCCCTGCGCGCGGCTGGCGCTGCCGGCGGGTCCTGGCCCGTGGCCGGTGGTATGTGGCGGAACCGCAGCGCAGATCCTAAACGACAACACGCCGATGGCAGCCGCTGGCGCCCTAAAGCTCCCCGCCCGGTACGTGCTTCAGCCCCAGTGCGCCACGGCCTGCCCAGCGGGAGCGGGACTCTGGCGCAGGGGGCCTGCGTGCCAGTAAGTGCCGGGGATGGCTCAGTCACGCTCCTGCGCTCAGCCAGCGTCCCGGTTCCCTGGCGCCCCGCGTGAGTCACAGGCCCTGGCTGCATGCTGTGTTCCCGGCCCGGGAGTGAGCGGCCAGCCCGGGCAGCTGGCCAAATTCCAGAGAGAGACTTTAATTCATTGCAGCTTTTGCAAACCCTGGGCGGCCTCCCCTGCCGCGGGCCTGACCCTTGCCCTTCGCACACCAAGCCTGGCCTCCGACGGCCGCAGGGAGCGCACCGCCCGGCTGAGACGCACACGGCCGGCAGCAGCGGCTCACGGCGCGTCCCCTGCTCTGCGGGGTGGCAGTAGTTGTGCGTTACCGGCGCTAGCGCGGCTTGGACGGGCAGTGAGAAAGTCCCTGCCTGCGGCGTCCACGGGGGGCAGGCGCCTGCCAGTGACACGGCCCCTCTCAAACTGCCGTGTCTGCCTGCAGCGTGTCCACGAGCCCCAGGGGTGGGAGGCAGCAGACGCCCCAGCCGGCCTTGCTCAGGGGGCTGAGGGACCTCGCGCCGGCCTCGGATGAGCTCACATGACATGTTCCAACACATGTTGTGTGTGCGGTGAGTGCTGACACGTGGCTCGTGGGGCTGGGCTGGGAAAGACACGTGAGCCGCCCGGGGGCTCCCACGGCAGCCCAGCTCCCCGATGCGCACAGGGCTGTGGGTGGGTGTGTGCGGGGCCATGTGCACATGGGTGTGTGGGCAGGGCCATGTGTGGATCAGACAGTCTGTATCCAAGTGTGTGCGTGCAGTCCTGGGCGGGGTGTACCCGGTTGTGTGTGCGCGGTCCTGGGCGGGGTGTACCCAGATGTGTGCACGCAGTCCTAGGTGGGGTGTACCCAGTTGTGTGTGCGTGTGCAGTCCTGTGCGGGGTGTACCCGGCTGTGTGTGCACGCAGTCCTGTGTGGGGTGTGCCTGGTTGTGTGCATGCAGTCCTGTGCGGGGTGTGCCTGCTTGTGTGTGTGCAGTCCTGGGTGGGGTGTACCCAGCTGTGTGTGCGCAGTCCTGGGTGGGGTGTACCCAGCTGTGTCCTGGGTGGGGTGTACCCAGCTGTGTGTGCACAGTCCTGGGTGGGGTGTACCCAGCTGTGTCCTGGGTGGGGTGTACCCAGCTGTGTGTGCACAGTCCTGGGTGGGGTGTACCCAGTTGTTTGCGTGCGTGTCCGTGCCTGTGTTCCCCTCCCTTTGATTTCCCTGAACTGAGCCTATACCCCAGGGGCCCCAGCCCAGTGTGGGGCTGGTTCCCGCGGGGAGGTGCTCTGGGGGCCCCGGCCTGGCCCAGCCCAGCCCGGCTCGGGGCGCAGCCTGTGCCAGCAGTAAGGGGCCGTCTCTCTCCCCCAGATGTGCGCACCCAGCCCCGGCCTCCGCAGGGTGATGGCGCTGCTGGCTGCAGCCCTGGTGTCGGCCGCTGCCTGGGAGGAACAAGAGGAACAAGGTGAGTAGGGGCACGGCACGGCCGCTCGCCTGCCCTCAGTGCCCAGCACTGCTTTGCCTGCGGCTCCTGCCAGCCCCACAGAGCGCCACATCCAGCCCCAGGCCGGCGCAGCAGGACCAGCCCCTGCGTTTGCACCTGGGGAAACTGAGGCACGTGCATGCTGTGTCTGTTCCTGGAACGAGCCTGGGCTGGACTGGGGAGGGGTGGGGGGGCTGTGCTCAGAGGGGGGAGGGGAAACGCCTCCCTGGCTCCTGTGGGGCCTGCGGCTGCCCAGGCTGGGGGGCAGAGACACCCTGGCTGGCCTCGGGGCTCCCCGCAGGCAGGTCCCAGGCTCCAAGCCCAGCACCGGGGTCCGGCTGCCTCGAGCTGCGCCCCTGCCGGGCGTGGCTGCGGTAGCCCCGGCTGAGCTGAGTGCGGCTCGCCCAGCCCGCCCCACGCCCCACGCCCGCCGCCAGGTACTGCAGCCCCCCTGTCCGCCCCGACCCGCCCCGGCCACCCCCTCACTGCCTGCTCTGTGCCGGGTGCAGGTGTGCAGTACGGCCAGGTGGGAGCCGACGTTGTCCTGTCGTGTGCCGGGGGCGCCGCACGGTAGGTCCTGGTGCGCGGGGGAGGGCTGGTGTTAGTCTGCTCCCGCCAGGGCAGTGACAGGCTCCGCTCGCAGCAGGGGGGGTGGAGGGGGGACCCCCGGCCCTGCCAGCCACCCCTCGCTCCCGGCCCCCAGCCCCCCTGCTCCCATCCCCTCGCTCCCGGCCCCCAGCCCCCCTGCTCCCATTCCCTCACTCCTGGCCCCCAGCCCCCCTGCTCCCATCCCCCATCCCTGCCAGCCCCCCTCGCTCCCGCCAGCCCCCTCGCTCCCGGCCCCCAGCCCCCCTGCTCCCATCCCCTCGCTCCTGGCCCCCAGCCCCCCTGCTCCCATCCCCCATCCCTGCCAGCCCCCCTCGCTCCCGCCAGCCCCCTCGCTCCCGGCCCCCAGCCCCCCTGCTCCCATCCCCTCGCTCCCTGCCCCCAGCCCCCCTGCTCCCATCCCCTCGCTCCCGGCCCCCAGCCCCCCTGCTCCCATCCCCTCGCTCCTGGCCCCCAGCCCCCCTGCTCCCATCCCTGCCAGCCCCCCTCGCTCCCGCCAGCCCCCTCGCTCCCTGCCCCCAGCCCCCCTGCTCCCATCCCCTCGCTCCCGCCAGCCCCCTCGCTCCCTGCCCCCAGCCCCCCTGCTCCCATCCCCTCGCTCCCGGCCCCCAGCCCCCCTGCTCCCATCCCCTCGCTCCCGCCAGCCCCCTCGCTCCCGGCCCCCAGCCCCCCTGCTCCCATCCCCTCGCTCCCGGCCCCCAGCCCCCCTGCTCCCATCCCCTCGCTCCCAGCCCCCAGCCCTGCCAGCCCCCCTCGATCCCGGCTCCCATCCTCTTGCTCCCGCCAGCCCTGCCAGCCCCCCTCGATCCCGGCTCCCATCCCCTTGCTCCTGCCAGCCCTGCCAGCCCCCCTCGATCCCGGCTCCCATCCCCTCGCTCCCGCCAGCCCCCTCACTCCCGGCCCCCAGCCCCCCTGCTCCCATCCCCTTGCTCCCGCCAGCCCCCTCGCTCCCAGCCCCCAGCCCTGCCAGCCCCCCTCGATCCCGGCTCCCATCCCCCCTGCTCCCATCCCCTCGATCCCGCCAGCCCCCTCGCTCCCGGCCCCCAGCCCCCCTGCTCCCATCCCCTCGATCCCGCCAGCCCCCTCGCTCCCGGCCCCCAGCCCCCCTGCTCCCATCCCCTCGATCCCGCCAGCCCCCTCGCTCCCGGCCCCCAGCCCCCCTGCTCCCATCCCCTCGATCCCGCCAGCCCCCTCGCTCCCGGCCCCCAGCCCCCCTGCTCCCATCCCCTCGATCCCGCCAGCCCCCTCACTCCCAGCCCCCAGCCCTGCCAGCCCCCCTCGATCCCGGCTCCCATCCCCTTGCTCCCGCCAGCCCTGCCAGCCCCCCTCGATCCTGGCTCCCATCCCCCCTGCTCCCATCCCCTCGCTCCCGCCAGCCCCCTCACTCCCGGCTCCCAGCCCCCCTGCTCCCATCCCCTTGCTCCCGCCAGCCCCCTTGCTCCCAGCCCCCAGCCCTGCCAGCCCCCCTCGATCCCGGCTCCCATCCCCCCCTGCTCCCATCCTCTCGCTCCCGCCAGCCCCCTCGCTCCCGGCCCCCAGCCCCCCTGCTCCCATCCCCTCGCTCCCGCCAGCCCCCTCACTCCCAGCCCCCAGCCCCCCTCGATCCCGGCTCCCATTCCCTTGCTCCCGCCAGCCCTGCCAGCCCCCCTCGATCCCGGCCTCCAGTCCCCCTGCTCCCATCCCCTCGCTTCTGCCAGCCCCCTCACTCCCGGCCCCCAGCCCCCCTCGATCCCGGCTCCCATTCCCTTGCTCCCGCCAGCCCTGCCAGCCCCCCTCGATCCCGGCCTCCAGTCCCCCTGCTCCCATCCCCTCGCTTCTGCCAGCCCCCTCACTCCCGGCCCCCAGCCCCCCTCGATCCCAGCTCCCATCCTCTTGCTCCTGCCAGCCCCCCTCGCTCCCATCCCCTCGCTCCCGCCAGCCCTGCAAGCCACCCTCGATCCTGGCCCCCAGCCCCCCCACTCCTATCCCCTTGCTCCTGCCAGCCCCCCTCGCTCCCGGCCCCCATCCCCCCTGCTCCCATCCCCTCACTCCCGCCAGCCCTGCCAGCCCCCCTCGCTCCCGGCCCCCAGTCCTGCCAGGCCCCTCCCCGCCCGCAGCCCCCCTGCTCCCATCCCCTCACTCCCGCCAGCCCCCCTCGATCCCAGCCCCCAGCTCCCCCGCTCCCATCCCCTTGCTTCCGCCAGCCCTGCCAGCCACCCTCGATCCTGGCCCCCAGCCCCCCAGCTCCCATCCCCTTGCTCCCACCAGCCCCTCCTCCGCTCCCGGCCCCCAGCCCCCTCGCTCCCATCCCCTTGCTTCCGTCAGCCCTGCCAGCCACCCTCAATCCTGGCCCCCAGCCCCCCTGCTCCCATCCCCTTGCTCCCGCCAGCCCCCTCGCTCCCGGCCCCCAGCCCTGCCTGCCCCCCAGCCCTGCCAGCCCCCCTTGATCCTGCCCCCTAGCCCCACCAGGCCCCCCGCTCCCACCCCCCATCCCCCCCGCCCCCATCCCCCGCCATCCCCCTCACTCCTGGCCCTGCTAGCCCCCTTCACTCCCAGCCCCCACCAGCCCCTTTGCTCCGACCCCCCCAGCCCCCCTCACTCCCGGCCCCCAGCCCCTGCCAGCCCACCCTGGGTCCCCACCCCCCAGCTCTGCCGGTGCCCCTCACTCCTGGCCTGCAGCCCTGCTGTTCCTGGTCTGACACACGGGCCCCGCTGGGCAGTGCCGCATGCCGGCCCTTGTGCCGCAGAGCCGGGCCCTGTGTCCCGCTGACCGAGTGCCCGGCTCTTCTCCGCAGCTCGGGGGTGCAGTGGCGGCGGGAGGGGGCAGCTGGGCTCCCAGAGGGCTGCCTGCTGCGGGAGACCGACTTGCTGCTGCCGCAGGCCCAGCTGGCGATGGGAGGGCCCTACAGCTGCCACGACGGGACCGGGCAGCTCCTGCGCTCCATCTCCCTCCGGCTGGGCTGTAAGTCGCTCCACGCGGCGCCCCTCAGGGCAGGGGCCGGGCCAGGCATCGGGAGGCCCCTTCGGCAGCCGGGCTGACCAGCCGGTCCTGGGGCAAACGCTTCCGCTTTCCCCACTGCCTGCTCCATGGACAGGGATAGGCCCTGATGGGCCGCTCCCCCCCACGTCCCCCCGTGGGGGGCTCATGCCACCGTACCCTCACCCCGCGGCCTCCCCCTGTGCCATGGCTGAAGGGCCTCGGGGCTGGAGGCTCTGGTTTGCTGTGGGTCCCGGCAAGGCCCCTGACTGTCTCCTCCCCTCGGCGCCAGACCTGCCCGGGGTCCCGTCCGTGTCCTGCCGAGCTTCAGACTACGAGAACTTCTCCTGTTCCTGGACCCCCAGCGTGGAGACGCTCCTGCCCACCCGATACATCACCACCTACCGGTAGGGCTGGGCTGTGGGGCGCGAGGGCCGGGGAGTGCCGCTCGGCTGGGGCCTTCGCTGTGGGGCCTTGACCCAACCCTGGCTCAGGAACAACCTCAGCCCCACCTGCAGGCGGGAGTTGTGGCTCCTGTGTGCCACGTTCCACCCCAGATTCAGCTTCACATCAGGAGAGCCCAGCCGTGTTCGTGCACACGAAACGGGGGCCAGAGGAGTCCTGCTGAGGGCCGGCTCTGGCCTTGGCCAGCTCCCAGAAGGGCGAGCGGCCGGGGAGCAACAGGCTGTGCAGAGGGGCCGGTGTCAGAGTGACGGCCGGATGGGAAGCTGCTCAGAGGAAAGGCGGTGGCCGAGTCCAAGAAGTGTGTGTTTCACCATCCCGGCCGAGCTCTCCAGTGCCGACGGCTGTGCCCTGAGCTCGGCGGACGGCCTGTTTGGGGAGCTGCTGCCGGCGGCTGGCTGTGGGTCAGGGTGTCCCGTCGGTTAAAGCAGCTCTCGAGCAGGCGTTTGGCCACGCGCCCTGGGCCCCCTCGGCACAGCTTTATCACGGGCAGAGCCAGCTGGGCAGCTGCTGGCCTTGGTGCGACCCGGAGCTGGGAAAGCCCAAGCACCACTCCCCCCCGCGCAGCCGACTGCTCAGATTGACCCCTGCGGGGCGCGCAGGAAATCAGCCCAGGAGCCATTCGGGGAGGGGTGGGGAGGGGAAGGAGTCTTGGAGAAGCTAGAACTGAATGGCAGAGCCAGGGTGCGTCGGAACGGAGCCGTGGAGGGGCCGCAGCTCAGGACAGACCAGACGCCTAGCGGGGCAGGGAGGGAGGGTAGTGCAGACAGACAGATGGACGGATCCCTAGTTCGCAGGGGGTGTGTCAGGAGGGGCGGAGAGATTCTTGTTTGAGTGCAGATGGATAGATAGATGCATGGACGGACGGCTAGCTGGAAGGGGTGTGTGGATAGACAGACAGACGGTTAGCTGGCCATGGTGGGACCCGGAGCTGGAAGGGGTGTGTGGATGGATGGACGGACTGTGAGCTGAAAGGGGTGTGTGGGTGCACAGATGGACGGACAGTGAGCTGGAAGAAGCGTGTGGATGGATGGATGGATAGTCAGCTGGAAGGGGTGTGTGGATGGACGGATGGATGGACATTTAGCTGGAAGGGGTGTGTGGATGGATGGATGGACGGACGGATGGACGGACAGTGAGCTGGAAGGGGTGTGTGGATAGATGGATGGACGGACAGTGAGCTGGAAGGGGTGTGTGGATGGACGGATGGACGGACAGTGAGCTGGAAGGGGTGTGTGGATGGACGGATGGATGGACGTTTAGCTGGAAGGGGTGTGTGGATGGATGGATGGACGGACGGATGGACGGACAGTGAGCTGGAAGGGGTGTGTGGATAGATGGATGGACGGCCAGTGAGCTGGAAGGGGTGTGTGGATGGACGAATGAACGGCTGGTGAGCTGGAAGGGGAGCGTGGATGGATGGATGGACGGACGGTGAGCTGGAAGGGGCGTGTGGATGGACAAATGGATGGACGGTTAGGTGGAAGGGGCGTGTGGATGGATGGATGGACGGACGGATGGACGGACAGTGAGCTGGAAGGGGTGTGTGGATAGATGGATGGACGGCCAGTGAGCTGGAAGGGGTGTGTGGATGGACGAATGAACGGCTGGTGAGCTGGAAGGGGCGTGTGGATGGACGGATGGATGGACAGTGAGCTGGAAGGGAACTGTGGATGGACGGATGGACGGACAGTGAGCTGGAAGGGGACTGTGGATGGACGGATGGACGGCCAGTGAGATGGAAGGGGTGTGTGGATGGACGAATGAACGGCTGGTGAGCTGGAAGGGGAGCGTGGATGGATGGACGGTGAGCTGGAAGGGGCGTGTGGATGGACAAATGGATGGACGGTTAGGTGGAAGGGGCGTGTGGATGGACGGATGGACGGACGGATGGACGGCCAGTGAGCTGGAAGGGGTGTGTGGATGGACGAATGAACGGCTGGTGAGCTGGAAGGGGCGTGTGGATGGACGGATGGACGGACAGTGAGCTGGAAGGGAACTGTGGATGGACGGATGGACGGACAGTGAGCTGGAAGGGGTGTGTGGATGGACGAATGAACGGCCAGTGAGATGGAAGGGGTGTGTGGATGGACGAATGAACGGCTGGTGAGCTGGAAGGGGAGCGTGGATGGATGGATGGACGGACGGTGAGCTGGAAGGGGCGTGTGGATGGACAAATGGATGGACGGTTAGGTGGAAGGGGCGTGTGGATGGACGGATGGACGGACGGATGGACGGCCAGTGAGCTGGAAGGGGTGTGTGGATGGACGAACGAACGGCTGGTGAGCTGGAAGGGGCGTGTGGATGGACGGATGGACGGACAGTGAGCTGGAAGGGGACTGTGGATGGACGGATGGACGGCCAGTGAGCTGGAAGGGGAGTGTGGATGGACAGATGGACGCCTGGTGAGCTGAAAGGGGAGCGTGGATGGACGGATGGACGGCCAGTGAGCTGGAAGGGGAGCGTGGATGGACGGATGGACGGCTGGTGAGCTGGAAGGGGAGTGTGGGTGGACGGATGGACGGACGGTTAGCTGGAAGGGGTGTGTGGATGGAAGGATGGACGGCCGGTGAGCTGGAAGGGGAGTGTCCGGGCAGGTGGCTGACTGGAGAAGGGGGCACGCGAGGCCAATGCTGCTGCGGTGTCATTAGTGCAGCTGTATGGAAACATCACCTGTTTCCTGGTGGTTGTCCCTTCCTGCCCCCCGTCCGCGGCCGGCGCAGGGACCCAGCCCATGTCTCCTGCCGGGCGAGCGTGCCCCGAGGCGGCAGGCTTGCCGTGCTGTGCCAAGGCCCCAGGATCCCGTTCTCTCTCTCTGGTCTGGAGCCACTCACTCGTGGGGCAGGGTCCCGGCCTCCTCCACCCCCTGCCCTGGGGTGCCTGGGGCAGCTGTCCTCTGGGGGGCAGATAATGCACACCCAGTGCGCTGGGGTGGGCAGGACCCGTGGGAACGGCATGGCCCGGGCGTGAGTCCTTCCCTGCGTGGCCCCAGCAGCCAGCCCGGGTGTGGCCTGGGGCCGTGTGCAGGAGGGACTCCCTGGCCTCCACACAGAGCCACCCTGGGTGGGGCCGTGGGCCGTGACCCCGCAGGGCTGCCGTGCGGTGGTGGCGCCGTGCCCAGGCAGGGCTGTCGGTAACGAGGGTTGGGAGGGCGCTGGGGGGCTGCCTTGGGGACAGTTTTCTTCAGGCCAGGACGCTCAGCCCAGGCCTGCAGCCGTCTCTGGGGAGGTGCGCAGCCGCGGTTGTGAACCCGGGGCAGCTCCAGGCCACCCCATCAGCCGGGAAGTGGCCAACTGCGGCCTGTCCTCTGGATCAGTTGTGCCCGCGGGGTCCCTCTGCCGAGTCCCGGTGCTGATCGCTCGGCCACGGGCGCACCAGGCTCTGCTGCCTTTGTGCCGTGACACCGGCTCCACCCCAGGAGCCTGCAGCCTTGCGCTGGCAGAGAGCCAGGGCTTGGCACTTCCTGTGCTGGGCGATACGGCGCGGTGCCGGGCCCCGGGCGATACGGCCCCGGGCGATACGGCGCGGTGCCGGGCCCCGGGCGATACGGCCCCGGGCGATACGGCGCGGTGCCGGGCCCCGGGCGATACGGCCCCGGGCGATACGGTGCAGTGCCGGGCCCTGGGCGATACGTCCCCGGGCGATATGGTAAAGTGCCGGGCCCCAGGCGATACGGCCCCAGGCGATACGGTGCGGTGCTGGGCCCCGGGCGATACGGCCCCAGGCGATACGGTGCAGTGCTGGGCCCCGGGCGATACGGCCCCAGGTGATACGGTGCAGTGCCGGGCCCCGGGCGATACGGCCCCGGGCGATACGGCGCGGTGCCGAGCGGGCGACACGGAACTCCCCGCTGAGCAGTGTGAGGGATACGCCTGGCGGGACAGCGCCCCCTAGTGCCACACTGTGGTGCCTGCAGGGCCTGGGGTTTCTGCTGGCGCCTGGCTCTGAACCTGGCCCTGGCATTGCTGCCCTGTGACCTGCAGGCTGGGTTTGGAGACACCCCGGTGCCAGGACCAGAAGTGCAGCCCCCGGGCCAGGTGGGCGCTGTTCAGCCCCCCGCCCCCACCCACTGCACCTTGCCAGGCCGGTGTCTGGCCCGAGACTAATCGCCTGCTTCCCCTTCAACAGGAAGAAGTCGCTGATGGGCGATGAGAGGCGGAGGTGAGACTCGCCCCCCGCCGGCCTGGCCTTGGCAGGGCTGGCACCGCCCCACGGTCACTGCGGTCCCTGTGGGCCCAGAACCGTGGCTCAGCCGCAGGGAGGCCGGGCTGGGCCATGTTGAACCCCCACTCCCAGGGCAGGCGCAGGGGACCAGCCGGCACTGCCCGCTCTGGGGGTGACAAGGGGCTGCAGTCTCTGGAGCTTTCAGAGCAGCACCTGCTGGGGCCAGTCACCCCCCAAACTCCTAGCCAGGCACCCAGGAATCCCCCCGGGCACACAGCAGCAGACAGCCTCTCCCCAGCACGGAGCCAGCCAGGAGCTGTGGCCGCTCTGGAGCCGGGGCCCTTCTGCACGTTACCCAGGTCCCCATCTCACAGAGCAGCCCTGCGGTGTTCACCGTCCCAGCCCAGGTCCTGTCGTGCTGGCCCCTGAGAACAATGGCACCACCCAGCCCTCGCGCCCGTCTTCCTGGCCCTGGAGGAGAACACACCTCTCCGGCCTTGCCCTGCCCAGGGCTCCCTGCACATGTCCCCTGCCTCATCCCATGGCTCCCCACCTTCCCTTCACTGCCATGCGCTGCCCAGCCTTGGGATGCTCTGGGCTGCTGCCCTGCAGGCTGGTGGCGGTGCCAGGGGGCCCTGTGCCAGCTGCTGTGCAGAGGCCCTTGCGTTCCGACCCTAGCCCCTGTGCAGAGCCTGGCTCCGGCTGCAGGGTGCGGCCTGGCTGCTGATGGTGCTGAGTGTAGGCTTTGTGTGTACCTGGGACCATGCCACGCACTGGCCTACCTGCGCTGCCAGCCCCCCGTGGGCGTGCCGTGCCCTGCCCGTGGGCTGCCTGGCTGCCAGCCCTGCTTGGCGCAAGGGGCTTGGGGATCAGCTGGCAAGCAAGTCTTTGTGTGGGGGGGGGGGCAGATGGGTCAGGGGTTGCTGGCTGGCCTGGTGCGCTGGTGCCAGGGGCCCTGTGCCCGCTTTGTGGGGGCAGTTGGCAGAGAAGCCGTGGCAGGCTGGGGACAGCTGCGTGGCATAGGGGCCTCAGCGCCTCTGGTGTGTGGAGCTGTGCCCCGAGAAGAGCAGCCCCAGGAGTAACCACCCCGTGCTCTCGGCAGGCCCCAGAGCAGCCAGGCAGGGCCGTGCGTGCAGGACCCTGCCCGCCCCCACACCTGCACCGTGCACCAGTGCGAGTTCTGGAGCTCCTACCGGCTCAACGTCACCGAGGTGAACCCGCTGGGCTCCCGCTTCCGGCTCCTGGACGTCACCATGCAGGCCATCAGTGAGTGCCGCGCCTGCCCGGGCGCCCAGCACCCACCCCGGCTGTGGCTGCCCCCGGGGGCCCTTGCCCTGCCCTGCCCCGGGGCTGAGCCCCTCCCCACTCCCAATGAGCCCCGGGGAGGCAGGAGGCGTCTGCTCACGGCGCTGCCCGTCTCTTCCTGCCCAGTTAAGCCGGACCCCCCAGAAGGCCTGGTGGTGGAGCCGGTCCCGTCGGCCCCACGGCGCCTGCAGGTGCGCTGGCGATACCCGGCCTCCTGGCCCAGGGAGCTCCACTTCCAGCTCAAGTTCCGGCTCCAGTACCGGCCCGTCGCACACAGCTCCTGGTCCGTGGTGAGTGCGCGGGGGCTGGCGGGGGGACCCCACGTCCCAGCCTCTGCCCCTCCCCCGCAGGTAGAGACTGGGGGAGGGGTGGGGGCCGGAGGGGGGCTGTGCCTGGGAGTCCCCACATCCCAGCTTCTCCTCCTCCCCCACAGGTGGAGACCGTGAACCTCTCCGAGGTCATCACAGACGCCTTCACTGGGCTGGAGCACGTGGTGCAGGTCAGCGCCAAGGACTTCCTGGACGCCGGCAACTGGAGCGAGTGGAGCACTGAGGCGTGGGCCACCCCCGGCCCAGGTGAGGGGGGCTGGGGCAGGCAGGAGCCTCGGGGGATATGGCGTGGGCTCCCTGCGGCCTGCTGGCCTCCCGCCTCGTTCACCCGATGGCACAACACAGCCCCACCCTGCTGCCCGCCCGGCGCACCCCCAGCCGCTCGCCCCCGGCGGGTACAGCCCCACCCTGCTGCCCGCCCGGCGCACCCCCAGCCGCTCGCCCCCGGCGGGTACAGCTCCACCCTGCTGCCCACCCGGTGCACTCCCAGCCGCTCGACCCCAGCGGGTACAGCCCCACCCTGCTGCCCGCCCGGTGCACTCCCAGCTGCTTGCCCCCGGCGGGTACAGCCTCACACTGCTACCCGCCCGCCTGGTGCACCCCCAGCTGCTCGCCCCCAGCGGGTACAGCCCCACACTGCTACCTGCCTGCCCTTTGCACCTCCAGCCGCTCGCCCCTGGTGGGTACAGCCCCACCCTGCTGCCCGCCCGGCGCACCCCCAGCCGCTCGCCCCCGGCGGGTACAGCCCCACCCTGCTGCCCACCTGGTGCACCCCCAGCCGCTCGCCCCTGGCAGGTACAGCCCCACCCTGCTGCCCACCTGGTGCACCCCCAGCCGCTTGCCCCCGACGGGTACAGCCCCACCCTGCTGCCCGCCCGGCACACCCCCAGCCGCTCACCCCCGGCGGGTACAGCCCCACCCTGCTACCCGCCCTTTGCACACCCAGCCGCTCGCCCCCGGCGGGTACAGCCCCACCCTGCTGCCCACCCTTTGCACCCAAGCCGCTCGCCCCCGGCGGGTACAGCCCCACCCTGCTGCCCACCTGGTGCACCCCCAGCCGCTTGCCCCTGGCAGGTACAGCCCCACCCTGCTGCCCGCCCGGCACACCCCCAGCCGCTTGCCCCCGGCGGGTACAGCCCCACCCTGCTACCCGCCCTTTGCACACCCAGCCGCTCGCCCCCGGCGGGTACAGCCCCACCCTGCTACCCGCCCTTTGCACACCCAGCCGCTCATACCCGGCGGGTACAGCCCCACCCTGCTGCCCACCCGGTGCACCCCCAGCCGCTCACCCCTGGCGGGTACAGCCCCACCCTGCTGCCCACCCGGTGCACCCCCAGCCGCTCGTCCCCAGCGGGTACAGCCCCACCCTGCTGCCCACCCGGTGCACCCCCAGCCGCTCACCCCTGGCGGGTACAGCCCCACCCTGCTACCTGCCCTTTGCACACCCAGCCGCTTGTCCCCGGCGGGTACAGCCCCCCACACGTCCTTTCCCCCTCCCCGACACAGTCCCCCCATCTCCCCCCAGTCTGGTGCAGTCCCTGTCCACCTCCCCTCGGCTGGCACAGTCTCTCCCATCTCCCCCAGCCTGGCCCCTGTCCTGCCGTCCCCGTGGCACTGGTAGTGGCTCCTGCCCTGAGTAATCCGCCTCTTTTCGGCCCCCCGCTGCAGGCCTGACCTCCGCCCCTGGCGACGAAGCCACCACTGAGGCCGGCCTGGAGTGCCCGGCCGAGGAGCCCTCGCTGGCCCCCAACCCTGAGCCCGTCGGTGAGGGGCCTGGTGGGGGCTGCTGGGAAAGCCAGGGAGGTGGCTGGGGCCCATGGGGGAGGCAGGGGGCTGCTGGGGTGGGATCCCAGCCTGGCAAGGGCAGTGGGCAGCACCTGACAGCCGGGCGGGCGGGTAGGTGGGAGCCAGGGCCCCCGTGCGCAGCTTGTCCCATGTGGGCTGAGGTTCCGTGGGGCTCCCCTGCTCTGTTCTGGGGGGGTCCAGCTCCCCACTGGGACACTCCCTCCCCTGCTGGACCTAACAGTCCCCAGCTGCTCCCCAGAGAGCACACGGCCCAGGTCAGGAGTTAGGGGTGACACAGCAGAGAGCAGGAGCCTGGACGCCCTGGGGCTGGGGTGGGAGCGCCCCAGTGGGAGGAGCTGCCTCAGGCAGGGGCTGAGCTTTGTCCTGGGGCAGGTCTAGGCTCCATACCCCAGGCTGGCCCAGCCCGGCAGACGACACAGGGCCCTGGTTCTGGCAGGACCCCGGCTGTGGGGAGACGTGTCCCGGCCTGTGGGGAGGGCCGCAGTAATGCCAGCCTGCAGGGCAGCCGTGGCAGCGCTGGAGGGGCTCCGGGTACGGCGCCGGTTGTGGGGTACAGCTGGCAGTGGCAATGGGTACTGGCGCAGGACGCCGGCCAGCTAGCCTGGCACAGAAGGAGCTGCCTGCCTGCTGCCCCTCTGCCCATGGCCAGGGCACTGGGCACTCAAGCCAGCGATGGGCAGGGCAGGAGGGGCTGGGGCTGGGGCTGGTGTTCACCTGCCCGCCCTGTCCTTGCCGTTGGCGTGGGGGAGTCAGCGAGGTGCCCTCCGGGCGTCGGGCAAGAGCTGTGGGTAACCCCAGGCAGTGACGGCCGTCCACCCTCTCCCGCAGATGGCAGCGACCCCACGGAGAAGGTCACCATCCTAGTTTCGCTTGGTGTCTTCGCCTTCTTCATCCTGGCCGCAGCCCTGGGCATCGCCGTGGCGGTCTGGTAGGTGTGGCGGGGGCAGACCTAGGAGAGCAGGGGGTGGGCCGGGCCGGGCCGGGCTGGGCCGGGCTGTTGCGCCCCCTCTGGGTGCAGTCAGTTGCCTTGTCCTGGCCCTGCCCCTGCCGCTGCAGCCCCCCAGCCTGGGGTCCTTCTACCGCCCCTCCACTCGGCTTCCTGCCTCCCGCCTCCTTGCGAATGGCGACAGCCAGAGTAGCCCCAGAAGTCAGGGAAAGCCCTCGAATGTTCCAGGGAGCCTCCCTCAACTCCAGGGATCCCCCCCTTCCATGCCCCAGGGATTCCCCCCGCCACACCCCAGGGATTGCCCCAGGGACCCCTAGACCAACCTCCCCAGGGATAGGAGCTGGACTCATTACGGCTCCTGGCCGAGGGGCGAGCTGGGACACTCCTGAGCCCCTGCTAAGCTGTTCTGCGCAAGGGGCTGCCCCAGCTGGCCAGCTCCTGGCTGGGGCTCCATCCTGCCAGGCACAGGAGTGGCTGAAGCTAACACCAGTGCAGGCAGGGTCCGAGCACCACACAACCTCTTCTCTGCCACAGGCTCCGGGAGAGGAGACCCAGCAAGGACGAGAGCAAGAAGCACAACTTCCTCGCAGCTGCCGTGCATGTGAGGACCCTGCCCAGTGAGTGATGAGGGTTCCTGGCATGGGGCTGTGTGATGGCTGGCGCAGTGTGGGGCTGTGTTGGTGGGAGCTGGGCTGTGTGCTGGCTGGCGCAGTGTGGGGCTGTGTCGGGGAGCTGGGCTGTGTGCTGACTGGCGCAGTGTGGGGCTGTGTCGGGGAGCTGGGCTGTGTGCTGGCTGGTGCAGTGTGGGGCTGTGTTGGGGAGCTGGGCTGTGTGCTGGCTGGCGCAGTGTGGGGCTGTGTCGGGGGGCTGGGCTGTGTGCTGGCTGGCGCAGTGTGGGGCTGTGTCGGGGAGCTGGGCTGTGTGCTGGTTGGCGCAGTGTGGGGCTGTGTCGGGGAGCTGGGCTGTGTGCTGACTGGCGCAGTGTGGGGCTGTGTCGGGGAGCTGGGCTGTGTGCTGGCTGGTGCAGTGTGGGGCTGTGTTGGGGAGCTGGGCTGTGTGCTGGCTGGCGCAGTGTGGGGCTGTGTCGGGGGGCTGGGCTGTGTGCTGGCTGGCGCAGTGTGGGGCTGTGTCGGGGAGCTGGGCTGTGTGCTGGCTGGCGCAGTGTGGGGCTCTGTTGGTGGGAGCTGGGCTGTGTGCTGGCTGGCACAGTGTGGGGCTGTGTTGGTGGGAGCTGGGCTGTGTGCTGGCTGGCGCAGTGTGGGGCTGTGTTGGTGGGAGCTGGGCTGTGTGCTGGCTGGCGCAGTGTGGGGCTGTGTTGGGGAGCTGGGCTGTGTGCTGGCTGGCGCAGTGTGGGGTTGTGTTGGTGGGAACGGGACTGTGCTCGCTGGCGCAGTGTGGGGCTGTGTCGGGGAGCTGGGCTGTGTGCTGGCTGGCGCAGTGTGGGGCTGTGTCAAGGAACTGGGCTGTGTGCTGGCTGGTGCAGTGTGGGGCTCTGTTGGTGGGAGCTGGGCTGTGTGCTGGCTGGCGCAGTGTGGGGCTGTGTTGGTGGGAACGGGGCTGTGTGCTGGCTGGCGCAGTGTGGGGCTGTGTCAGGGAGCTGGGCTGTGTGCTGGCTGGCGCAGTGTGGGGCTGTGTCAGGGAGCTGGGCTGTGTGCTGGCTGGCGCAGTGTGGGGCTGTGTTGGTGGGAGCTGGGCTGTGTGCTGGCTGGCGCAGTGTGGGGCTGTGTCGGGGAGCTGGGCTGTGTGCTGGCTGGTGCAGTGTGGGGCTGTGTTGGGGAGCTGGTCTGTGTACTGACAGGCGCAGTGTGGGGCTGTGTCAGGGAACTGGGCTGTGTGCTGGCTGGTGCAGTGTGGGGCTGTGTTGGGGAGCTGGGCTGTGTGCTGGCTGGCGCAGTGTGGGGCTGTGTCGGGGAGCTGGGCTGTGTGCTGGCTGGCGCAGTGTGGGGCTGTGTTGGTGGGAACGGGGCTGTGTGCTGGCTGGCGCAGTGTGGGGCTGTGTCAGGGAGCTGGGCTGTGTGCTGGCTGGTGCAGTGTGGGGCTGTGTTGGTGGGAGCTGGGCTGTGTGCTGGCTGGCACAGTGTGGGGCTGTGTCGGGGAGCTGGGCTGTGTGCTGGCTGGTGCAGTGTGGGGCTGTGTTGGGGAGCTGGGCTGTGTGCTGACTGGCGCAGTGTGGGGCTGTGTCAGGGAACTGGGCTGTGTGCTGGCTGGTGCAGTGTGGGGCTGTGTTGGGGAGCTGGGCTGTGTGCTGGCTGGCGCAGTGTGGGGCTCTGTTGGTGGGAGCTGGGCTGTGTGCTGGCTGGTGCAGTGTGGGGCTGTGTCGGGGAGCTGGGCTGTGTGCTGGCTGGCGCAGTGTGGGGCTGTGTCGGGGAGCTGGGCTGTGTCCTGCCTGGCACAGTGTGGGGCTGTGTTGGTGGGAACGGGGCTGTGTGCTGGCTGGCGCAGTGTGGGGCTGTGTCGGGGAGCTGGGCTGTGTGCTGGCTGGTGCAGTGTGGGGCTGTGTTGGGGAATGGGGCTGTGTGCTGGCTGGCGCAGTGTGGGGCTGTGTCGGGGAGCTGGGCTGTGTGCTGGCTGGCGCAGTGTGGGGCTGTGTTGGGGAGACCTGGGCTGTGTGCTGGCTGGCGCGGTGTGGGGCTGTGTTGGGGAGCTGGGCTGTGTGCTGGCTGGCGCGGTGTGGGGCTGTGTTGGTGGGAGCTGGGCTGTGTGCTGGCTGGCGCGGTGTGGGGCTGTGTTGGTGGGAGCTGGGCTGTGTGCTGGCTGGCGCGGTGTGGGGCTGTGTTGGTGGGAGCTGGGCTGTGTGCTGGCTGGCGCGGTGTGGGGCTGTGTTGGTGGGAGCTGGGCTGTGTGCTGGCTGGCGCGGTGTGGGGCTGTGTTGGTGAGAGGTGGGCTGTGTGCTGGCTGGTGCATACAGCGTTGTGGGTCAGCAGAAGGCAGCTGGTAGCTGGTAGGAGGGGCGCCAGGCCATGGGGAGGGGCTGTCGTGTGGGGCCCATAGGGCCGGGTGCGGAATGCTGGGACAGTGCCGGGGGGAGGGCTCGGGGTGTGGGTCAGGAGAGCCAACATGGCTGAGGGGGAGGCTGTGGGGCCACACCCCACTCCTGGCTGCCCTGAGCCGGGCGCTGCACATGGGGGGTGAGAGCAGCTCTGTGCAGAGAGGCGGGCGCTGCCCACGGGCAGGGCGGTTCTTGCTGACAGTGGGCACAAGGGGAGGCCTCCCCCCACAACCTGCTCCTGTGTCCTAGGGGGCCTGGGCACACTTGAGAGGATCTTACCAGGGAACTCCAGGCTGCGGCGTGTGGCCCAGACCCGGCGCCGGGGCTGAGCAGGAGGAATGCCCAGGGCCCCGCGCAGAAGGGAGCGCAGAGCCCGGGCTGTGACGGCGCCCAGAGATGGAGGGGGGAGTCCCGGGGCCAGGCCCGGGCCCCGTCCCCGTCCCCGTCCCCGTCCCCGTCCCCGTCCAACGTGACTCGGTTCTGTGCAGCCGGATGCCTGGGCCCAGGCGCAGGGGGGACGGTCAGCGCAGCTGGTGCCTCCAGGGCTCCCCAGCCCGTCGGATGAGCAGCCGGGCCCGGCCACGTGGGTGAGGGACCCCGCGGGGTCACTGAGGGGCTGGCACAGCTGCCAGGCACGTCTCCGGGGCCCATCCAGCCGCGTGCCCACGAGCAGGGCGCCCGCCAGCAGCGAAGCGCAAGTCTGGCCCCGGCCCGCCCGTGGCCCCTGGCGCGGGGTAGCGGTTGCCACGGTGATCGGCATGTTCCTCTCAGTCCGGTAACGCCCCGTTCTCCCTCTCCGCAGAGGCGCAGATCTTGTAGCAGGACCCGGCCCACCGCTGCTGGCCTGAGCGCCCGGCTCGCCCCTCGCCAGGAACCAGGCTGCTCTGGACTCCGCAGTTCGCACCGCGCCGTGGCCTGCAGCCCAGGACTGAGCCGGCTGCCCTGTCGATGCCTGGCCGCGGCCCCAGGACATGCGGGTGTGAAGAGCGCCCAGGAGAGATGGGTGGCGCTTGGCCAAGGGCAGGCAATGCTGGCGGTGCCCTGGGCAGTGGCAGCGTGTGGACCTGAGCCGGATCTGCGCCCGATGGGGACTGGCTGGGGGTGCGTGGAGGGGGCAGTGCCCGGGAAGCCGAGGAGGTGAAGCTTCTGGGCTCATGGGGGGTTGCAGGGACGCAGCCAAGCCCCGTCCTGGTGCCAGGCTTGTGGCCAATGTCCCGGCAGCTCTGCGGACAGCGGGAGCCTGGGTTCAGGGCGCCGATGCAGACCCCCTCCTCCGCCCCCCACCTGCAGCGCACGGGAGGGTGCCTGTCGCTCCCTCCCCCAGGGTGTGTCCCACCCGGGGGGAGGGGGGGGCAGCCCACAGGATCCCAATAAAGGGGGCTGTGAGAGCAGGTGGAAGGACGGCTCTATCTGCGCGGTGTCGGGGGTCGCCCCCTTCCCCGGCAGAGCCCCACGCCCGCCCCGCCACCGCTTGGGCCACGGCACTGCAGGGGTGGCTTTGCTGTGGGGGCTGGAGCAGCCCTGGGGCAGCGCTGGCCAGCCAGAGGGCAGCAGCCTGCACCATGTCTGCTCCTAGGCACCTCGGCGCGGCTCTGCCCGCCAGGCGCCCGCGTAATGGCTTCCACGTGTTGGCACCTGGCCCAGGGCCACAGCTGCATCTGGGGGGGCAGGCGGGATGGAAACCTCCAGAGCTGAGAGCCTGGCGGGGTGGGGGGAGGGGGTGGGGGCGCTGGGCTGAGTGGGAGGAGATGGGGGAGCTGGCCCTGAGCCGGGCTTGGGGAGGAGGCGGGATGCTGGCCTGGAGCCGGGGGGGACCTGGCTCTGAGCCCGGGGGAAGGGGTGCTGGGCCCTGAGCTGGGGCTGGGGCGGGGGGGAGGGACGGGAGCTGGCCATGAACCAGTGGGGGGGGAACAGGACCTGGCCCTGATCCCGGGGTGGGAGGGGAGGAGTTGGGGTGCTGGCCCTAAGCCCGGGAGGAAGGGGACCTGGCCCTGAGCCCGGGGTGTGGGGAGACGGGACCTGGCCCTGAGCCGGGGTGGGCGGAGCTGGCACTGGTCTCCTCTGCCTCCGCACAGGCCCTGTGTGGCTCCGGCTGCCCCAGGGAACCTTGCTGGGGGCCCTTCTGTGGGGCGTGGGGAGGCCCAGGCGCAGGCTGTGGGCACAGTGCCCGGCTGGCTCGGAGAGGCTCCAGCCCAGCCAGGAGGGGCAGACGGCAGGGTGTGTCTCCAGGCAGAGGTGCCTGTGTGGGTGCAGGGGGAGCCTGGCTGGGCACTGGGTGACAGTGCAGTGGGCGTGGGGCAGTGCCGGAGGGTTTGCGTGTGGCGGGAGACACTGTGCCCAGGGCCCTTGCAGTGGGCACCTCTGGGCACTACAGCTCCTTAACAGACCAAAGCTGGGCCCAGCTGGCGCCCCCTGTGGCTCTGGAGGGCATGTTGGGCTGATGCCAGCCAGGCAAGGGATACAGGCCCTGGCTGCCCCCACACCTGGCCGCCTCTCCCCCTAGGCCCCCATGGGAATGGGCTCTGGTTGGGGGCTGGCAAAGGCAGCCCCGGGAGACGTAGGCCCCCCCAGGACCAGAGCCACTCCGAGCGCCTGCCCAGCCTGGGGGAACGTAACAGCATCCAGCACCTGGGTCGGGCAGGGGGAGCCCTGAGGAAATCCCCCGGTCAGTGCGCGTAGGGCTGGGTGCCGTGTGGCCCAAGGGCAGTGACGGGTGCGGGAGGACTCTCAGCTGCTCCCTCCAAGCCCGGGGCCTCTGGTACCCTGGCGGGAGCTGCGCCCCAGCTCCAGTAACGGCTGGGCATCGGCCTGGGCGTGAGGAGCAGTGAGCCGGTGTCGACCCGCCTGGGTGCGAATAAAGGGCCCAATGCCGGGAGCCTGCGGCTGCTGTGCTGGGGCTGGGAAGGGGCCAGAGCGAGTGGGAACAGCAGAACTCGCTGTCCCCTGGCAGGTGCCCTGGCGTCCAGTGGGTGCCCCCCTGGTGCATGCCCGGGATGGGGTCACCCATCACAGGCACCCTGAAGGTGAGGGCTGGGCAAGGCCCCTCTCCCAGGCAGCCTGCCAGCCCGTGCCAAACCAGCCGCTCTGGGGCAAGAGAGAGCCCTCTGACCCCCATGGGAACCGCTCAGCTGGCCCTGTCGCCAACCCTGCGGAGAGGGGCTGGGTATGCAGTCAGCCAGGAGGGGGTGGGCCCTGCATGGTCCTGGGGAGGTCACCCCTCCGGGGGGGAGCCACAGCTCAGCAAGCCCCTGCTTCCCCTGCAGCCACCAGCTGGCTGGAGGCCAACCCCTGGGCTCTCCTTCACTCAGCGGCCATGGGCACCGGGAACCCCTAACTCCCCTGCCCAGGCGAGCTGGTGCTCCAAAGGGGCTCCCAGGGCAGTAACTCAGGCGGAAGGATGGGCGAGCGCGTCTGCTGTAATATAGTGAGTTTCGGGGGCACGGCTGAGAGGGACACATCAGGGTGAATTGCTCAGACAGGGCTACTGGCAGCCCCAGGCTGGGCATCTTCTGCCACAAGGCACCAAACCCGTCACACCGAGCACGGCCGTCGCCTCACTGGCCAGCGAGAAGTGACCCCGGCACTTCCCTCCGACACTGCAGCCACAGCCCGTCCCCTCCGCACACAGGTGAGAGGTTATGGAAACCCACCTCCCCAAATCCACACAGGTTCTTCCCGTCCCAAAGGGACCGGCTGCATCCCAGGTCAGTGAGTACCTCAGACCTCACCCAAAGAGCGCGCTGGGCCTGGCCTCTGGCATCTAACATGGGAAGGGTTATTGACACAAGAAAGACAGAGGATGGTGAGCGTGAAAGTGCTCCAGCAATCACATCACACACCCCGATCACAAAGCTCTCGGTGCCGGCTGGCAGCAGCGGTGGAATTGCTGGGAGCTCACAAGTCTCTGGAGTCCGTCCTTGTTAGGACAGGTCAGCGACCCTCCCTCCCGGGCCCAGCTCATAGCAGAGCTGCTCCCGAAGGGATGAGCTGGAGCAAGACAGACGGAGGCACCGCCAGGCGCTGTTTGTACCCTGGCCCATGCGGTGGCGTTCGGTGCTCTGGCTGTGTTGGTGGTACTCCCCGAGGCAGTGTGTCACGCGAGCAAGTCACCCGCCCAGGCACGGCTCCGTAGCAGCCCTGGCTGACATGCTGCTCTGAACGTTCCCTGCAAAGCTCCTTTGCTGTGGGTTGGCCCCCTTTGAGGCGCGCTGGCCGGGGAGCGCTGCTGCTGGCTCGACTAGGAACGCTTTCCGCACCGCGGCATGCTCCCAGGCGCAAACCTTTGCAATACAAGTACAGAGCCAGCTTCCGACACAAAACTGATCCATGCAGAAGCACAGCGTCAACAAAGCCAGCGACCCCCCCAGCTCTCAGCGGACGCCGGCCCGGGCCCCCTCTGTACAAGATTTGGTGCAAACATCTAGCGGGGTGGCAGGAACGTTTGGCACGTTGATCACGCCTCCAGTAATGGCACAGAGGGCACTGGCCTGTGCCTTGGGGGAGCCAGCAGCGATCCCCTGCCCCGCCACCAGCTCCCTGTGGGACCTTGAAGCAAGGGGAATTCGGGGGCTCGTCTTGTTCTGTGCCTCAGTTTCCCCCAGACAGTGGGGCTCCCAGCCCAGGGACAGGCGGCTCTGCCTTACAGAACACATGCTCGCTAGAGAGAGCTGCACGTGAGGCCCTGGATGTCCAGGAAGCCCCGTGCGTCGGGAGAAGCCTTCAGTCCCTCCAGCTCCGGGTTCCTTCTCGGGGGTGCAACCACCCCTGCCCAGCTGGTACCTGGCAGTAGAACGGCTTCGTCCCAGCTCTGGGGGCAGGGTGGGGCAGGTCCCCTGGGCAGGCTCATGCAGTGTGCTCCATGGGGGGTGACTGCTCTTTGGGTGGCAAGTGCCCAGCAGTGGGGCGGGAGGCTGCCAGGGCCCTGAGTGCCAGCAGTGACCTGTGGGCTGAGGATAGGGCAGCCCCTGCCAGCGGGATGGGCGTGGAGCTGGCTCCCGGCTCTCGCTGGAATCTGAGCCCCCGGCTGTGCCCTGGACACAGCTCACCCCGGCCTGTGCTGCGGGCAGTGTTGTGCCAGTGGTGCACGCCGGACTGCGCCTTGCAGCAGCCACTGGCGGGGTGCGTGGCCCGTGGCCGGGTGGCACTGAGGCTTGCCAAGCGGGGCTTGTGCACAGGGGCAGCGCCGGCGTGGGGGCTGCAGCAGAGGCCAGAGCTGCCTGCGACAGGGCTCAGTGACATGAGGTGGGCAGGTCTGAGGCCTGAAAGGAGCTGCAAGGGAGACGGGGGAGCGCTGGGGTCACCTGCAGGGACAGGCTGTGGCAGAGGCAAACTGCATTGAGCCATTGCCCTCGCGCCAGCCAGTGCCCAGGACCAGCCCACGTCCCTCTCGCAGTGGCACAAGATCTATGGGCACGTGGCCGACCCATGCCAATGCCTCACATGGCCTCTTCCAGCCCCCCAGCAGGGCCCCCCACCAGGCTGCGGCCAGCTGGCGCTCCTGCCAGGGAGAGGAGGGGCCCCAGAGCACCCTAAATAGTGCCCTTGGGCAGGAGGCAGTGAGCCCACCTGTGTGTGTGCCCAGGGCCAGGCTGTGCTCCTGCTGGCGAGAGGGCTCTAAATGCCACAAGTTGCTGGGGTGGGGGGTGGAGGTGGCACATGCCAGGTGGCTGCAGCTGGGTTCTGCATGTGCCCCCCAGCCTGGAAGGGGGTGGGGCTTGGCATGGGCTCTGGGACACCCAGCAGGCTGCCACCATGGGCACCTTCCTGCTCCACCAGGCCTTGGCAGCCGGCTGGGCTAGGCAGGTGCTGTAAGGCAGGCTCTGCTCTCCTGGGCTTGGCGTGGCCAGGGGTGTGCCCAGAGCCTGCCCCGCAGCCCCCTGCGGGTGCCACCCGCATCAGTGTGTGCCAGTGCCCCCCCTTGGAAACCCTCCAAGCCCCTCCTCAGCCACAGCCCTCTAGCCGGTGCCCTCCCAACACCTGCCCCAGGGGAGGCAGGCCCTGGCCGGGGGAGAACCCCCTGCTCCTGGCCTGGCCAGGCTCCTGCGCCAGCTCTGCAGACCAGCCTGTGGCGTTAAACCTGCAGGGGCAGGAGGAGGGCTGGGACTACCCAGCTTGGACCCAGCTCCACCACAAACCACCGAGCCCCATCTCTGTGCAGCTGGTGCTGGCTCAGATCCCAGCTGCCCTTCCTGGGGCCCAGCTGCCTGGCTTGTAACAGTGCGCGGGCAGCCAAGTCCAGCTGCCTGGGCCGTAGGGAACCCTTCCCCAGGGCTGTGCCGCTGTAGCCCAAGGGCTTTGCTGGGGGTCAGTGGGACTGATCACCTTCCCAGATAATTGGACCAACTACTGTTGGGCACATGTGGTACGTTCACAAGTGAGTGACCTGTAAGCACGCCCTCCTTGGGGCTGACTCTAGTTATTAGAATAGGGTCCCAATGAAACCATGTTAGCACGTGGCCGGTTTCATTCTCATTAGAACTCATCAGATGTGCGTAAGTGGCAGTCGATGGCACAATTTGAACCTGGGAGGCCTGTCTATAGCATAATTCGAACCCGGGACACCCTCGTCAAGGACAATACCCTATCTCCACGGGGTCACAGTGTTGGTTGGGCCAGTCATCTGGGAATCCGATCAATCCAACTGATCTACATACGCTCGCTTCCCACAGCCCATGCCGTGACCCCGTGGAGATAGGGTATTGTCCCTGACGAAGGTGTCCCGGGTTCGAATTATGCTATAGACAGGGCTTTGCTGCCTGTGGCTCGGACCCGGTGGTGCCCTGGCCTGAGATCACCCTCCTGTGTGTAGGAGCACAGCAGGGGGAGGGACAAGGCTGTGCCTCCGCCTGCCCTGCCAGCAGACCAGCAACGCTCCTGATTGCTCTGAGCCCCCCTGCTGCCGTTCCCAGTCGTCCCCACAGGCTGCCTGGGGAAACTCCTGGGGGGTTCCCTGCCTCAGCAGTGCCCTCAAACAGCAATTCCATCCTTACAGGGCACGATGAGGCCAACCTTGGTCCTGGGCTCCAGGCCTCTGTTCAGTCCCCTGGCCCCACAGCCAGGATGCTGTTGCCCCTCTAGGGACTGGGGTGGGGATAGTGGTCTGGGGGGGACCCGGGCCCCACCCAGTCACTCCAGGTTCCGGCCCAGGGACCCCGTGTGGTCCCCTCGGCCTGCACACTGCAGCTCTTCTGCCTGGGTCTCTTCCCCAGCCGATCCGCCCTGGACCTCCTCCGGGTAGTGCCGGTGGCAGCAGCACGTTCCCCCTCCTGGATCGGCTCCCCCCAGGGGATCAGTCCTGTCCAGCCTCACCCTGAACCTCAGGGCTGCCTGGACGGGGGCCCCAGCCCCTTGCTGCCGAGAACACCTCCCCTCCTCTGCTCTTCCGGGACATCTCCCCCTGCTCCTCTCCTCTCGCCTCCTGTGCTCCCCTCAATTACCTCCCCTTCCTCCCGCTGGGCAAAGGGGTGTTTAAAGCTGTTTGAAGTGGGGCCAGCTGGCCACAGTTCACCCCGGGCAGCTTCCTCCCTAGCTGCTCCCACCCCGTCTGTTTGCCAGCCCTGCTTTGCCCTCTTGTGCTCGCTCCCCGGCCTCACCCTGTCACAAGGGGCCCTGCCCTGCTCAGCCACAACCGAGTCCATCCGCGCTTCGCACACCCAGGACCACCGCCGGCTCGGACGAGCACACCGCCCTGTCCCAAATACAGGATAGGGAGATACGGGTGGGGAGGGGCGGCTCCTCCCAGCTCCGCCAACACCCAGGGAGCTGGGAAGGAGGCGGCAGCTGCCAGGCCGCCCCAGGAAAGTGGCAGGAATGTGGCAGCCACCCCTGCTTCCCCCGCGGCTCGGGAAAGTGACTCCTGCCAGCAGCGGCACCAGCGCAGCTGCTGGCAGAAAAGGTCAGCGGGGTTGAGCTCACACACAGGACAATGAGGCCCTTTTAAAAAATGTCAGGACGCCTTTTTGGCCTCCCAAATATGGGCCCATCCTGCCTGATACAGGAGGGATGGTCACCCTGCTGCTGGCCCCTCTCCAGTAACCAGTCTGAGCCACTAGGCGAACAGCCAGGAGCCCGCTGCTCCCCTTTGCTGCAGGCTTCCACGCTGCCAGCAGGCAGCACAACCACGCTGCCATCCTGCTCGCCTGGTGTCCTGGCTGGGGCGCACTCTGCCCAGACAGTTCTCTCCCGCCTCCCAGCAACACCTCTGCAACAGGCAAAGAACAGGCACCCGAAGCGGCTGGTATCTGGGATTCCCCTATGATACAAGCTGGGTTAGACCGAGTTCCAGCATCATCCTCCCTAGAAGACCCAGACCTAAGACCATTCCCTGACTGGGCTTCAGCTGCTCTCAGACCCAACTCTGGGCCCCTGCACCATCCCGAGCACCACCCCCCAGGCTCAGACGAAGAATTAGTTTCCTTTTACGCACCACTCTTAAATGCAAGCCCTGCTCTCTCCCCAGGCTGTTCTCCTCAGACGGACAAACGCTCGCCTGTGTCCCAGCCCCATGGCTCATTTCAGACACACACCTGGAAGGTGAGCCAGCTTCTCTCACAGACAACTTGCTACACCCGGCGGACAAACTGCTTCTCTGCACAGACAATGGCTGATCACACTGTGCTTTCTTAAACACATCGCTCTCCTCTGGCATATGCCTGGCTGCCCTAACAGACAATGGGCCAGACGCACTCTTTCCCTTGCGGGGTCCACGCACAAGCCTGACGCCCCTCCCTAATGCAAACTTTGCCCTTTTCCTCAGGGAGGATTTGAACCTGATTTTTAACCTTTTCCTGGCCTCAGCGATTTTCCTGCTTCTGTTCTAACTCCAGACTCCCGCCTGAGCCACCAGACCCACACAGGAATCTCACTCATGGACACGCTGCCACCCAGCTGAGACAGACAGCTAACGTCCCCAGGCCCACAGTTAGAGAAACCTTCTCTTTGGCCAGAGCAAGGTTAATGACAGTGAGCTGCTCAGAGCCCCATACAGCACCTTCACAAACCTCCCTGTTAGCAACAGGCAATATAGAAGAGTTACATCTATACCCATTTTCAGACATACCCGACATGCTATAGTCAGACCCCGTCCCAAAAGAGTCACACATGGGGTTTCCACGGCACTGCTGCTTTAGCTTAGAATCAGAGAATCATAGAACAATAGAGCTGGCAGAGACCTAAAAAAGCCATAGAGTCCAGCCCCCCGCTCTAAGCAGGACCAAACCCATCAGATCAGCCCTGCCAGGGCTTTGTCGAGGTGAGACTTAAACACCTCCAGGGATGGAGACTCCACCACTTCCCTGGGTAGCCCATTCCAATGCTTCACCACCCTCCTAGGGAAAAAGTTTTTCCTGATGTTCAACCTGGACCTTTCCAACCACAACTTGAGACCATTGTTCCTTGTTCTGCCATCCATGACCACTATGAACAGCCTCTCTCCAGCCTCTTTGCAGCCTCCCTTCAGTAAATTGAAGCCTGTTATCAAGTCCCCCCACAGGCTTCTCTTCTGCAGACTAAACAGTCCCAGTTCCCTCAACCTTTCTTCATAGGTCATATGCTCCAGCCCCGTAATTATTTTGGTCACCCTCCGCCGGACCCTCTCCAGTGTATCCACATCCTTCCTATAACTGGGGGCCCAGAACTGGACACAGTACTCCAGATGCGGCCTCACCAAAGCGGAATAAAGAGGAACAATCACTTCTTTGGATCTACTGGCAACGCTCCTCTTGATGCAACCTAATATGCCATTAGCCTTCCTGGCTACAACGGCACACTGTTGACTTATATCCAGCTTCTCATCCACTACAACTCCCAGGTCCTTTTCCGCAGAATTACTACCGAGCAAGTAGGGCCCCAGCTTGTAGCAATGCTTGGGATTCTTCCAGCCCAAGTGCAGGCCTCTGCACTTGTCCTTATTGAACCTCCTGCAATACTTTTAGCTGCAATCCCACAAATCAAGTTTCAGCTTCTATTTGCTCTGTCAATCAGGCATTCTCTTTCTTTTCCAATGCAGCCATCTCTTCCTCTTCCTATAAAGGCAGGTCTCCTAGTTGCCATTGATAATCCAACGCCACTCTTCTTTCCCCTTCCAAACTGTCTCTTCGCTGCTTCTGCATGGCCACAAAGACCCAAGTTCCCCATTTGTAGCATGTTTGTTAAAGGAGAGTTTTCTTTTACATCACTTCTCTTCCAGGGCTTTTCTTTCCAGCCTCTCACGCTGTGGCAGACTCACTGCAACTGCACTTTAACAAAAACACACTCTCAACCCAAAATTCAGACTTAGAGCAGCATGGGGTCCTTCTCCCAAGCTCCGCTGACCTCATTCTGTGGATCCTGCCAACTACGCCACTGTAATATGATAGGGGTTCTGGGCACAGCTAAGAAAATCAGTTCAGGGTAAAACTACTTAAAATTGGGCCATTTACAGGCTGGGCTGGGATTTCCTTCTGGCTAAGGCATATCAAACTAGCCACAAAAGTACCTCTGCCAGCCCCACTGGCCAGCCAGAAGCCACACAAGCAAAGCCACGGATTCTCTAGCTGCTTCCAAAAGCCAAGCCCAACAGCCCTCTACTCAGGTGAGAGGTCTTAAAACCTATTTCACCAACTCTACACAGATTCTTCCGGCCCCTAAAGGGTCCAGCCACAGTCCACAGTCAATATATACTTGGTTCTTACCCTAAACAGCACGCTGGGCCAATCCTTTAGACTCTAACGTCTAAAGGTTTATTAATCACAGAATCATAGAAGAGTAGGACTGGAAGGGACCTCGAGAGGCCATCGAGTCCAGCCCCCTGCCCTCATGGCAGGACCAAGCACTTTCTAGACCATCTCTGAAAACCAACTATCTAACCTCTTCTTAAATATCTCCAGCGATGGAGATTCTACCACCTCCCTTAGCAATTCGTTCCAGTGTTCGATCACCCTGACAGTTAGGAACTTTTTCCTAATGTCCAACCTGAACCTCCCCTGCTGCAATTTAAGTCCATTGCCTTTTGTTCTATCCTCAGAGGCAAGGAATAACAAGTTCCCTCCCTCTGCCTTATGACACCCTTTTAGATACCTGAAAACTGCTATCATGTCCCCCCTCAATCTTCTCTTTTCCAAACTAAACAAGCCCAGTTCTTTCAGCCTTTCTTCGTAGGTCATGTTCTCTAGACCTTTGATCGTTCTCGTTGCTCTCCTCTGGACCCTCTCCAATTTCTCCACATCCTTCCTGAACTGCGGTGCCCAGAACTGGACACAATACTCCAGCTGAGGCCTAACCAGTGCAGAGTAGAGCGGGAGAAGGACTTCTCGTGTTTTGTTCACAACACACCTGTTAGTGCATCCCAGAATCATGTTTGCTTTTTTTGCAACAGCATCACACTGTTGGCTCCTATTTAGCTTGTGGTCCACTATAACCCCTAGATCCCTTTCTGTTGTGCTCATTCCTAGGCAGTATCTCCCCATTCTGTATGTGTGACACTGATTGTTCCTTCCTAAGTGGAGCACTTTGCATTTGTCCTTATTAAACGTCATCCTGTTTACCTCAGCCCATTTCTCCAGTTTATCCACATCCTTTCGAATTATGACCCTATCCTCCAAAGCAGTTGCAACCCCTCCCAGCTTGGTATCATCTGCAAACTTAATAAGTGTACTTTCTATGTCAATACCTAAATCGTTAATGAAGATATTGAACAGAACCGGTCCTAAAACAGACCCCTGCGGAACCCCACTAGTTATACTTTTCCAGCAGGATTGAAAACCATTAATAACTACTCTTTGGGTACGGTTATCCAGCCAGTTGCTCACCCACCTTATAGTAGCCCCATCTAAGTTGTATTTGCGTAGTTTATTGATAAGTATATTATGTGAGACCGTGTCAAATGCTTTACTGAAGTCTAGGTATACCACACCCACCGCTTCTCTCTTATCCACAAGACTCGTTATTCTATCAAAGAAAGCTATTAGATTGGTTTGACATGATCTGTTTTTAACAAAGCCATGCTGGCTGTTCCCTATCACCTTACCACCTTCCAATTGCTTGAAGATGATTTCTTTAATTACCTGCTCCATTATGTTTCCTGGGACAGAAGTTAAGCTGACTGGCCTGTAGTTTCCCGGGTTATTCTTGTTCCCCTTTTTATAAATGGGTACTATATTTGCCCTTTTCCAGTCTTCTGGAATCTCTCCCCTCTCCCATGATTTTCCAAAAATGATTGCTAAAGGCTCAGATACCTCTTATATCAGCTCCTTGAGGATTCTAGGATGCATTTCATCCGGCCCTGGTGATTTGCAGACATCTAATTTTTCTAAGTAAATTTTAATTTGTTCTTTTCTTATTTCAACTTCTAAACCTACCCCTTTTTCACTAGCATTCTCTATGTCAGGCATTCCTTCAGATTTCTCAGTGAATACCGAAACAAAGAAATCATTAAACATCTCTGCCACTTCCAAATTCCCTGTTACTGTTGCTCCCTCGTCACTGACCAATGGCCCTACCCTCTCCTTGGTCTTCCTCTTGTTACCAATGTATTTGTAAAAAGCCTTCTTGTTTCCCTTTATTCTTGTAGCTAGTAAAGAAAGAAAAAACAGGGTGAGAGAGAAAAATGGTTAAAGCACGACATTACATACGTCAGTTACGGCTATTGACACAGGCCTGCGATGGTACATGCTGATTTCTTGAAAGTCACTGAATGCACACCCAGGAGGGGTGGGACCCCAGTTTCTACAGGGTCAGTTAGTGAAGTTTGGAGAACCAAGATGGTCACTGCCAGGACCATCTCATAGCTTGACACATGGAGGAAAAACTCCTTTCTTCTCCCACAGGCACTGCAGTATCACCTGACCAGGTGGGCTACGGTGGTGTTCTGCCATTGGCTGCATCCCAGAGGACAAGTCCCATATTCCTGAGATGTGTATTCAACGTCTGGGCATCCGTCCCTTTGTTCAGCCCATGTCACCTGACCAGGGAGGTGATCACAGCTCCTGCTGTGAATCAGCACGAAAACATTTCTAGGTCAGGGATAAAGCCAGTATCCAAACTTCACACACAAACGTGGCACAGACATGTAAGCGCCACAGCCAGACTCGGGGCACCCCCGGCTTTCACCAGACATCTCTCTTGGCCCATTTGGCACAAGATTTGGTGCCACTATGTACAATGGGGATAGAAATGGCATCCAGATTTGATTTAAAGATCCAGGACCGTCACACCCCTGTTCGTTCTTTCTTTTGTTAATAACCCTTCAGATGTTAGACGCCAGAGGCCGGGCCCAGTGCGCCCTTTGGGTAAGGTCTGAGGTACTCACTGACCTGGGATGTGGCTGGTGGTCTGGGACTGGAAGCCCATGTGAGATTGGTCGTTATAAGCTCTCACCTGAGCAAGCAGGGGACTGACTGAGGCACAGGGGAAGCTGGGAAGCCTGAGCCAGTTGCTTCTGGCTGGCCAGAGACGCAGCGGATGCACCCTGTGTGATGGGTTTGGTGCCTTACGGTGGAGGACCCACCCCGAGTCTGGGCTGTAAGTAGCCCTCTTCTAAGCAGTTTGCCCAGGTTGGCTCTCAGCAGTGCCTGGAGAACCCACCTGCATTACAGCTGGTCAGCCAGGCCCACGCTGCCCGCGGGGGAGGCATGGGACCTGGTCATGGAGTCCAGATCTCTGAGTCAGCCTGGGACGCCCTGCTCTGGAGAAGATGGCTACGAAGTGCGCTAGCCGGCTGTGGTTTGCCCCGGGCATGTGCCAGCCTTGGGCTGGGTCGAACCTGGAGGCACTGGGCCTGGCACCATTGGAGTGGCTGGTGGCAAGTCAGAGTTCGGCGTGGTGCAGTGCAGGCAGGCAGCCGGCTGGCCAAGCGCGCGCTGAGCAGGCCCTGGGCTGGGCCTGAGAGCCGGGCAAGGAGGGTGTTGAGCTGTGCGCTGCCAGGCTGGCGGCCGGGCACCCTCCGGTTCAGCTCATGGTCTCCCGGCTGCACCAGCCGTGTGCTCTCCCTTCCCCACGGGCCAGTTGTACAGCAGTGGGCAGGGGCTGTCCCCAGCGAGCAGCGGGTGAGGCCGGGGGGCTGTGCGTGCAGGGGCTGGGCAGGCAGACGCTGGGTGTTCTGTGCAGGTCTAGCCCGGGGCAGACAGACCCAGCAGGGCTGTGCTGGTCCCACCAGCCGAGCTGGCCAGGCGCTGAGGTGGGCCCTTCCCGTCCCCAGGAAGAAGTGGCCTCAGAGGCCCCCCACCCCCACCCCAGAAGCCCAATGACAGGGCCCGGCTGAGGTGCGCAGGACCTACCCTAGACACCTGTGATGGAGTCGGGGGGGTGCATGTGAGAGTCAGGCTGGATGTGATGCTACAACTGGCAGGTAACACCTCTGCCCTGAACAAAGAGCAGGGAGGAGCGGAGCTGGGTTTTTTTGAATCAGGGGGTGGCAGTTAGAGGCGAGGGAAAGAGGAGCTGGAAGGCAGCCAGCCAGAGGAGGGGGAAAGCTACACCCCAGAGGGGCACCCCTCGGGGTCCTCTCCCCAGGACGGGTTGGAAGGACTGTCTCTGGCTGCTGTACTGTCGCTTCTGTGAGAAACTGGGCATCTGTTGCCTAATAAACCTTCTGTTGTACCTGCTGAGTGAGAGTCACTCCTGCCAGCGGACAGGGTGCAGTGCAGGGGGACCCCTGAACCCCATCACACTGGTGTCAGAAGTGGGATGCACTGCACCCACGGATGAGCTCCCAGCAGTGGCTGACTGAGCGCAAGAGAAGGAAGGAGTCTCACCAGAGCCAGAGGGGGAACAGAGCAATTCCTGCAGCTGCTGCTGGTGAGTGGATACCCCAGGAGACAGCAGGGAGATGGATTATACCCGACTCCAAAAGGCAGAGCTAGCGGGGCTGTGCAGAGAGAGGGGCCTGACCATGGGGAAGGTGACCAAGGCCCAGCTGATTGCCCAGCTGGAAGAGAATGACCGATCCGGGGGGGCAGAGCCTGTCCCGGCAGAAAGTGGCCGGTCAGTCTCGGGAAGCGTTTCGGATTCTCCGACAGGAGCCAGGGCTCGACGCCGTCAGACACACATGGTGCCCGCCAGGTCGCGCTCAGCTAGCGGTGGTCCATCGCGGGCAGAGTCCCCCGCCGCAGAGCTGCGGTGGCTGGAGCTCGAGGTGAGATTAAAGGAACTGGAAGCCCAGGAACGGCAGAGGGAACGTGAGCGCCAGGAACGGGAAAGAGAGCATGAGCACGAGCGCCAGCTACAAGAGAGACAGCGGGAGGAGAAGTGGGAGGAGAGAGAGCGAGAGCGGGAGCATGAGTGGGCCATGGCAGAGGTGAGACGCCAAGAGGCCCCAGCTGCAGTAAGCAGGGAGAGGGCCAGGCGGCTCGGGGTGGCCAGTCACTTGGAGACGCGTGTGCTGGCCCAGTGTCAGGACCCAGGGGACATGGACGAGTTCCTTACAGCCTTTGAGCGAGCCTGTGAGTTGCACGAGGTTCCCCCAGCCGAATGGCTCCGACACCTCACCCCCTTGCTGGGCCAGAAGGCCGCAGCGGTGCTCAGCCAGCTGGAGGGGCTGCAGCCTGGGGACTATGAACGGTTCAAACAGGCCCTGCTGCATAAGTTCAGGCTGACTCCGGAGAGGTACAAGAAGAAGTTCCAGGAGGCGCAGAAGAGGCCAGAGGAAACCTATGTAGATACAACCGCCCGCCTGAGGCAATACTACCGGAAGTGGGCGTTTGGAATGGGAGCCCAGTCCGTAGAGGACCTGATCGAGCTGGCGGTCCTGGAGCGATTCTACGAGATGTGTGCACCTGACCTGAGGGTGTGGCTCATGGACCGGAGGCCTGGGGATTCACACGATGCAGGGAAACTGGCAGATGACTTCACAAACAGCCGGGCCAGGTTTGAAAGTGAGCCCCACAAAGAGAGGGAGTCTCGGAGAGAGGTTGTCCCGGAGGGAGAGGGAGTCCCGGAGGGACCGAGAATCTCAGAGAGACCGGTTCCTGACCGTACGACAGAGGGGACCACCTCTTGGGCGAGCCCAGGAAAGAGGGGCCAGCCACCCACCCCCCAGAGAGCCAAGCAGAGCCTGGACAGAGCAGCCGGCCCGAGGGACACAACAAGACCCAGGCTGTTATCGCTGTGGGCGAAAGGGGCATAGAGCAGCCCAGTGCCCCAGGCTCCCAGACAGGTTGAGCAGGCCGGGGGGTCATGGAGTCAACTGGGTGGAGTCCCAGAAGCCAGGGGGGCTGGCGGCCAAGGTGGGTGGTGCTGACAGTGGGTACGCGGATTGGGCCGAGTCCGCCCCACAGACCAGCTCCTCAGGGGGACCAAATGCTCAGAGGTCAGTTTACAGAGTGGGGGCAGCGCTACCTCTGTGGAGCAAGTGTCTCAAACACCTCGAGGTAGACGGGAAAAAGGTCACAGGGTTCTGGGACACAGGCGCTGACGTGACCCTGGCCCGACCCGGGGTGGTGGCACCGGGCTGCATGATACCCGATTCCCACCTGACGATAACAGGAATTGACGGGACCCCTTTCAAGGTGCCCATGGCGAGGGTGCACCTGAAATGGGGGAAGAAGGAAGGCCCCAAGGAGGTGGGCGTGCACAGCCATTTGCCGGCGGATGTACTGATGGGGGCTGACCTGGAGAACTGGCCAGGTGAACGCCCTCGTGCCCTGGTCCTGACCCGTAGCCAAAGAAAACGAGGGGTGCGCTCCCCAGATTCAGGGGTACAGGCCCAGCCAAAGCCACAGGAGCCACAGGGGCCAACCCTGAGAGAAAGGGGGCCCCCAAAAACCAGATCTCACAGGCCAGGGGTGCTGGAGCCAGGCAGGGATGGGGAAGTAGCTTCCGCCCTTGCCCCAGCTGAAGAGTTCCAGGCAGAGCAGCAGAGAGACCCCTCCTTGCAGAAGCTGAGGGAACTGGCCAGTCTCAGCTCAGCTCCCCAGCTGGGGGAGGGCTGCAGAGAGAGATTCCTGTGGGAAAAAGGATTCCTGTACCGGGAATGGGCTCCCAGACGCAAAGCGGAGCCATGGAAGGTCCAGAGGCAACTGGTGGTTCCCCAAAAGTACCGGCGCAGGTTGCTGTACCTAGCCCATGATGTCCCACTCGCAGGACACCAGGGGATCCACTGCACCAGGAGAAGGTTGTTACAGAACTTTTTTTGGCCTGGGATCTTTGCAGCTGTCCGTCTGTATTGCCTGTCCTGCGATCCCTGCCAGAGGGTGGGGAAGAGCCGGGACAAGGGGAAAACTGCCCTGAGGCCACTGCCCATCATAGAGGAGCCTTTCCAGAAAGTGGCTATAGACATAGTGGGACCCTTCAGCAAGGCAACGCATTCGGGGAAGAAATATATTTTGGTGGTGGTAGATTTTGCCACGCGATACCCAGAAGCAGTGGCCTTGACCTCTGTCGACGCTGACACCGTGGCGGATGCACTGCTGTCCATTTTCAGCAGAGTGGGGTTCCCCAAGGAGGTCCTCACAGATCAGGGGTCCAACTTCATGTCGGCCCTGCTGCAAAGCTTGTGGGACAAGTGTGGGGTCCGGCACACCTGGGCCACAGCCTACCACCCGCAGACCAATGGGCTGGTGGAGAGGTTCAAAGGGACTCTCAAGCAGATGCTGAGAACCTTCATGAATCAATACCCCCATGACTGGGACAAGTACTTACCCCACCTGCTGTTTGCATACAGGGAGGTGCCCCAGGAATCCACGGGGTTCTCCCCGTTTGAGCTGCTGTACGGAAGGAGGGTACGGGGACCCTTGGACTTGCTCAGAGAAGAGTGGGAGGGGACGGCCTCTCCTGAAGGGGAGTCAGTGGTACAGTATGTACTGACCTTCTGGGAAAAACTCACCGAGCTCATGGGCCTGGCCAGGGAGAACCTCTCCATGGCCCAAAGGAAGCAAAAGGTCTGATATGACCATAATGCCAGGGCCCGAGCTTATGCCACCGGGGACCAAGTGATGGTCCTTGTACCTGTGCGGCGGAACAAGCTGCAAGCGGCCTGGGATGGACCCTTCAAGGTTGTCAAACAGCTAAATGACATGAATTGTGTGGTGGAACTGTCGAACCGGGCCCACCGCCACCGGGTCTATCATGTGAACATGATGAAACCTTACTGGGACAGACAGAACTTGGTGCTGGCCGTGTGCAGGCACTGGGAGGGGCAGGGGGATGATCCCTTGGTGGATTTGCTCACAAGGGCTGGAGCCGGCTCCTTGCTGGAGTCTATTCCCCTCTCAGACCAGCTGACCCCTGCCCAGCAGACGGAGATCAAGGAAGTGCTGCATTCACACCAACAGCTGTTCTCGGACAGACCTGGACGCACTGACCTGGCTGTCCACCGAATAGAGACAGGCACCCACGCCCCTATCAAGTGTGTGCCATTCAGAGCCACAGGGAAGACGGCTCAGGACATAGAGCGGGAGGTTGAAGACATGCTGGCTCTGGGGGTGATCCAACCCTCGTCCAGCCCCTGGGCCTCTCCCGTGGTGTTAGTCCCTAAAAAAGATGGGTCTGTTCGGTTTTGTGTGGACGATCGCAAGCTTAACGCCATCACTGTCTCGAACGCCTACCCCATGCCCAGGCCTGATGACCTCTTAGACAAGCTGGGGGGAGCCCGTTACCTCACCACCATAGACCTCACCAAGGGGTACTGGCAAGTGCCATTAGACCAAGATGCCCGGCTCAAGTCGGCTTTCATCACCCCTGTGGGGCTCTACGAGTTCCTGGTCCTGCCCTTCGGCCTCAAGGGGGCACCTGCTACCTTCCAGCGTCTGGTGGACCAGCTACTGAAAGGGATGGAGAGCTTTGCCCTGGCTTACATGGACGACATTTGCATCTTCAGCCAGACGTGGGAGGACCATGCGTCCCAAGTCAAGCGGGTGCTGGACCGACTCCAGAAGGCCGGGCTGACTATCAAGGCAGGGAAGTGCAAGGTGGGAAGGGCTGAGGTGACCTACCTGGGCCACAAGGTGGGCAGCGGCTGCTTAAAGCCAGAGCCAGCTAAAGTGGAGGCTGTCAGAGATTGGCCAACACCCCACACTAAGAAGCAGGTCCAGGCCTTCATTGGGATGGCGGGGTACTGCCGGAGGTTTGTGCCCCACTTTAGCTCCATCGCAGCCCCCCTCACGGAGCTGTGTAAAAAGGGAAAGCCTGACAAGGTGGTCTGGACAGAGCAGTGCCAAGAGGCCCTCTGCGCGCTGAAGGAGGCTCTGGTCAGGGCCCCAGTGCTGGCAAATCCAGACTTCAACAAGCCCTTCCTGGTGTTCACTGATGCCTCAGATGTGGGGCTGGGGGCGGTGCTAATGCAAGTGAATGACAAAGGGGAGAAACACCCCATTGTGTACCTGAGAAAGAAGCTGCTGCCCCGGGAGCAGAACTACGCGGCCATAGAGAAGGAATGTCTGGCCATGGTGTGGGCACTGGGGAAGCTGCAGCCGTACCTGTTTGGACGGCGTTTCACCGTGTACACCAATCACTCACCCCTGACCTGGCTGCATCACATGAAAGCGGCCAACGCCGAGCTCCTGCGGTGGAGTCTGCTCCTGCAGGACTACGACATGGAGGTGGTCCATGTGAAGGGGAACAACAACACCATAGCCGATGCCCTGTCACGCAGGGAGGGCCCCGAACTTCCCCAGGTCACTGGCTAAGTGACCCCGCTCAGTTCGGTCTGGAAGAGGGGAGAGATGTGATGGAGTGTGGGGAGTGCATGTGTGAGTCAGGCTGGATGTAAGAGGCAAGGATGACCCTGGGGCTACAACTGGCAGGTAACACCTCTGCCCTGAACAAAGAGGAGGGAGGAGCCGAGCTGGGTTTGAATCGGGGGCGGCAGTTAGAGGCGAGGGAAAGAGGAGCTGGAAGGCAGCCAGCCGGAGGAGGGGGAAAGCTACACCCCAGAGGGGCACCCCTCGGGGTCCTCTCCCCAGGATGGGTTGGAAGGACTGTCTCTGACTGCTGTACTGACGCTTCTGTGAGAAACTGGGCATCTGTTGCCTAATAAACCTCCTGTTGTACCTGCTGAGTGAGAGTCACTCCTGCCAGCGGATGGGGTGCAGTGCAGGGGGACCCCTGGACCCCATCACAACACCTCGCCGGCCTCACACCCCAGCCCCCCACTGCCCCCAGCCCCCGAGCTTTGCCCTTCCCTGCCAGCCAGCATAAGGTGGCACCGGGGCAGGGATGGTGCAGCTGCTGCTGGGGATCTCCTGCCCCCGCCAAGGACTGAACCAGGGCTGAGCTGGCCCTTAGCTGGGTCAGCCTGTCCCCTCTGCCCCTCAGGGGTTCCCCAGCTGCTCAGCCAGCACCTTACACCCACTCCCCACAGGGCCTCTGTGGCTCCTGGCCTCAGGACATGCAGCACCGCTGATGCCCCCCTCCCCTGCCCTGCCCTGCCCTGGAGGTTGCGGGGCTCTGGGGGGGGCAGGCGAGGGGCAGGCGAGAGCAGGGGGCACAGCGTCTCCCTGGACTAGGCTGGAAACAGGCCGGCTGCAGGCCTGACCGTCGGCCTAGTGACGAGAGCCCGTGGGGGGCGTGCCCAGAGCCCTGTGGCGGTGCCCGAGCCCGGGACAAAGATGGGCCAGGCGCTCTGCAAACACCCGTCCGTAGGGGCCACGAGTGGGCGGGACGGGGCAGCCAGAGCGCCGTATCCTGCGCCCAGGTAACCCCGCGAGCGCCAGCACAGGCAGCTGGCAGGAACACGGCCCTGCGTGGGAGCGCAGAGCAACGCCCCTCGCGGGCAGAGAGAAACTGAGGCACAAGCGGTGTTGTTGGCTGCTTTAATCCCGGGAACCCTGTTGCTGGCACGAGGGGCGGTGAGAGGCCAGGGGTGAGGGCTGGGCCACGGCAGCTCCGCATATAAATCTGGGCAGGGGCTGTGCTTGGAGCTGTACGCCTGGGTCCTGCTGCCAGCGCTCGGCCTCCGCCAGCTGTAGGAACAGGCGGCACCTGTTAAGCCAGCCCAGAGATACCACCCGCTCCAGCCCCCGGCCTCGGGCCTGCTCCCAGAGACCCCCAACTCCCCTTCCTGGGGGGCAGGCGCTGCACTGTGGGGGCTGGGCTGGAGCCAGGCCTCAGCCACTTCCCCACCCGCAGCGCTGCACGGCGGCTGCTCCCACCTGCAGCGCCAACACGCCCGAGATCCCAAGGCCAGAGCAGCCCAGGCGGATCAGCCAGGCTGCCCCCGAGCACATCCCTGCCCTGCCCCCGCCCCCCCCCGAGCACGGCCCTGCCCCACACTGCCCCGAGCACATCCCTGCCCCGCCCCCGCCCCCCCCAAGCACAGCCCTGCCCCACACCGGCCCCTGAGCACAGCCCCGCCCCGCACTGCCCCCCCCGAGCACAGCCCTGCCCCACACCAGCTCCCGAGCACAGCCCTACCCCACACCAGCCCCCGAGCTCAGCCCTGCCCCACACCGGCCCCCAAGCACAGTCCTACCCCACACCGGCCCCCGATACAGCCCTGCCCCACACTGCCCCCCCCCGAGCACAGCCCAGCCCCGCCCTGCCCCTGCCCCCCGAGCACAGCCCTGCCCCACACCAGCCCCCAAGCACAGCCGTGCCCCACACCAGCCCCTGAGCACAGCCGTGCCCCACACTGCCCCCTGCCCCGAGCACAGCCCTGCCCCACACCAGCCCCTGAGCACAGCCCCCCCCACTGCTCCCCCCCCGAGCACAGCCCTGCCCCACACCAGCCCCCAAGCACAGCCCTGCCCTGCCCCGCCCCACCCCACCCCCCGAGCACAGCCCTGCCCCACACTGCCCACCCCACCCCACCCCCCGAGCACAGCTCTGCCCCACACTGCCCCCCCCAAGCACAGCCCTGCCCCAATCAGCCCCCAAGCAGAGCCCTGCCCCACACAAAGCAGAGCCCTGCCCCACACTGGCCCCTGAGCAGAGCCCTGCCCCACACCAGCACCCTAGCACACCTCTGCCCCACACCAGCCCCCCCCCAAGCACAGCCCTGCCCCACACTGGCCCCCCCCGAAGCAGAGCCCTGTCCCACATCGGCCCCCCAGCACACCCCTGCCCCACACTGGCCCCCCGAGCAGAGCTCTGCCCCCATCAGCCCCCCGAGCACAGCCCTGCCCCACACCGGCCCCCTCCAAGCAGAGCCCTGCCCCAGACCATCCCCCGAGCACAGCCCTGCCCCAGACTGGCCCTCCAGCAGATTCCCGCCCCAGCCAGCCCCCGAGCACAGCCCTGCCTCAGACCGGCCCCCTCCAAGCAGAGCCCTGCCCTGGACCAGCCCCCGAGCACAGCCCTGCCCCAGACTGGTCCCCCCCAGCAGAGCCCCGCCCCAACTGGCTCCCCCAGGCAGAGCTCCACCCCACAGCAGCCCCCCGCCCCCCGCAGCCCCGCCCCACACCGGCCCCTGAGCAGAGCTCTGCCCCAGGCCGGTCTCCCCCCAGCAGAGCCCTGCCCCACACCGGCCCCCTGAGCAGAGGTTGTACCCCAGGGCTGCCGCCCTTCCAACTTAAAAACCCTGTGTGCCACCCTGCCCCGAAAATCCTGGTTCTGCTCCACCCCCTCCTGGTCCTCCTGGGGTCCAGCCACACCCGCCTCCGGCCCCACAGCCCATGGCGCCAGTGCACCCAGTGCACACTGAACCACGCCCGGCCCTGCTCCCCAACTTCCCCCTGCTTCCCCCCACCCCCACACATGCCCTACTCCTGCCCCCCCGCCACCCGTTTCCAGGCTGAATAAGTCCCCCCTCCAGCCTCCTGCCCGGTGTACGTCGGCCCTTCCTCGGCCGGCCTGAGCGCCGTGGGGAGCAGCCCCCGGCTGGCGGCCCAGCCACCCCACCCCGCTCACCCTGTGAGCTCCCGCCCGCTCATCCTTCGCTCGCGCGGCCCCTCCCTGGACAGCTCCCCGCCCTCCTTGGGCCCAGCGCCAGACCCAGGAGGATCACCCCACATCGGTCGTCACCCCTCTGCCCTGGGGACCGGCAGTGGCTGCCCAGCCCAGCCCAGCAGGGGCAGCTGGTGCCCAGGGAAAGCCGGGCACAGGCCCAATGCCCATCCAGGCTGCATTGCCACCCCCTCTGCCCCTGCTCAGTGCCCCCACGGGCAGGGGTGCGGTGCATGGCTGCCTCTACCTACCCGTCACGGCTGCGCCCGCTTCCCTCTGCACCACGCCCGCAGCCACGGGAAGAAGTAAAAGCAGCCCCAGTAGATCCTGCAAGCCACAGGCGGGAGACAGCGGTGTCGTGATGAGCTGTGTTATTGTAGGGCCTACAAACCCCAGCCTTGGCCCAGGCACTGCCCAGCCCCAGAGCAGAGAGGCCCCTGCCCCACGGCACTTGCAGGGCACGGCTGCTGAGACCTGCCGGGTGGAGGGCTAGAGCGGGGTGAGGGGGGTGGACCGGGCAGCAGTAACGCGCTAAAAGCACGCATGGCCGAGGGCAGAGCCCGCTCAGGCCGGCGCAGCCACCTCCAGGGACGGGCCAAGCTGCTCCGCCCTGCGCCAGCGGAGAGGGGAGCAAGACCCTGGCACCCACCCCCCTGCCGCCCCGGCGACCCCCAATTTAACACCAAAGAGCCGGGGGGGCTGCCGCCTCCAGGGCTGGTCTGCCCCCCGCCCCCCGCCCCCCGCAGCGAGTCCCCTCCCGAGCACGCACAGGGCCAGGTGAGCAGGCTCAGCAGGTGGAGGAGGGGCTCACAGGCGCCAGTGTCCTGCTCCGGGGGTGCTCTGCCCCGGCGCCCCCCCCCCAGGCTGCCAACCCTCCCGGGCTGGCCAGGAGTCGCCCGGAATCGGCTGCCGGCCCCCAGAAGCTGCTGAAGCCAATGTGGGGTTTGGCAGCTCCAGGGCCGGGGGTGAGACAGTGCCCTGGCTCTGTGCCGCCCAGAGGGGACCGGCACGGCCCTGGGGCCCCGTGTGCTGCGCCCTTCCCCCAGGAGCCCCTGCGCCGGCTTGGGCTGCTCAGTAACCCCTGCACGACGCCGGCCGAGCGCGGGGTGGGCAGCCCCTGGGGGTCCCTTGGCAGCGCCAGACATGCTGGAGACGCCGGGGGGCCTCCCAGGAGGCGGAGGGGCTGCGGCGCAGAGAGCCGACCCCGGGAAGGGCTGTGGCACCAAAGAGGACCCCCCCACCCCCCCGGCGCCTGCAGAGGGGAAGAGCGCTCCAGGCCTGAGCCCATGGCAGACGCCCAGCCCCCAGCCTGCCCCCCTCGCTGCTCCGCCAGCGCCTCCTGGGCGCAGGCCTGGGGAGAGGGGAAGGCGCTTATTGGCGGGGCCCCGGCAGGGAGGTGCTGGCCCCCAGGGCTGTGGGTGGGTGCTGAGCACCCATGGGTGCCCCAGCCCCAGCCCCAGCCCCAGCCCCAGCCCCAGCCCCAGCCCTGGAGTTGGGAGACGCTGGCTGGGCCCAGGGATTGCCCAACCCCCTCTAGCCACCCCCACCTCCACCCAGGCTCCCCTCCCGGCCCCCGGCCCCGAGGTAGCCGAGCCCGGCGTCGGCTGTCCTGCCCCCTCCCTGCCAGCCCGGTGCCCACTGCTCTGCCCGCACGTTCGTCCCCTCGGGGCCCTCCCACCCTCACCCAGCGCCCAGCCCGCCAGGTACTCACTCCTCCTCGTCCGGCTCACAGCGCTGCTCTGCCTTCCCCACCACCAGCGCACCCGCCTGCAGAACACAGCAATCCTGGCAGGGCCGGCCTGCAGCAGCCTGGCCCCAGGGGCGCGAGCCTGTCTGCCCTGCCCTGCGCCCTTGGGCACGGCACGCCACGGAGCTGGGCCGTGGGGGCAGCTCCCCGCACCCGTCTGGGGGTGCCACTGAGTGCACGGGGGCCTTTGCGCAGGCAGCTGGCCGGCCCATGCCCAGAGCCAGGCCAGCCGGGCCAGGGGGCCCCTCCCGGGAGAGGGGTGAGGCTAGGAGGTTGGTTGGGACCCGGGTTTCCACTCACGTGCTGGAGAGCCATGTCCACTGCTCGACGGACCTCCCGCGGGCCGCGCCCCAGCCTCTGCAAGGACGGTCCCCATCACTGCCCACGTGCACACTGGGGCTCAGCCCCCTTGGCCACAGCCTGTCGGGACCAGGTGCCACCCCCACCGTGCCAGGGCCTGGCCAGCGCGGGGGGGAGCCCTGCAGGGACGGCTCTTCCCGTGCCAGGTAACACCGCTCCCTGAGCGCTGGGCACCCAGACAGCGCTGCCAGGAGGGAGCAGCATCTGCTGGGAGGGCACCCGGCTGCTGTGGGCAGGAGGAGAGCCGGCACATCTGCCACACACCCCCAGCCCTTGCTGCCCGCGTGGTGACGCCCAAAGCGGCACCAAACCCGTCTGCTTGGGGGTCTGGATTCTGGCGCGGCCGTGCTCCAGGAGACCTCCTGCCCGGCACACCCGAGGCAGCTCCGGCCAGGGAGCCTGTCCTGGGTACACGCCTGGGTGCTGGGCTCCAGCCCTGCCTCTCGCCTGGGCTAGGGAGAAAAGCCAGGGTAGCTGCCCGCAGGCACACTCGAACCCGGCCCCTCTGCAGCTTAGGGCAGGAGCCTCTCCAGCTGGAGCCAAAGGCCGGCTGGCGCTCAGGCTGGGCCGCAGAGGGCACCTATTCTGTGTCCCGCTACATGGGACAGGGAACTGCGCCTGGGTGTGGGTTATACTAGTGGTGCGGCAAGTCCATGAGCCCTGCAGGGAGCTGCCCTTCCCCTGCTGGCCGCAGCCAGCCTGGCCAGTGAGCACGGCGGGGAACGGCCGAATCCTGCTGCAGGGCCTGGGGGCTGGGGACAGGCCAGTGAGCACGGCGGGGAGCGGCCGAATCCTGCTGCAGGGCCTGGGGGCTGGGGACAGGCCGAGTGCTCAGACAATTGCACCCACTGGTCCTGCTGCTGGTTCTGAGCTCTTGCCTTGCCCCGGGGCATTTCCCAGCCCGGCTGCACCCCCCTCCCGGTCCTGCCCCAGGGCCCCCGACTCTGTCCCCCGCCCCAGTGCTTCCCCTGCCTGGTGGTGGTGATCTGACCCCTCTGCCTCGGCCCGGCACGCCAGCTTCTCCCGCAAGGGCTTCTGCCAGAGTCCAGCCTGAAAGAGAGTGAGGAGCATTCGGATCCCGGCCGGGGGCCAAGGGGCCGTCCCTGGCAGGGCCAGCAGAGCCGAGACCCGGCAGCCCCCAGCCCTACCTGCTGCCCTCCTGCCATCAGCTGCTCCGCGCACTCGCCTCCCTCCACCAGCTGGAGCGACACCTTCTGCAGGGAGAGCAGAGTCCATGGCCCGTCGGACCCCGGCCAGGGAGCGGGGATGCCCCCAGCCCCCAGCGGCAAGCGGGACAGCGGCAAGGCCAGGTCTTGGGCACACAGCGCATTGCTGGGGCTGCACGTCCCCCAGCCCCCCCGGCAGCCTTCACTGGGGCTCCCTTTATACAGCCAGAACAAGTGGTCGGGCTGAGCCGGGCTGGGCTGGGCTAAGTCGAGCTGAATTGGGTTCGGCTGGGCCGGGTTGGGCTGGGCTGAGCTGGGCTGAGCTGAGCCCGGCTGGGCTGGGCAGGGCCGGGGTGGCTGGCCATGGGCCCGGTGCAGACTCAGCAAGCCCCACTTTGCGACAGCTGCCGGCCCCGCTCTGGCTGTGACAGGGGTTGTGGGGAGGCCTCGGGGGGTTGCAGCCGAGTTACAAAGGGGCAGCGAGGGAGCAGCTTAGCCGGCGACTGGCCGCTGGCCTGGCTAGGGCGCGGTGCTGGTCAGGAGGGTGGCTGTTGGCATTGGGGTCGGGGCTGTGCTGCCTCTCGGTCTTCTCTGCTCCAGCCCGTTCCAGGGGCTCTCCCACTGGTGTCTGACCACTGGCACTGGGCTGGCAGAGCCACGGCTCCGCGCAGGGTGGGAATGGCCTGGCATGCGGGTGAGAACACCGGCAACTTGCCTGCGCTAGGCCCCCCCTTGCCGGGGTACCAGCGGGAAGGTTCATGAGAACGAGACCCCGTTACCCACAGCACCATCTGCCCTGCGGAGGGCAGGCGGCCCCGTGCCCCCTCGCCCCGCTTCCCCTGGCAGCCTGTCCGACGCCCACTGACCCGGAAGGTGCCTTCTCTCATCAGGGCGGCGTTGCATTCTCCCCTAGACCACAGCAGCTCCGTCAGCGCCTGGGAGCTCCTGTCCGACCCCCACCAGGCCGGCAGCTCCGCCTGGGCCTTGCGGGGGTGCATGCCGGCCCTGCCCCGGGCGATGGCCACGGTGAAGCTCCTGCAAGAGGTAAAGCCCGGCTCAGCTGGCAAGCGCTGGCTGCGGCTTGTGATGGGCTTGGCAGACGCTCCTGTTGCTGTATGCTGGTGCCCTGCACGGGGTAGGAGCTGTACCAATGCCAACCAAACCCCCAGCCCTGCCCCGAGGAACCGGGCCCTGCTTGTGCTTTGTGGTTGGGCCCCCCCACAGAGCCAGGCTGAGCGCCACAAGCCAGGTGCGGGTCGCCTGCACCCTCTGCCCCAGGAGCGCCCCAGTACCACGCTCCCCACGTCCCACCCGGCCTGCAGAGTCTCCAGCAAACAGCCAGGCCAGGCCTACCGCCTCTGTGCCCTGCAGATGAGCGATCCCGGGCCTCCGTAGGGCCCGACGGGTGTCTCACAAGGTGCAGGTGTATCTGAGCCCCCTGCAGACACATCCAGGCCCTGAGACCCAGCAACTCATTTCACCTAAGCCGCCAAGTGACTGAAGACGCCAGAGATGGGCCCGAGCCAGGAGCAGCCGAGCCAAACCTCCGGGGGCGTGGAACCGAGTTCTGGCTCCCGTCCCCCTGGCATCAGGACTTGGGCTTCCCGCTGCCTGGCCTGGTGGGGCGCAAGCCCTGGGAACGGCTCCAGCCATATGGCAGCCCATGCCTGGCTGCCGGCGCCGTCCAGGCCCATGCCCGCCTCCCATCACTGGCCTGCGGGTACCTCCCTCGCACTAGGGCTGGCACCAGCAGGAGGTGCCACGTTGCCCGTTTCCACGTGGCCCTGCCCTGGCCACGGGTGCTCAGCAGGAGGGCGGTTGCACACTCGGGCACTGGCCACCAAACCAAGCGCCAGGGGCCAGGGCCGGGCCTGACTCACCCGATGGGCAGCGCCAACCAGGCCAAGCCCCCGCACCTGGGACGTGCTCCCTGGGGCGCTGCAGGGATCGGGGCCTCTCCGGCAGCAAGGGGGCCGCTGAAGGGAGACCCAAGATGGCCTCTCACAGGGGCAGGGTACCGGGGTTCTGTCGCCACGGCGCCGCGTTACCATGAGAGACGGGGCCATGATGGGGTGCGCGGCCGGCGGGGCTGCTGCAGCTGGGCAGGGCCTGCATTCAGGAGGTTTCCTGAGGCCAACCTCTGCCCCAAGAGCCGTGTGGGGAACTGGCTGGCGTGTGCACCCACGACAGCTCCAGCCAGGGCCGGGCAAACACAGGCAGGGCTGCGTGTGTCTTGGCAGTGTTCCCAATGGCCTGTGGGCCTGGCCTCATCAGCCAGGCCTGTGTTCACAGCCTGGCATCTCCTGCTACCCCGTCTGCCCCCGTCAGCCAGGCCTGCATTCACAGCCTGCATCTTCCGGAGCAGGCAGGAGGCCCACCCACCCTGTTGCCAAGTGAATTTGTTTGGGCACTCTGCAATTCCTGAAATTCACCGGTCACCCCCCGTTTTCCCAGATCTGCCACAGCTCCTGCTGGCACCTGGCTGGGCGGCGTTGTAGGTCTGTGTGGATTTGGGGCTGCGCCGGGCTGGGACCTGTGCCCACAGGTAGTGACGCCGGATCAGTTTACAGCCAGGCAGAGACTAAGGGCTCAAGCCTCATGTTTCGGTCCCAGTACAATCTTGTAACCCAGTCCCCTCCCCACAAGACTAGAACCTCAGGAGCCCTGAACAAAGTTTGTTTGAATTCTGAAATTACTGTTGCATATTCCACATTTCTGGAAAATCTCTCCCTCTGCTATTGTTTCCCATAACACCCCACCTGAGAGTCTTAAGTGTTTGCTGACAGTTTTGGTGCTTACTGGTCATTTTAAAGGTTCTCTATCCTGTTGATGCTGATTTTTTATTTGAATGGACTTACTGACGGCAAATGCTATAATTAGGCCAATTAACGTTAAAGTTTTATTTTTCTAGCTTTCTTAATTGCAAAAGCCTGCAGTATCTCCCTCCCCCCAGCCCCCACATCAATTTCCCTTGCAAGTTCACACCCACAAACAAGACAGTGAGATGGCGTACAGCCCCTGTGCAGAACGCCTGCTGGTTTGGGTGAGTGTTCATGTACTGAAATTTCTTTCAGCTTCTGCCATAGTAGCTGGCAGCATTCCCAAAGCCCACAGCACTAGGCACATGACCCTGACCATTAGTTGCAGTTGGTTTTTGCAAATCTCATGTGATTAGATAAGTGGGGGGCGTAGTTCATGTTCTTTTCCAAAAATCGACTTGAAGATCTTCTTCAGGATATTCTTGAAGATACAGACTAACTTGGCTACCCCTGTAGTTGGCGTAGTACGTTGACTGTAATGGGTTTTTCACTGTCAGTCCCTTGGGTACAATGTCCATTTTCTTGCATTTGCAGAGAAAGATGATGTCTGTCTGGATCTGAGCGTGTTTTTTCATGTAGTTGATGGATCTCCATTCCAGCCATGATTCTGAAAGCCCAGCTTCGCTGGACGGGGCACCTCATACAAATGGAGGAGTCAAGAATCCCTAAGCAACTCCTCTACGGTGAACTCTCCCAGGGCAAAAGGAATCCAGGTAGGCCTCGCGAGAGGTATAAAAACTGCTTGAAGGCCGACATTGCTCACTCTGGTTTAAAACCAGACCAGCTAGAGCAGCATGCAAAAGACCGAACAGGCTGGCGTGCTCTTGTACGACACGCGTACGACAACTTTGAAGAGCAGCAACGCATACGCCTCATTGATGCTCGTGAGAGGAAGAAAGCAACAGCAGCAGCCGGACCAACAGAGCCAGGACAATTCCCTTGCCCCCCCGTGAACGTCCATGCCGTTCAAAGCTTGGACTCCTCAGCCACATGCGAGTCCACAACCCATGAGCCTGTGCAAGCTCTAGACGTCATCATCGAACATGACGGGCTACCTACCGTCTGGACAATTCCAAACGGCTGAATGTAGCGCCTTGCAGGTGGAATAGTAACAGAGAGATAGCTGTGCTAGTCTATATCCTGGACTGCTTTTTTGTTGTGACAGTATATAGACTAACTCGGCAATCTCAGTTACTGTCCGGCTACCCCTCTGATACTTCTGCTCTGCTGTCACCTGGTTTAGGACTGAACAGACTGTAAGCTCAGCGCGAATGGTCGCTTGCAATTGGTGCTCCAATTTGCAGGTGACCTTGCCCAAAGCTGCCTCACAAACGTGCCTTCGGCGTCCCCTCGCTTGCACAGGCCTAGCTAGGGTGAGCGTCTCCCCACGCTCCCCCCTCCAGCTCCAGCATGGACAGGCCCTCTTTGCCCACTAGATGGCAAACGGTCCTTTCAGATCGACTGCCGGCCGGGCCTCTCTTAGCTGAGTGCAGGCTAATGCGGAAACGCTCGGGAGATAACACTGTTCCCACGGGATTTGCAGCATCTTGTGCTCAGCTAAACCCTCAAGTGGCTGGAGTGGACGATGCAGCCACAGACTCTACTGTGGCCCCCAGGCACTGGGAGCAATTATACAGGAGCTAAAACCCAGTAGCAGGCTGGCTAGACGGTTGAGATGCCCTGTAAGTATCAGAGCAGCTGGGACAGCCATCGCGCCCCGGACCTAGTCAGCCAAACCTCGAACCTGTCATGAGCCTCCGACATGTTCCAGGTGCTTTCTTTGTCATGTGCTGCAGCCCAATGCCCTCGCAGCCCGGTCTCCTGGCATTGGCAGTGGGGCTGGAAGCGGGGATTCTCGGGGTCAAGATTTCCAGACCCCTTCCAGGCACAGATTTCCATCCAGGTGCTCACTTCTGCCTGCATGCACAGAGGCTCCAATGGGCATGTACAGTGCCCCACATACAGGTGTATGTGTGTGTGTGCGTGCGTGTGCGTGTGCGCACGCATCCCTGGGGCTGCGCACACACCCCAGAGGTGTACATGCATAACCAGGGAGGTGTGTGGACATCAGAAATGTGCACACGCAATCAGGGACACGCTTCTCCAAAGTGTGCTCACACTTGGGGGTTGCGTGCAGCTCACAACCATGTGCACACCCCTCCCGGGGGCACACATCTCAGAAGTGTGCACACCCACCCAGGGTGTGCATCTCGAAAGTGTGCACACGCCTGGGGGTTGCATGCAGCTCACAAGCGTGCACAAATCGTCAGAGGTGCACGCCCCGCCGATGTCTGCCCACCCAACCAGGTGCACACATCTCAGAAGCACTCTCACACTTGGGGGTTGCGTGCAGCTCACAAGCGTACACACGCAGTCAGGGGCATGCCCCTCCGACATGTGGAGACTCAATCAGGGAGTGCACACCCGCCCGAGAGGGCCTGTCCGTTTCAGAGAGTTGCCCACATTGCCTTGGTTTCTCCAGCTGAGCCTGGGTGCAGCGCAGCTGTGCCAGGGATGGAACACGCATGGAGGTTTTTCTCCGGACTCTGCTTTGGCTCTGGCTCTGGCGCTGGCGCTGGGCTCACTCGTTCTCAGTGCCTAGTGAAACATGCTGCGCCGTGCGGTATTACCGGTTGGAACTGGGCTGGTAAACGTCCAGTGACGACAAACCAAGCCAAAGAGAGGGACGGAGTGAGCTGTGGGTCGGGGGAGGAGACCCTGCTTGCTGGAGCGTTGTACGCACTGTGGGGCGACGCTCTGCACCGGATCGTGAGCACCTGGCTGGCCTGAGGCCTGGGGCTTCCTCTGCAGCTGGCCTGGAGGTGCTGTAGCCCAGGGCCGCAGTGCACCAGTAATGACCCACTGATGCTCAGACTCCTGCCGGGCCGAGATGAAGGACGCAGGCCGTCGTCTGCCTGGCCTCCGGCACCGCTCCGGGAAGCAGAACTCCAGGACACGGAATCGGGTGCACCAGCCGTGCCTCAGAAGTCACGCCCGATTGTCCCCCTGGGGAGGGTTTCCCGGGCCGTGGAGCTTTGGCAGGCTGCCGACGCACAGCTGCTGAACAGCCGTGAATCGCTCCCCTGAGCCATGCCCGCTGCCAGCTCAGGGCTGGCACACGCCTGCTGCGAGCAGCACGAGGCAACTCTCCGCGTGGGAGGGGCTTGTCTCCAGGTGGAAGGGCAGAGGGAATTTTGGGCCCTGGCTGGGGCCACTCCTGGCTGATCCCCTGGCCCAGTGTGTAAACAGCTGTGTGCACCTAACACCAGGGCACAACTCATTCCCGCAGAGGCTGGAGCTGCCTTGCAAGAGCGGCCTCCGAGCTGGGCTCAGGCTGGGGCTGAAGCAGCTGGGACTTGGCGTAGAGTTAATGAAAGCAGCGGCCACGTCAGTCAGGGAAAGCCAGCGGCCGCCGTCCCTGCTGCCGCGCTCTCTTCGGCCAGGGCTGGGCGATGCTTCAGAGCCTGAAAGCTCTGCCTCAGCTGTTCCTGCTGCAGGCTGCTGCCTGGCAGGGTTTAGCCGGGATTGGGCAAGCGCCTGGGGGTTCCTGACTGGAGCCCAAGCTTCCATCAGCAAGAGGGAGCGCGGTGGCTGCGGGAAGTCCCGGCTCGCAGCCTCTGTATGGGAACAGGAAGAAAGGGGTGGGACGGGCGAGGAATAGAAACTGATACGCAGGCTGGATTCACACTGAAACTTAGCGCGGAGCCCAGCCAGGCAGGAACCCTTGGCCAGCTGGGTCGCGGTGTCCCCTCCTGATGGGTCAATGGGACGGGGTCCATGTGTTCTCCTGAAACAGCTGCTGCCCCTGGCCCAGCGGTGGCCACGTTGCTGTCCTTGGCGGGAGGGTGGCTCGGAGAGCCACAGATCTCATGGGCAGATGGCACCAGTCGCTCACATGCAGCCCAGCCCAGAGCCTTTCTCCCTGTTGGTCCTGCAGGGAGTCCAAAGAGCTGGGCTCAGGTAAATCAGGCGTGGGCGCTGCCCTGCCTGGTCCTTGACGTGGCCTCCATCCACAGCCATTACAGCCAGAGCCACAGCATCACGGCCTTCACAGCACTGCAGCCTCTGGGGCTCTCACGTTGCTCTTTTTCCTGCTTTGGGGCCGGGGGGTGGTGCAGAGGAGCCCAGGGCAGCCACCGGCGGGCGGGCTGTGGAGCCGCTCACCTCCAGGTGCCTGGTTTCAGAGGCAGGCAGCGTCCGCAGGTGATGGCGCCGGGGCCTTTGTGCAGTGGGTTTGCTGCAGTCTCCGTCCCCATTGGGCACCAGTTACGCCCGCCCTGTTGTAACCTGTAAGGACGCCCCTGGGCACCAGTGGGAGCAGCAAATCCAGACCTGCACAAACCCCACCTAGACTCTCCTGCCTCCTGGGGTCCCCCGGGCAGGGGCCGGGGAGGCGTGTGCGGGTGCACGTGGGCGTGCATGGGAGCGGTTTACACTCCTGCTGCATGTGCTTCCCACCCTTGGGGGCGGCGCTGACTCTCTCCCGGTGGGTGCAGCCGTCGGCCAATGCCCCGAGCAAAGCCGGCCACCTCCCAGCCCCTGCTCGCGCCAGCAGACAGAGAGGGGGACGGGGAGAGCAGCACGGGGTGAGTCCCAGAAGCTCTGGTTGTGCCACGTTCAGCCAGCAGCCCGGGCACTCCCCGGCCGAGGCCCTGCACGGCCCTTTGAGTCACCAGTCCCAGCTCAGCCCTGCATTTCTCCAGGCTCGTTCTGCCAGCTCCTCTCCTGCCTCTGCTCTCCTCTCCTTTCCGAGCCAGGAGGGGCTCCTCCACCACAGCAGGGCTCAGCCTAGACAGCCCCGGTGATCCCCGCAAACCGCAGGGCTCTGTGACAAAATCCCATTGCAGCCGGTACCCAGCTGGTGAGCAAAACTGGAAGTGAAATTCACACACTACAGCAAGGCCCAGGGCACTCTTCTGCAGGTCTCCCTGTGATGGGAGGACCCCCTCCGGAGGGCTCTCACCTGACCCCAAATGGCAGACTCCCCGGGGTCCACGAGGCACAGGGCTCTTGCTATGGGTTTCCTGGGGAAAGGAGACTAGATACTGTGCTGATGGGCAGAGGTGTTGTCACCAGCTATGGTGGCTACATGTAGTGAGAGATTGCTGGGCTGGCGAGACAATAGCTGGAGAATGTCCTATACACCCCAGTCGGGGTCCAGCAGGATGCGCAAGCCGTTCACTCCATCGCTCCTTAGCTGCCAGTTAGAGCGGCACACTGCGGCTTTCTGTGACTTGGGCACCTGGTCCCTAAGAACCCGGCTGAGCCCCACCAAGGCCTCTTCCATGGGTCACGGGACAGCCACCAGGTGGGAACAGCTTGGGTCTGCCTCTGACCGAGGCCGGGGTCGAACTGGTGACCTCATTAGAGCTACAGTCGGTGTTCTGCCAGGGGACGCCCGGGCTGCAAAGTGCTGCAGCCTGTTGCCTTAGTGGGTTTTAAAACAAACGGGCAAACCAAAGCTGGCACCACTGTTCTGTTTGCACCAAAGCTCATGCCAAGTGGGCCGAGGGCGGTGTCTGTTGCAAGCTGGTGAGTTGCTGAATGGGTCTGTGCTGCTCGTATGCCTATATCGTTTTATGTGTGGAGCCGGAAGGATTGGCTCTGGGCTGGTACGCAAAACTTTAGGTTTCCAGGAGACCTCAGCAGAAGGTGTGGCCGCTGGCTGTGAGAGGGTCCCAGTCAGGCGAAGCAGGACTTGACAAAGGGCCTTAAAAGATTCCAATCAACCTCTGAGGAACTGGCGATGAGGTGTCACCCAGCAGACAGGCGATGGCAGGTTGTCTAAAAAGGACTTGGAGGGGTGACCTGCCATCCGGGAGGTGCTCCCACTCAGGGAGAGCAATGGGATTCCCTCCACATGGGCAAGGGGATAAAGGGGACCCTGAGGTTCCTCCGTCTTTGTCTTCACTCCAGCTCGTCCCTTGGGGAGCAGCTCTGCTATGAGCTGGGCCCAGGAGGGAGGGTCGCTGACCCGTCCTAACAAGGACGGACTCCAGAGACTGGTAAGCTCCCAGCAATTCCACCGCTGCTGCCAGCCGGCACCGAGAGCTTTGTGATCGGGGTGTGTGATGTGATTGCTGGAGCACTTTCACGCTCACCCTCCTCTGTCTTCCTTGTGTTAATAACCCTTCTCACATTAGATGGCAGAGGCCAGGCCCAGTGCGCTCTTTGGGTGAGGTCTGAGGTACTCACTGACCTGGGACGCGGCCGGTCCCTTTGGGACGGGAAGAACCTGTGTGGATTTGGGGAGGTGGGTTTCCATAACCTCTCACCTGTGTGCGGAGGGGACGGGCTGTGGCTGCAGTGTTGGAGGGAAGTGCCAGGGTGACTTCTTACTAGCCAGGGTGGTGACAGCCGTGCTCGGTGTGACGGGTTAGGTGCCTTATAGTGGAGGACCCCCAGTCTGGGGCTGTCAGTAACCCTGTTTTGTGCAGTTTGCCCTGATTTGGCCCTTTCTGCAGTGCCTGGAAAAAACTCCATTACAGAGCCCAGCTAGGAATTACATTGTGGGGTCATCAGATGCACACACACCCCCCGCCCCGGCACTGGAGAATGGAGGACCCACCCAGTCCTGTGGAGAGATGGTACAAATCGAGCACAGCCTGGGAGGCAGCAGCTCCTGGGTTGTTAACTGCTCCTCTGCCACTGACTCACCATATGACCTAGGGCAAGTCACTTTGGCATTCTGGGCCGCGGCTTCCCCAGCTGTTGAATGGGGATGGTACTGGCATCGTTAGACAAGAAAGGGCTGGCTTGATTAATGAGCGTGCAGTGCTTTGAAACCAAGCCAAGCTGTGATTAATCACATAATTTCTGATCGCACTGAAATTAGCCAAAGACGAGAGGTGGCAGTTCCCACGGTGATCACGCAGAAACACTCCTGATGGGTTCTATCCTGGTGAGTTGCTGCTCCTCGCCCTGGTGGATGTGGGGAGGAATTACCCCGCTGCAAGGCACGGTGAGACTTGCTCAGCATGGGAGAGTAATCAGGAACAGCTAATTGACCTATTATCCGGTAGCAAATTTGATGTTCTTGGCTTGCCCTTCCTGCGGGTGTCCTGGAAAGCAATGCTGGCTACATTAACATTGCATACAGAAGGAATGACCCTGAAAGAAGACAACTTAAACAGTCAAGTCCAACGGTTAGGGAAGTCCAGCATTCAGGCTGCCTGTGCAACCCTCATTGAGCTCCCCAGAGCAGAGGCATCAAGGTACAGTTGCCAATGACATAATCACAGACTATTTTTTTCCACAAGTCCCCTGCCTCCGTACACGCATGGGCTGGACAGTGTCCAGAGTTCCAGAGCTGGGAAGGACGTCGGCGCCCTAGTCCCGTAAAGTGATGCGCAGCTCTCAGCTCCTCCAGAGCGCCGTCGGGACCTGTGCCTCGGCTGTCGGCAGAGGGCTGTGACGTGAAATGGAAAGAGAAAGCAGATGCACCAGGTGAGCATGCCAGGACAATGACCTTGCCATGTGGGCTTTGGGTGAGGGTATTATGGATGTTTAAACAGGCACAGCTTAGTGGAAACTACCACAGACCTGGACGGGTGGTAAAATGACCGTCAGATGCTGCACCTCCCTCAGTTTAATTTTTTCCTTTGGTCTCTTTTCTTGGAAGCCTTTTCTGTGTTTGTGTATCTTGTACCCCATAGAGACAAGAAAGGCCCTTGGCCCGGGCACTGTGTTATCAGCCAGCCAGCCAACTCTACCAGGAAGCTTATCAGCAGATGATATTGAACCACTAACTGTGGAACTCATGAAAGATGCAGCTCAGCCCAAGGAAAACAGTTCTATGACTCCCTGGCAAATTAACCACGGCCTCATTACACTGAGGCAGAGGTCACTGGTGACACTTGCTGGCATACAACTAAATGCAGTGCAAATTCACACACCCTTGGGCGTGTGAACGCACCCAGAGTGCTGAAAATCAAACCATTGTGTTCCCTGTGTCACAGAGTTTTAAGGCAGAAAGGAGCATTGGATCCTCTAACACCGCCCCCTCCCCCGCCACGACACCGGAGTTTTATATCGGCTACGGAGGCCGTTTTATGTGTCCGGTGTATCTTTTGGCCCCAGATATTGTGCTGGGAGCCCCTGAGAGTTGTCTAATGATAGCTGAGGATGCCCTGAAGCCTGGTATGCTACGTATAGGTCTGTATCATGTATGTGGGTAAAGTTATAGATTTTAGCCCTGCAGATGTATTAATAAAGGTCTCAGTGCTAAGCTTCACTGGAGGTATTTTGGAGCGTAAGCTTTTGTGGGCAAAACCCGCTTCATCAGATGCATCTCACAAAGCGGGTCTTTGCCCACGGAAGTTTATGCTCCAAAATATGTTAGTCTATAAGGTGCCACAGGACTTCTCGTTGTTCTCAGAGTACAGACTAGCTCCACTACCTGTCTGATACAATGGGAGGTGAGAACTCAGCCCCGGCCAGGACACTGGGCTGAACAATGAAGTGGAAACTAGGTGCTCACATGTTAAATCGCCATCCCAGAGGTTCGGGACTTGTCAATGGGATGCAGCCCACTGGTCAGGTGACCTGGTTTGAGCGAAGGAATTGAAATTGGATATTCAGGTATCATCCCACGTGCTGTGTAACAGACTGGGGCGTGCTGGCCAAACCAGCGACCAATGGCATTTGGCCACCACGGCTCACCTGGGCCAGGTGACTTTTGATGCTCACGGGCCCGATGGGAAAAAGAAAGGGCTTGGTCCCCGGACATAAAATAGAACCACGGTGTGGGGCGAGCAGTGTCCAATTTGGATCTTTTGTGCTGGGGCCTGTCTCCAAGGGTCCGTGTCCCAGCATGTGGACGCCAGCAGGGTGGAGCTACAATGCTCCAGTAACTAAAACTATGTGAGCTGCACTAGAGTTTGAGAGACTGAATCAGCAAATGGCTTCGCTGGCCTGCACCAGTAACTGAAATGGACGTATGCAAAGTATTGCCTTAATTCTCCTCTAACCCTGGTCTTTCTTTTTTGTTAATAAATCTTTAGATACTTAGATCTAGAGAACTGGTGAGCGTGTTGTTTGGGTACATCCACGTATATATTGTCTGGGGCCTGTGGACCCTTTGGGGCTCAGAACAATCTGTGCAGAGCTGGTGAAATGGTGTAAGAACTACTCGCCTTTGCTGGGCTGGGGCAGCAGCTGGGAGGTCTGTGGGTTTGCGTGTGTGGCTCGGCTGGCCAGTGGGGCTGGCAGAGGTGCTGTGGGGGCTGGCTGGATTTGCCTTAGTGAGAAGGAGATCCCAGCCGGAGGCTGTGAGTGGCCCAGATTTTCAGCAGTTACATGGGATTGATTTCTGTAGCTGTGCCCAGAAACTCTGTCCGTTACACACACACACACACACACATACACACGCCTGCTAGCCGCAGTCCAGACAATGTCGCCAACTGCCCCGCACATCCAGCCAGTGACTCCGGCCGAGCCTGAGCGCAGCTCATCAAGCAGCAGGGGCATTTCAGCAGCGAGAGCTGCGCTGAGGCCATGTGGGCGGGCGGGAGACAGCAGGGCTCCTTCTAATTTATGCATCCATGGACGGAAAAAAATTTTGCTCTGTGCACTGAGACGGGCGCCGCCACTCGAAGCACACACCGCCGGCTGCGGGCACTGTGCTCATCAGCTGGGCAGCCGCCCCAGCAGTTCAGCTTCCAGGGGACCCCGGGTGAGACCCCAGCTCGCTCTCCCGGAGCTCTGTGCACACAGGGAGGAAAACAGGTTGATTCTCGTCCTCACAGGTAGCTACAAAGGGCGCCCGGCCCAGTGGCACAGTGGTGCCGCTCCAGAAGGGCATTTCCAGGTGGGCTTGGCCAGGCCTCTGAGCTGAGCCAACGCGACTTTTCCTGCCGCCGATCATTCCCGCTGGCGAGCATTTCTGTTACCGTCATGCCGCCAGCGCGCCCACCCTCCCGACTGCAGCCCCACAGCAAGAGGTGGGCCCAGCCCCAAGGAGATCTACGCTCCAGGCAGAACGGCCCGGCGGGAGAAGGGGTAGAAATGTTCTCCCCGCTGTCCACCCCGGGAAGGGAGGGGAGGTGACAGAGCCAGGAACCAGACAAAGGCCTAGGCCTCGCCCACAAGCCCGGCCTCACGCTCTGCCAGAGGCTCCTGGAAGAGACTGAGCGAACGCAGGTCCCGCCGTGCGCTTGCCCAGATCAGGCGCCCTTGGGATGTTCTTCCCAGGGCACGCCTGTGTGCACGGGCGGCCATCTCGTGTTCTTCCGAGGGCACGCCTGTGTGCACGGGCGGCCATCTCGTGCTCTTCCCAGGGCACGCCTGTGTGCACGGGCGGCCATCTCGTGTTCTTCCCAGGGCACGCCTGTGTGCACGGGAGGCCATCTCGTGTTCTTCCCAGGGCATGCCTGTGTGCACGGGCGGCCATCTCGTGCTCTTCCGAGGGCACGCCTGTGTGCGTGGGCGGCCATCTCGTGCTCTTCCGAGGGCACGCCTGTGTGCGTGGGCGGCCATCTCGTGCTCTTCCGAGGGCACGCCTGTGTGCGTGGGCGGCCATCTCGTGCTCTTCCCAGGGCACGCCTGTGTGCACGGGCAGCCATCTTGTGCTCTTTGGGGGTTCGCGTGCACAAGCGGCCATCTTGTGCTCTTTGGGTGCGCGGGCGGCCATTTTGTGCTTTTTGGGGGTTCGTGTGCACGGGCGGCCATCTTGTGCTCTTTGGGTGCGCGGGTGGCCATCTTGTGCTCTTTGGGGGCTTTGGGTGCGCGGGTGGCCATTTTGTGCTTTTTGGGGGTTCGTGTGCACGGGCGGCCATCTTGTGCTCTTTGGGTGCGCGGGTGGCCATCTTGTGCTCTTTGGGGGTTCGTGTGCGCGGGCAGCCACCTTGTGCTCTTTGGGGGCTGATGTCTGGGGCTCACGTGCTAGTGCTGCGCACCCGCCTGCCCACCCGGCAGAGGAGCACATTTGTTTTGGGGTTATCGGAGGAGGCTGCAAGGGGTTGGCGCTTGGACGTCTTCCAAAAGGATCGTCCCAGCCCCTGGCCATTCAACTCGCCCACCCAAGTGCCGCCCTCTAGACCAAGCCACCCACTGCCAAGCCCTTATCCTTGGCTCCTGGGCTGCCGGCGAAGCCGAGTCCCAGCAGCTGCGGCCCCCGGGGGCAGGGGGCAGGCGAGCTCTTTCCCAGGGTTGTGTTTCCCAGCTGGCAGCTCCTGGCTGGGCTCGGCGCCACACTGGCACACACCACATGGCCCATAGCGGCTCCGGGTAAGACGACAGCTTTGAGCACTGCCCCACGCCGCGGAAGAAAGCACCTTTCTGCACCTCTGCTGGGAGCGCTGGGGCTTTCCACCTGACTGGGGTTTTCTGGGGGACCTCGGTTGGATTTTAGCCTGGCTGGGAGCGGGTTTTACCGTGCTGTCTGCTGAACGCCACATGTCAGAACCAACACAAGCTCCATTTCCAGCAGCACCAGGGGCCTTTCTGCGAGGGAACAGCTCCCAGGGCTGTAGCGGGAGGGGGCGAGCCCAGGCTTAGCCTCTGGCTGGGCCCTGATCCCTCCTGTGGTGATTTGGGGGCAGGGGGTCAACACAAGAATGTCTTCCCCTGCCTCTCCATGTGCTTCTGTTTCCTGCCTCTACTGTGAGCTCTTGATGGACGGGCTGTGGTTCACTCTGGGCCTTGCCCAGCCCTGGGCAGCTTGGTGGTGCTCTGCCGAACAAGCCATTGCAAGGACGGTCCTTAAGCAGGAAGCTTTTGTGATGCTGGCAGACCAGAGGCCAATTCGTGCCAAAGCCCAGGCCTCCCCGAATGCTGCCCAGTGCCAGCTGGAAGCCAGCCCCCTTCGCTCGAGTGTCGGTCTAGCTCACAGGGAGTGCTGGACAGATCAGAGTTCCAGCTTCACGAAAACGTCTCTGTTGTGTGGTGGGAGCAAACGTTTCCGTGGTGTAAATAGCCCAAGGGGTGAGAGGAGCCTTGAGGAAGGCAGATGGAGAACTTGGACTGAAAAGAGCTCGTTTCAAAGCAAGTTGTCATGGTATGACACAGCTGGAGCTCAAAGCCACTTCTCCTCATCCGAGAAAGAGCTGGGTGAGTAGCTCGTTTTCTGGAAGAAGTTAGATGAGGAAATCTGTCTTCTCTGCACTCTCTGAACTCCGACAGGGAACAGGGCCAGAGGCAACGCAGAGCTCCCTAGAGACAATCCGCGTCCCCCCAAAAGAGCTCTGGGCGACGGGAATTTAGTTACATCACTGCCTCCCTGTGGCATTACAAACGGCGACTCCCCGCATGACTATTTCAGCTGCTTTAACCTCTCGATAACTCTCTTTCCGTTTTCTCCGCTTAGCTCCCCAGAGAATCGGCTGCCAGCGGCGGCTGTGGTGCGAGCTTGAGGGAACCAGGGAATCGGGGTAAGGGACTGGTCTCTTGGGACTGGAAGCAGCCGAAATGGGGGTGTGATTTTTGGTGTAAGTGACCATTCTTACTAAGTCCAGCTTGACTGGAGAGTCTAAGTTGCCTGGCTGGGAGGGCAGGGTCAGACTGGTCGCGCAACTGAGCTGTCTCATTTGTTACCTGCTTAGTGACTTCCAAGTATAGCCAATATCACCGGCGTGGGGTGTCTGCCCTGGTTTGGGAGGCAGGCAGCTACCATCCTGAACCACTCCAGACAGCAGGACAGTGGGCGAAGTCATGAGAAGATTCAGCTGGGTTTAGCACTACAGCCCCAGTGCTGTTAGAAGATACATTGGATGCTGAGAGTTTTCCGGGGGGAAGATTGGTCCCAATCACACTCCTAGGCAGGGCTTAAAACAAAAGACCTGGGGCATTTGTGTTAGCTGAGGGGATTGTCCGTACAGGGGGAACCTCAAATCAGGAAAAGAGAGTTTTGCTCAGGCGTCCGTGGGCCCTGCAGCTCTGGACACCGCCGGGAACGGCCAGACTGCAACTCCTGGAAGCGCAGAAAACCATGCACACAAAATAACGTCTGAGCTGCGCTCAGGCGGGGGAAGAGCATCCCAGAGATGCACAGAACATATGGCAGCACTGAAAGCCAGCGCCATCCTGGAGGGAAAAGCCCACCAAAGACACAGGGAACAACTCGCAGCTGAAAGGCAAACACGCACTGCAGCTCCAAGTCCCGGAGCAGCAGCCTCAGCCTGGGAGTCCATCCACCTCACAGCAGGAAGTGGGGAAGGCTTTGTGTAGAGCCTGATTGGAGGGAGGTTCCTGCGAAACGCTGAGAGGTGGCGGGGGAGCCCTGGAATTCTAGGGGATAAAGGGCTGCCCGTCTTCCCAGCCAGGCCGACGCGGAAAGCCAGAGAAGTTCTTCATGATATGGAGGAGGCTGGTGCTCAGGTGTAGAAGAAACATACAGAAAAGTGTACAGTGAGGTTTACAGCCCCCCAAGCTCTGACGGCCAAAATGTAGAGCCCTTCAGATGTTTGGCCTTGGCCCTCACGTGGAACACACGCCTACGAGGCGCAACGCTACGGAAAGAATACAGGGCAGCAGAGGCTGAAGGCAGCCACGGCAAGCTGTTTGGTTTGATGGCACAAGAGCCATTATCGTGGGCAGTCACCGAGGTGGTAAAAATGGCCTCTGTGATGGAAACCTCCCCCAGGTTTGGCAGTAGTAGAAGTTGCTGGCCAATCTGCTGAGCCAAGGGCTCACGAGAGGCACAAACCCGCTGGAAACCTGCTGTTATGTAGCCCGCTGCTGAGAGCGCCAAGTCAGGGCAAATTGCTTCAAGACAGGGCTACTCCAGGCCGTGACAGGGGGTTCTCCACTATAAGGCATGAAACCAGTCAAAGAAACTTTCTGTTTGGCACCATCACTATGCCTATGTCTACGCTAGGTCGTTTTGTCGACAAAACCCAGGGAGCATCCAGCACTTTTGCTGACAGCCTTACCCCGCGCCGCCACGAGGAAGAACACCTCTGTCGACAGATTCCGTTGACGGAAAGCCGGTCTGGACGCTCTGGGGGCATTAAATGTATGAGCTAAAGAGACGCTGCCTCACATGTCACTTTGGGTAAGCAAAGTCTGCCTCCGGAAGAAGACGGATGTTCTGCCAAAAGCCTTACTTAATATTTTAGTTGTGGCTGAATTTCCTGTGACCTTCCCTCTAGCTAATGTCCACCTCCGGGGGGACACTTTAAGGCCATGTGCTGGGGGCATCAGGAATTTGCTGCCTGTTGGTATTTTAAGAGCAACAGCTAAACTTATTAATCTTCTGCCCAGAGCCCAGAGGCAACATGAGCCCGATTTCCCCGCTCTGTCTGTAGGCTAGAGGGAATTGTGCCAAAGGCAGGGAAGCTGAGACTTGTTCCCAGGCCATCCGGGCTTACATTTCCCTAACGCTGTAAGCATCTCTGCGAAACGCAGCTCCCACGGCCAGAGCTCGCCTGCTGCTTCGCCTTAAGGAGGCAGGCTCTGCCAGACACACAGCGCGTACGCCAGCGGGGTTGATGCAGAACAACAAGAAGTCCTGTGGCACCTTATAGACTAACAGATATTTTGGAGCATCAGCTTGGTGTCCCCGTTGACGCCGAGTGGCTTACGTCGACTGTTGCTGCCATCCCACAAAGACCATGAAACTGACCCAAAAGGGCCGTGAATTTGGCTTTAGCCCAGAGAGAGCCGGTCACGCGTGGCAGCCGTGTGCATACACTCTGCAGACCTGACCCCAGCTTCCCTGGGCCGTCGGGACTCACCAGGGCGGTTTCACAGCTGGTTTGGAGCTGTCCGGCAGAACGAACCCCTCTGCCTATTTATTTGTCCATTGCCCTCTGACCATTCTCCACAACTATGAACTGATTCCAGCCCCGGTGGGAGCTTACACCCCTGAGCACCCAGCCCCAGGCTCCTGCTCAGAGCTACTTAGCTGCCCAGGCTCCCCAGCAGGCAGCTCTGCTGCCCGCTTGCCTAGAATTCCTAGAGCTGCCCCCCAGCACATGGGCAGCACAAACTTGCAGTGCATCACAGGGCCCTGCTAGGGGGTTAAATACAAACCCGTTTCCGTCGCTTCTTGTAAAAAGGATCCGGGAGCAACTTGTTGCTTGCCTGGCAGCGGGCCAGCCCGGCGTATCAGCACAGCAAATAGTCTAATTGTCAACACGCAGCAAACGGCCAGGGACTTTCCACATTCTGCCATTGCACCCTGTGATTCTAAAAGCAGTAACTCTGTGCCAGGACACTGTGCCCTCCACTGCCCCAAGAGCCCTTCCCAGGTGATCTCCCCTCTGCCTGGCAGCTCTATCCTGGCGTCCCGTCGAGGGGCCCTGAGCAGGCCCTGGGGCTGGGAGTGTCCGTCACGAGGCTGTGAATGGCCAGGCTGCCTCTGGACGCGCTCCAGTCCACCTGATCTGTGCCAGGTCGACCAGGGCTAGGACAATCCCTGCCGGATCCTGGAAAACAAACCAACTTGTCGCTCTCCTCCCTCTGCCATCTGCTGCTGGGGGAGGCCAAGGCACTCGGCCCTCCCCTCCAGACAGTGACCGAGCTGCCAGGAGGGGGCTGCACCCCGGAGATGAGCCAATCTTTGGCCAGAGCACTGCGCCAAGGAGCTGATGGAAGAGACAGCCCTGGTTACTGACACCCCGCGCCACGGGCCGCTGGCACAGGACGGACCTGCCTGACTCGAAGCCCTGTTCTGAGTACTCCTGAGAGCAATGGGAGAGACCACCAAAGCCCAGTAACAGGTGGCCCAGGCCCTTCTCCTTCACCTTTAGGCCCCAGGGTGCCCTCTGGCCATTGAGCAGCTGCCACGCCTTGGACTCCCCTGCCCAGGGACACTCTGAGAGTAATGATGCAACTTCCTCTGCCTGCCAATGATGAAAAACACCCCTCAGCAATGTCTGTGTCTTCCGCCCGGCGTCTGACCCTCGCTGGGAGAGTCACACAGAGCCCGGGACTCAGGCCCAGTCGCTGTCCCAGTGGGATCGGCTACCCAACCGGCTGAGCGAGGCACAGAAGGGTGTTGGTGCCGAGCCTTTGCTGGTAGCCCAGAGAAGTGCGAGGACATTGGCAGGGCAGCAGGGCCAGGCTGGGTAGAGAGAAGCCGTTCTCGTGGCAGAGGAAAAGCAGCACAGGTGACCTGGGGTGATGCCGAGTGCCTCAGCCTGGACAAAAGAGAATGACGGCCGTTGAAATCCCGCGCTCTGCTCCCCATCTGCCAACAAAGCGAGCTGCATACGCTCCCCTGCCTGTGTGAGACAGCAGCATGCAGCGGTGACACGCACCACGGCTCTGCAACCACTGCTGGGGAGAACCGGTCAGTGGAAGCCGCACACCGACTGTCCCGGGTAGCGGCGCCAGCATCACTTACAGCAGGAGAGGAGCCTCCTTTGCAGCCTTCGCCAAGAGCCGGCTGACTACTAGCTCAGACTGCAGAGTCTCATACGCTGAGCGCCAGAGGTTACAAGTGGGGGCTTGGCTGGGATTTCAGCTGGGTCTCCGAAGCTCAGGACAGGGAAGCAGGTATCCCACACGGCTACTGGTTGTGGTTCCCTATCTCACGTGGGGCCACTTACAGAGAGAAAAACGATTCTCCTCGACAGCCCGAGGGGTGAGCCAGCTGGCTTTTCCCTCCCGCTGTAGAGGCCTGGGCACTGTACTCCAGAGGTCCCAGGTTCAAGTGCCCCTGTGGGCGTGGGACGCCGGCTGTTTAGCAGCACATAACGATGCCATGGCACAGTTCAGATTAACAAGCCACAAAGAATCCTGGAGTCAAGTGAAATTGTGCAGGGGATTGTCAGGAGGGGGAATGTAACTGCCCCAGCTGGAATCAGAGCAGGGTGCCTGGTTTCCTGCAAATAGCACCAAGGACCAGTCAAGTGGGTGGCAGCCTCGGGGCTCAGGTTTAGCCTCTCACTCCTTAGAGCCAGGTTGCTCACCTGCCACACCGCAGAGGCTGCCAAGTAAAACGGATGAAGGGAGGAAGACAAAAACCCCAGGCTGCTTGGCGCAGCCCCGGCAGCAGGGCTTGTTCTGACACAGGGCTGCCCAGGCTGGCTGGCAAGGCGCCACTGGCACTCAGGAGCGTTTTCATAAGGACGGCTTGCGCACAAGAAAAGCAAAGGGACCCCGGGAACTTGGCTCTTGCAGGGCCCTTCCCCTGCCACCCCCTTTGTGTGTTTCTTTTCTCCCCGGGGAATTTGATTCGGCCTTTTGTTTGGGACAGTTCCTCGGTAGTCAGCACTAATCACCCCGGGGCTTTGTTCTGGGCCTCTCCACTGCTGGCTCCGCTGGGAGCACGCCGGGCTGGTTCTGCTCAGCCCCCATCACACATGACACCTTGGCACTATCCTGCCCTCAGCCTCGGGGACCGACGTGCCTGGATCGGCTCTAATTAGAACTTCCCAGTCACCCGTGGTGCTCATACTGAACAGATCCCACACCGCAGCCTGCTGTGCTCAAGTCCCCAAGGGGTGTGCGAGGGCAGGGAAAGGTGGGATGTGCCAGCTAATTTAACCCAGAAATATACACAGGGTCCTCCTTCCCCAGGCCCTGTGCAAGCCAGACCCCCTCCGGCCACACCCCTCCCCCAAGCCAGACCCCCCCTCTGGCCGTACCCCTCACCCAGGCCAGACCCCCTAGGGCTGCAGCCCCTCTACCAGGCCAGACCCCCACTCCGGCCACACCCCACAGCCCTCCCCCAGGCCAGACCCCCCTCCGGCCGCACCCCTCCCGCAAGCCAGACCCCCCGCTCTGGCCGTACCCCTCCCCCAGGCCATACCCCCTCTAGCTGCAGCCCCTGCCCCAGGCCAGACCCCCCCTCTGGCCGCACCCCACAGCCCTCCCCCAGACCAGACCCCCTCCGGCCGCACCCCTCCCCCAAGCCAGACCCCCCCTCTGGCCGTACCCCTCCCCCAGGCCAGACCCTCTCTGGCCACACCCCGCACCCTTCCCCCAGGCCAGACCCCCTCCGGCCACACCCCACAGCCCTCCCCCAGACTCTGCTCCCTCTGTGGTATTGCCAGCTGCAGCTGTTCAGACCCCTGCACCAGGGCCCCAACCTGTGTGGTCCTGGCTCAGGTGTCACGAGATTAGACCAGTTCTCACAACAAAGGACGAGCTCTTTTGCTTTTCTTCTGATTTCAGCACTTCCGGGCTGCTCACGCCTGTGCACTTCTGTTCTTCGGCAGCTTCACCAACAGGCGCCGGGGGAGCTGCTCCTGCAAGGTGGGGGCTCCGGACACAGAGGCTTTAAGAAAGCTCACATTCTGCTAGTCTTAGCCCCCGAGCACCGGCACCCTGGCCCTGACCTCGCTGGGAGCCTGTCATGCCCCCGGCCAGGAGCAGGCAGTGAAGGGAACACCAGTCCCGGTCGCAGGCCGGGCTGCTCGCTTCCTCTGCCTGAGAGCACTCAGGCAGGCAGGTGGGTGGGACTCAGGGTTCCTGCTCATTAGTTCCATCCATGTGCGAAATAAATTTTATCGGATGCACTGAGGCGTGTGCGGATGTGCACCTGCATAGAAACACCCGGTGCCGGCTGTGGGCTCTCTAATCCCCTGCGTGGCACCTGGCTCTCCCTGGGCGGCTGCCCAAGTGCTCAGTGTACAGGGCGCACCAGTGGGGATCCCCACAGAACTGCCCCCCTCCCCACAGTGGTCACATGTGCTGGGCTGGTTGTGGAGGGGCTAAGGGTTCTGCTCAGCTTCAGGGCGCTGCCGCTGGAGGCCGGCAGCACCTCCAAGACGATGGTTGGTGCAGCCACATGCGGGGCTGGGGCCTAGGACCCCTGCAGAAGGACCTCTGAGCGCGCAGCACGGCATGGAGCCAGGCCCCAGCCCATGGCAATTGAGCAGCCCAGGGAGCGAGCGGCGCCTGACGCAGGCCATGGGGCACCCGTTCTCGGTGAAGGCAATGCTGGCACCAAGGCTGCACATGCAGCTTCGTCCCGCTCGGGTTCCCCCCCCCGCCCCGGCTGTTAATTGCAGGTTCCCCAGGCAGGGACCATCTCCCACGCTGTGATCTGAACAGAGCCCTCGGGTGCTGCCCTGTGCGAACGCCCAGGGCCCTCCCGCTCCGGCTCCGCACGTTCGGCCTCACACCTGTTTGCGCAAAGCCACGCACCCACCCAGGCAGCATCAGGCCCAAAGCCGCATGGGTGAGCCACGCCGGGCCGGAGCTGCCAGCAGCAAGTGCCCAGCTGGGGTTTCAGGTGACCCGGCAAGAGGAGCCCTGTGCCCCCCGACATGCCGCATGCGGGCGCCGGTGTTTGGAAGGAGACTTTCACGGCCGCCGTGGCTCCGCCTGACCGGTTTGCAGGCTCCAGAACAAACCAACGCTGTGAGCCCAGGTGGTGGGAAAGCAGCTGGAGCAGTGTGTCCTGCCAGCCGCTCCCCCTCTCTAGGCAGCCTTTATTCACCCCAGCACTGAGAGCTGCAGCTGCAGGGCTGCTCAGCGCCTTGGCCTCTGCCCCGGCACATCGCCTCATGCCCCACAATGTCCCTGTTTTGCTGAGGATAGCGCTGGGGCTGTCGAGAGCCCTGCTGGCAGCCGCAGAATCAGCGGGCCAGGCTGTCGGCATGAGCCAAGGACAGCCCCTTCCCCGCTGGAGCGCCGCTTCCCAGTTGCTCGGGCCTGCCCAGCCCGGGGCTCACAGCTGCACACGTCCAGCCGCTGGCCTTGCAGATGAAGAAGCTGCTCCTTTCCCAGGCAGGCCTCCGCACCTCTCCCTGCGCTCGGCTGGGGTAGCCCCAGTGTCAGTCCGTGGCATCGCTCCACAGGGGCTCTCTGCTCCTGGGGGGTGCCTCAGGTTCTCCAAAATATTGGCCTAATTTGGCCTTGCGGCTTCTGCCAGTTGCTGGTCAGGGACCTGTGAGGCAAGGCTGAGGGATTGGGGCTTATTTAGTTCATAGAAGAAAAGAGTGATGGGTGATTTAATAGGAGCCTTCAACTTCCTGAAGGGGAGCTCTAAAGAGGATGGCGAGAGGCTGTTCTCAGCGGTGTCAGATGGCAGAACAAGGAGCAATGGGCTGAAGTTACACAGAGGGAGGTGTAGGTCGGATATTAGGGAAAAACCTTTCCCCAGGCGGGTGGTGAAGCACTGGAGTGCGTTACCGAGAGAGGTGGTGGAAGTCCTGGCTTCCACCGGGAGGTTTGTAAGTCCCGGCTTGACAAGGTCCTGGCTGGGATGATGGGCGGGGGGTTGATCCTGCTTGGAGCAGGGGGCTGGACTCGTTGACCTCCTGAGGTCCCTCCCTGCCCTGGGAGTCTGTGACTCTATGAGCCAGGCAGGGCATCTTGGCACTCAAAGTGCGGCTTTGGATCCCAGCTGGACAGAGAAAGCCTCTCCCCCTCCTCCTCCAGCTGGGACGGTGCAGAGCTGGCTGGCCGGGGGCAGGCTCGGGGAAGTGCTGAGGCACTTGGGAAGAAAGTGGAAGTGCCCAGTGGTGGGCACGGGGGGGACGCTTGCGCCGGGGAGCTCTGGAGAACACTTCTCCTTTCCTGGGACGTGCTACTGGCCTGGTCATTGCAGCAGAGAGGGAAGGAGCCTTCCCAGGAACAGAAGGGTGGGCACGGCAGTGACGGGGCAGCCAGGCCTTCGGGCAGGGTCTCGCCAGGCTCACCCCAAGCTACCTCTGTGGCTGATTCCCACGAGACCGCTCCCTACCGGGAGCCTGGCAGGCAGTGGAGCTTCTCCCAGGAGAGCCCAGGGCAGCAAACTCCACACGGGAAGGCTCCTGCGTCGGCAGCGGCAGGGGTGGGGGTGGGCGAAACTGGACCCACGTCAGAGGGGCTCTCCAGCCACAACGTCTGCGATTCCCTGGGGAAAGCTCCAGGTCCCGCGTGGGGGGATGGAGCCACATAGCAATCGCCTCAGGCTGGAATCCCTTCCCAGTGCCGGCCTGCCAGAGGCTCCCGGGACACAGGGCGGTGGCTGTGCGCTTTGGTGGATAAAGTTTTGCCTGCCTCGGGCCGAAGGCGACCCAAGGATGCAGCACCAAAGGCTCTAGCCAGGTCACGCGCCCAGGGACCACTGGAGACCGTGGCCAGTGCCCAGGGCGGGGTGGGCCCCATGTCCATTAGCATGAGAGTGGGGAGGGGCCGAGAAGCCAAAGAGCAAGCGCAGACTCCCCACTTTCTCTTGCTGGGCGTGACGGCCGGTGGCTGGCCCACGGCCAGTGGTTCTAGCCCCACGCCAGCCTCCGGGGCCCCGCTGGATCACGGCGCGGCCAGCACTGCAGCGTGCCTGCCCCTGGACTCACTCAAACCCCTGCAGGCTTTTACAACGCAGCCCTCAGCCCAGTCCGCCAGCCTGGGCCCAGCTGCTACCGCCCTCAGTTCTCCAGCAGCGCCGGCTCCGGCCTGTCACTTCGGCGGGGGGCTGGCCTGGCTGCCCTTGCACCGGGTGCCGCTGGCTGCTCTGCGCCAGCCAGGTTCAGCGCACGAGGAGACGGCCTGGGAGTGCAACACCGGCAGCTCAGCCGGGGGCAGGGTGCTCCTTCCGCGGCACTGCCAACTCCACTGCCCCCCATGCGGCGCTGCAGGGAGTGGGGTGTGCTCCCTACGAGTCGCTCCTGCCTCTGCTGCCCAGGGCCGTGGTAGGAGAGTCCAGGCGAGGCATGGAGGGGAGCTGCCCCAGGGTGACCCCCACGGGCAGGGAACGGGGTCGGGGGCTCGGTACGGGCAGCGCTCCCCTTGCAGCCTGGGCTGACCCCAGTGCCGCCCCCAGCACCAGGGGGCAGGGTGCTGGGCTTCGGAGCGTCACCCAGCAGCTTGGGAAGCAGCTCTCCTTTCTCTGCAGCCATCTGGGCCTCCCTGCTCTGCCCTGGCTGTGGCCTGGGGGCCCGGTGCCAGCGGCCGAGTCAGCACTGTGGGAGGCTGAAAGCCGAAAGCCGAAAGCCTGCCCATGAACGCTCGGGGGGCTGTGGGTAAGGGTCCCAGGCGCCAGCTCAGCGGCTCACGTCCTGCCGCACAGGGCGGCTGCTGTTGGCTGCGGCGGGCGAACGCCTGGCTCTGCTTGGAGTGGCGGGCAGTCGGCTGCGGCGTCAGGAAGGGCACAGCGCTGCGCACGAGCCGCAGCTGTGCAGAAAGTTGTGCCATGGCACGGCCTGCCCGCCCAGCGTGGGCATCGGGAGCCCATCTCCACCAACAGTTACCCTTCAGACGCCGCCCAGGGCAGCACGGGGGGCTTCTGGGGCCCGCGAGAGGGTGATCTCCCAGCCTCGGCCGGCGCCCGGGTAACTCGAATCCCCATTGCGAGGTGGACACGGCGCGTGGCTCTATGGTCCCTGGGGGGCTTCCCCATCAGCCCTTCGCGGGCTCTTGTCGCTCACACACGCAGCACAAGACAGGAAGTGCAGCCAGCACTGGGGTTAGTTTCAAGCAAACATGTCCCAAGCTCCGATACGCAGGTCCTTTTCCTGGAATCGCAGACTCCCAGGGCGGGGAGGGACCTCAGGAGGTCATTGAGTCCAGCTCCCTGCCCAGAGCAGGATCAACCTCCACTAAGTCATCCCAGCCAGGGCCCTGTCAAGCTGGGACTTAAAAACCTCTAGGGATGGAGAATCCACCACCTCTCTAGGCAACGCATTCCAGTGCTTCACCACCCGCCTGGGGAAAGAGCTTTTCCTAATATCCAACCTACACCTCCCCCTCTGTAACTTCAGACCATTGCTCCTGGTTCTGCCGTCTGACACCACTGAGAACAGTTTCTCACCCTCCTCTCACCCTCTTCAACTTCAGGAAGTTGAAGGCTGCTATTAAATCTCCCCTCAGTCTTCTCTTCTGCAAACTAAATAAGCCCAAATCCTTCAGCATCTCCTCATAGGTCTTGTGTTCCAGCCCCTTAATCATTTTTGTTGCCCTCCGCTGAACCTGCTCCAGCACATCCACATCCTTTCTATGCTGGAGGGCCCAGAACTGGATGCAATACTCCAGATGAGGCCTCACCATTGCCAAGTAGAGGGGAATAATAACTTCTGTAGACCTGTGGGAAATGCTCCTTCTAATGCACCCCAATGTGCCGTTAATCTGCTTGGCTACAAGGGCGCACTGTTGGCTCATATTCAGCCTCTCATCCACCACAATCCCCAGGTCCTTTTCTGTTGCACTGCTATGTAGCCAGTTGGTCTCCAGCCTGTAACAGTGCTTAGGATTCTTCCGTCCCAGGTTCAGGACTCTGCCCTCCTCCTTGCTGAACCGCATCAGATTTCTTTTGGCCCAATGCTCCAATTTGTTTAGGTCGCTCTGGACCCTACCCCTACCCTCCAACGTACCTACCTGTCCCCCTAACTTAGCGTCATCCACAAATTTGCTGAGGGTGCGACCCATCCCCTCGTCCAGGCCATTAAGAAAGATGCTGAACAGAACCGGCCCTAGAAGCGACCCTTGCGGCGCTCCTCTTGAAACTGAGCGTCCATTTCCCCCTCCTTGGCAGGCCTAACCATCCCCTTGGGCGTGCCCCGAGTGCCCCCCGCCCACTGGCCATGTTCCCCTGTGGAGGTCGAGAGCCTGGTGGCATCGGCACCCCTGGGAGGGGTAGGGAGTGAGGGATCGGCTTTTCTTTGGCCTTTCAGTATTTCTGATACGCCCCCCAGCCCCTTTACCCCTTTGACTGGCTGCTCGGCCTTGTCTCAGGTGAGCAGTTTGGGGCCGGGCTGTCCTGCAGCGTCCGTTCGTAGGTTGTTCCTCTCCCTCCCTGCCCAGCACCGCTTCTCCTGTCTCCTTGCTGCGCTCTCAGCCCCGGCTGGTGTGAGAATCGCGACACGCTGGGTCGTTGATCGCACCTATCAGTAAGAATACAAGTATCAAAACTTACAAGGCAGACACCCACCTCCGATCCCCGCCCCCCAAATTCTATCCCAGGTAAATACCCAGCGCTCCACACTCACCCCGGGGGCAGAGCTTGGCTGTGAGGCCTTGGGCTGGGCTCTCGGGGTGCGAATCCAGAGTTCCAGGTGCCATCAGGGCTTTTCCAGCACAGCCCCCGGCTTTTGTGTTCCTCGGTTGCTCTCCTGGTACACGAAAGGCAGGTCAGGGCAAGCTGCTCAGTCCCACCTGGGGAGCTGCCCCAGTGGCTCAGAGCAGGGTCCATCCTGCCTGGTGCCCTGTCTCCAGCAGTGGTCGTGGTGCCGCTCTGGGGAGTCCACAGAACAGGGCGATTTGGAGAGCTCCACCTGTCTGGCATTCACAGCTGCAGGGAGCCGGAGGTTTGGCATCCCTGATGGTCCTGGATAATGGCCCTGTCCTCCAGGGACCGTCCAGGTCTGCTGTGGGGCAGTCACGACCTCCCGCGGGGGTTAAGTCCCACCAGCATGTGGGGCACTGGGTTTCCTTCCCGCGAACGCTCATTTCTCATTTCTGCAGCTGGCCCCCTCCCCGCCTCCTCCCCGTCCCTCCTCCGGATACCCCGAATTCCCGGCTCCATTCCTCCTGCCTTTAGGGGCATCTCCCAACTGCAGACCCAGCAGCACTTGTGCTTTGAATAACTGACTGAAGCTTGGCCCCTCCGCCACGCGCTACCAGCTGCCGTCACCCTGCACACCTCTCCCTCGGCGGTCGCCCTCCTATTTGTAAAAGCAACAAGACCTCCTGGGGCACCTTAGGGACGGACGGACTTTTGGAGCTTAAGCTGGCACGGGCAGAGAGCGGCTTGGTCGGAAGCGGGCTGTGCCCACGGAAGCTTATTCTCCAACAACCTGTTTGTCTGGGAGGTGCCACAGGACTGCTCGTTGCTTTTGCGGCTGCAGACTAACGCAGCTCCCCCCGATACCTGCCTCCTGTTTGTGAGTCCAATTCCGGAGCCACAGGCCTGATCCCAGAAGGGGCAGGCGGCAGTAGCTGTAGGAGGTGAGCAGGGCAGGTTTTGCTGCTCTTTTCTTCTCTGCCTCTCCTTGTCTGCGCTGCTGTGGGACCTCGCAGATTGTGCCCCTCCCTCACGGATCCCTGCTCGCCGCTGGGGTGGTCCTGGGCAAGGTTCTCCCAAGCGTCAACATCAATGCCGCACTTTTCCACGCGTGCCTTCAGCACATCCTTATATCACTTCCGACAGCCCCCAGCCCTCCTCCATCCTTCCTCCAACTCGGAAAACAGAATCTGTTTTTGGAGGCGCTGATCAGACATCCCAACCACATGACCAGTCCGATGGAATTGCGATTGAATGAGAATGGTTTCAATGTTCGTAGAATCAGAGAATCACAGAACAATAGAGCTGGAAGAGACCTAAAAAAGCCATAGAGTCCAATCCCCTGCTCTAAGCAGGACCAAACCCATCAGATGAGCCCCGCTGGGCCTTTGTCGAGATGAGACTTAAACACCTCCAGCGATGGAGACTCCACTACTCCCCTGGGTAGCCCATTCCAATGCTTCACCACCCTCCTAGTGAAAAAGTTTTTCCTGATGTTCAACCTGGACCTTTCCAACCACAACTTGAGACCATTGTTCCGTGTTCTGCCGTCCGTGACCTCTGTGAGCAGCCTCTCTCCAGCCTCTTTGCAGCCTCCTTTCAGTAAGTTGAAAGCTGTGATCGAGTCCCCCCTCAGTCTCCACTTCTGCAGACTAAACAGACACAATTCCCTCAACCTTTCTTCATAGGTCATATGCTCCAGCCCTCTAATTATTTTGGTCACCCCCCGCTGGACCCTCTCCAGTGTATCCACATCCTTCCTATAACTGGGGGCCCAGAACTGGACACAGTACTCCAGATGCGGCCTCACCAAAGCCAAATAAAGAGGAATAATCACTTCTCTGGATCTACTGGCAACGCTCCTCTTGATGCAACCAAATATGCCATTAGCTTTCTTGGCTACAGTGGCACACTGTTGACTCATGTCCAGTTTCTCGTCCACTACAACTCCCAGATCCTTTTCTTCAGAATTATTACTGAGCCAGTCGGGCCCCAGCCTGTAACAATGCTTGGGATTCTTCCAGCCCAAGTGCAGGCCTCTGCACTTGTCCTTATTGAACCTCATCAGATTTCTTGCAGCCCAGTCTTCCAATTTGTCTGTCAGTCTGGACCCTGTCCCTACCCTCCAGCGTATCTACCTCTCCCCCGGTGTTGGAGTTATACGGAGCGGATAGCAGACTGATACAGTTGTTGAAGGATATCAACAAAAATGTGGAGGCAGCGGTGAGAATGTGCGAAGAGTTGGAAAGTTGGTTTAGAACAAGTAGAGGTAGGAGACAAGGAGATCTGATATTGCTGAGTATCTTCATCACGCACCTAGAGAGAGCGATGGACAAGATCAAGGAAGGGGCAGAAGGATATATGTGCAAGGGATGAAAATCAACAACCTGAGGTTCGCGGATGATATAGTTATCATTGAAGAAGACGAGGAGAAGCTAGCGAGAACGGTGCAGGTGCTAAACAAGGAAAGGAAGCGGTACGGACTGATTATGAACATCGATAAAACAAATAAATGTTATTTGTAGATAAGGAAATAGGAAGGGAGATCAGTGTAGATGGGATTGAACTAGAGAACGTAGAGAAGTTCACATATCTGGGGAGCAACATAAGGTGTGATCTAGACTGTAAGAAGGAAATAGCGACTAGAACAGCAAAAGCAAGAGCGAGTTTGAAGATGATGGATAAGGTCTGGAAAAACAAAGCGATTAGCTTAGGAATGAAGCTGGGCGTCTTGAAAATGTGGGTATTCAGCAGCATGTTGTGTGGATGTGAGATGTGGGTGATAACAAAAGATTCGAAGAGGATATTGGCTTTCGAGAAGAGTTGTTATACAAAGATCCTGAGAATAGGATGGATGCAGAAGGTCACCAGTGAGGAATTATATAGGAGGATACAGCCGAAAGAGAACCTGCTGCAGAAGGTTATAAAACGGAAGCTACAACTATTGGGACATATTTGCAGAATGAGCGATGAATGAAAAATCAAGACCCTGGTATTCAGCATAATGGACGGTTTGAATAGGAGAGGCAGACCCCACAGAGACTGGGTAGATGATATAGTAGATTTGTGCAGAGCTAGTCTACAGAAACTAAGCCACTCCACACTGGACAGGGAAAGATGGAAGGAAGTAGTGAGGGAGGCATCAGACACCAACGGGCTGTGATGGAGCTGGGGGGGTGCATGTGTGAGACTCAGGCTGGATGCATGTGAGACAGGCAGAGCAGCTCCCAGCGGCTAAGGATGACCCTGGGGCTATAACCCAGGCTGGCAGGTAACACCTCTGCCCTGAACAAAGAGGAGGGAGGAGCCGAGCTGGGTTTGAATCAGAGGGGGCAGTTAGAAGCTGGGGGGAGAGGGAGCTGGAAGGCAGCCAGCCAGGCAAGGGGAAGCTACACCCCAGAGGGGCACCCCTCGGGCTCCTCTCCCCAGGACGGGTTGCAATGACTGTCTCTGCCGGCTGCACTGACTCTTCTGTGCTGAGCTGGGCCTCTGGCGCCTCATAAACCTCCTGTTCTCCCTGCTGGGTGAGAGTCCCTCCTGCCTGCGGCCGGGGTGCAGCGCTTGGGGACCCCTGAACCCCATCACACAGGCGCTGAGCCTATGGCTGTCGATGATGATGATGAACCTCTCACCACTGGGGAGCCAGCTGTAAGCAGGCCAGCCTGGGGCTAGTCACTGAGATAGCTGCCTCTTTGGAGACATGCGGGAAATAAGCCCATGGCCCTGCTCTAGTTCCCAGTGCGCGGTGTCCCTGCATCACAAACCTCACCTTTATAAATGCCTCCAGCCTGGCTTCTGGCTGGTAGCCTGGGCAAAGAGGGGCTCTGAGCTTTCTGCCAGCCCTGGGGCTGCAGGGCGGGGTGGGGCTGGGCGGTACCCTGGTCGATAGGGGCCCCAGTGGACTGAGGCACAGGCTTGCAGGTGGGGTGGGGGCTCTGGCAGGGCTGTGGCACAAGCTGGCATTGCCGTCAGGACCAGACACCGCAGCTCGCGGAGGCAGCAGGCAGGGGAACTCTGCTGGGCATGCTCCTGGGCTCTCCTGCTCTTGGATTGCTGACTGGCAGCTCCGGCTCCTCCAGGAGGTGCCATGACTCGGAAGGGACTTTCCAGGCTGCGGTTTGGCAGCAGGACGGAAATACTCCCTCCGTTTGCTTGCTATTTACACACACACACACACACACACACACACACCATTTGAACAGCTGCCCTGCAGTGCATAGGGCAGGGGGACGGGGCAGTCAGTCCCACGGCACAGCATCTGGAGCCTGGCCTGGGTCTGTCCCCTCTGGCCGTCAGGGCAATAGCTGGAATGTGGCTGCTCTGGGCCCTGGGCGCTAGGGAGGCCCTGTCCTGTCACGCCCACACACAGCAGGGCCCCGCTGCAACGGCTGCCTCGTGTCCGGCCGCGTTACCGGGGCTGGGAGCTGGTTCAGCTGAGCCTGCGCCTTCTGACCTCCTCACCGAGCTGGGACGCGGCACCTTCCCTCCCTAAGGCCAGGCAGGGCCGGCTCTCCTCGCAGACAGGGCACGGCTGTAGCTGGGGGAAGGGACGCCCCCTTGCTCAGCCGTCCCTCTGGAGGCCTTCCCCACGTCGCGCCTGGGCTCCAGCCCACTGTAATGGGGTTCGGGGTCCCCAAGCTCTGCACCCCGTTGGAGGAGAAGGTTTATTTGGTGACAGAGATGCAGCGTGGTACAGGCTGGTCAGCACAGCAACCAGAGGCATTTCCTCTGCCCCACAGCGGGGAGAAGATCCCCAGAGGGAGCCCCAGGCTCAGCCCAGCCTGACTTTCTTCCTCTCCAGCCTCCCGCGCCCCTCTAATGGCCGCCTCTAATTCAAACCCAGCCGGGCTCCTCCCCGCTCTTTGTCCGGTGTTACCTCGTTGCCTGCAGGGGAGTCCACCCTATGGAGCGGCTCAGCCTGCCCCCCACTCCCCCATCTTCATCACACCAACATTCGGAAGATGAAAGAAAGACGAAGCTGGGAAGGTGCCGAGAGCCAGAATTCCCGGCTCCCTGCTCCCGAAGCCTGTGCTGGGCCCCCGACGGGCGGGTGGGCAGGCGGGAACCCTGGGCCAGCCTTCCCCAGACCACTGCTGGGGTCTGGCTTCTCTGCGCTGGGAGGAGCTGAGCCACAGCTGGACGGCTCGGGCTGTGCAGAGCTCCGGGTTTGAGCTGTAACTGGGGGCTTGGACCCTGCAAGGGGGCAGTACCCAAGTCAGACTGCTGTCTTGTACTCCACAGCCAGAGCGGAGCCAAGCCAGGCACAGGTGTTCAGCTGCAGCGTGGACGTACCCAGACCATCGACCCTAACTGTCCCTTGCTGCAGTTTAAGGCCATTGCTCCTCATCCGGGTCCCAGCAGATCAGGAGAACAGCTTCCTTTGTTCTTTATAACACAGCTCAAACCTGCAGAGTGTTATCGCGTTGTCCCCGCACCTGCCCACATCAGTCGTCTCTTCTCCAGAAGAAACAAACCGAGTTTTCACTCCTCTCTCCTAGCTCACCACGTTCTCTGCGCCAGTGACCCTGTGTGTTGCTCTTATCCAGATCTTCCTCAGTCTGTCTGCCTCCCCCACTGCCCCCCCGTGGTCCCTGGCACAGGACAGGGTGTGCCGGCTGAGGCCTTTCGGTGCAGAGTAGAGCGGAAGAAAAGGTCTCCGGTCTGGCTTACAACATGCCTGCTAATGCATCCCAGAGCGACATCTGCTTTTCTCCCCTTTCCTGGCAATAACAGTGTGTTGTTAACCCCCTCTCCATTTGCGATTTGCTGCGACCTTAGATCCTGCTCCTCCGAGGCTCTCATTTCCCACGCTGCCAGCAGCCAACTGGGCCTTCGGATTTCATCCTAATTAGTTCAGGCCGTTTCCTCAGTCTGCATAGAGCACTTTGAATTCTAAGCCTGCCCGCGGATGCAGCCGCTCCCCGCAGCTTGCCTTCCTTCGCAGACGCTACACGCGCTCGCGGAGCGTGCAGCCAAATGGCTGATGACGCCATTGTTTAGATATGGACCCGGACAGGTCCCTGCAGGGCCCTGCTCAGTGTGCCTGTCCGGCTAGATTGGAAACCGCTGATAACTACTGAGTGTGGTTGCCGAAGCAGCTGCTGACCCATCGCACAGCAGCTCCATGTTGGGTGTATTTCCCTAGTTTGTTAACGAAACGCACACATGAGCCAGTATGAAAAGCATTGCTAAAGCTGAGGCACTCTACACATACCGCTTCCCCCAGCTCCAGGGCCCAGCACAGTGTGATGGAGTGGGGGATATGTGCGTACGTGAGTGGCTCACAGGGGGCGGGGGGCTCCTGCTGAGGGTAACCTGGTGCCCAGGTGACACCTCTGGGCTGCAGAAAAAGGAGGAGGTGGAGCCGGAGGGGTATGAATTGGAACTGGGAGTTGGAAGCAGTGAGACTGGGCTGGGAGAGAGAGAGACAAAGGAGGGGGCCAGGCCCCAGCTCCGGGGGCCCCTCGGGGCCTCCTCTCCCCAGCATGGATGGGACTGGCTGTCTCTGCCGGCTGCACTGACTTCTCTGTACGACGCTGTGTCCTGTTGGCTCATAAACCCGCTGTTCTCCTGCTGAGGGAGAGTCACTCCTGCCTGCTGACGGGGTGCAGTGCCTGGGGACCCCGACCCCCATCACACGCAGCCAGTCAGGGCCACGGGTCTGAGCAAGGCACACCTGAGGGCTGAGACTCGCTCACAGAGGAGGGTTGCAGGCCATGGCCCGTCCCAAGCCCAGGTGTCGGAGCTTTACCTGAGCCTCTCTGGAGAGCCCCTGGGGTTTAAGAGGACAGGCAGCCAGTCAGGGGGCGTGAGGCTGCTGCCTGGTGGAACGTCCCCCGGTGTGTGCTCCCAGCCCTGCCGGGGAGGGAACAGGATGGGTGCAGCAGAACTGTGGTGCTGTGTATTTAGGCCTGCAGGACTCTTCCCAGGCTGCTCGTCCAGCCAGTGACCAAAGGGCTCAGGCTGCTCCCACCGTCACACGGCTCAGCCACTGCCTGTCCTGGGTGCGTTGCACAGCTCTGCTCCCCTAGCCAGTGCCAGGGGACGGTCCACGGCAAGGGGCGCTGTGCGCCATGGACACCTCTCCACTGGGAGCAGACCAGGCCCGCTCGCCCGCTCCACCCAGGGCACCCGCCCCCCCGGGCTGGGTGTTAGCACCGCGTGGCTGCCCTGGCCACGCTGGAAGGGTCGGGGGCCCCGAGCTGCCGCCCGCCGGGTGCATTGCAATCTGCCCTCTGCGCCGCGGGCACCCGGGAAACCCTCGGGCAGGCCAGAGCGTGCGCCGTGCCCTGGGGCAGAGCCTCCTGGCGCAGAGCTGCTTTTACCTGCGGAGGGTTTGCTGGCATGGCCAGATGGCTCTGGCAGTGCCAGGTGGTTCTCACAGAGCCCTGCCCCAAGCTCTCTGTTGCCCAGGGCCCGGCCTGGGCTAACCCCGTGCCAGCTACTTTCTCTTTCACCGAGGGGGAAAGGGGATTTTCCAGCTGTGATTGCTGAGGTCAAACATTAACTCGTGTCAGCACAGGCTCTGGCCTGGCCCGGGGCGCTGGGCTGGCCCTCGCTGCCACCCGCCTCCCACTCCAAGCAGGGCAGAGGTGCCAGCCAGGCTGCAGCACCTAGGGGCACGTGTGCCCTCTCCCCAGAAATGGGCCCTGGCCCCTTGCTGTCCCGCAGAAGGGCCCTGCGGTGAGGTACCACACAGGGCACCCCCAGTACCGCCACCCCCCCACCCCACAGAGGGCTGCTCCCTGCTGTCAGCCAGCCCTGCCACGTCCCTGCTGCCCATGCCGGGAGGAGCCAGGTATCCCCAGCTGGCGTGGCGCTGTGAGCCACGGACACCTCTCCACTGGGAGCAGACCAGGCCCCCCTCTCCAGCCAGGGCACCTGCCCCCCTGGGCTGGGTGTTAGCACCACATGGCTGCCCTGGCCACGCTGGAAGGGTCGGGGGCCCTGAGCCGCCGCCCGCCGGGTGCATTGCAATCTGCCCGCTGCGCCGCAGGCACCTGGGAAGCCCTCGGGCAGCCCAGTGCGGGCGCCCTGCCCTGGGGCAGAGCCTCCTGGGGCAGAGCTGGTGCCTCTACCGCAGCCTGGGAGAGCCGGGGCCACGCCCCAGTGGCACTCAGTCGCTGTGGCGCGGAGGGTGCACGTGCTGCCCAGGGGTGCTGTCGCTGGGCTCCTCGGAGGAAGGTGCCGGGGACATGTCTGGCTCCGGCGTTAGGCACCCGCTGGCGACGAGATGGGCCCAGGGGACATGTCTCTGTTGGCCTCTCCCAAGAGCTGCGCCACGTGGAAAGCCCCAGCTGCCTTTCCAGCAGGCATGTCTCCTCCTGGCTCCGCTCTCTGGCCCCAGGGGTGCCCTGCTTCCCAGGCTCCCACAGTTACCTGCCAGCTGGAGGGCCTGGCCACGGCTGGGAACCTCCCGGGGTGCAGGATCCTACCTCTCAGTAACAACCCTCCCACCTCTCCGCAGCCAGCTCCGGGGGCTGGGAGCCCAGGCACACTGCTCCTGGGGCCAGGGGAGGGGAGCCTTTGGACTCTACACAAATCCACCTCTGACCTGCGCCGTAAAACCAAAGGGGCCTCCCAGCCAACGGCTCTGACCGGGGAATGAGCCACTACAGAGCCCTCAGTGCTGCCAGCGGGGCAGGCGGCCGGGCCACCTCATCTCTCTGGCCACCAGCTTCCCCTCAAAGGTCCAGCACGTCCTGCCGTCGGCGCTCCCCGTCAGGCCAAGAGGTGATGCTCTGTGCGTGGGGATGGGGCCAGGCAGCATGGGGCTGGCGGAGGATGCTGGTGCACCTCTTGTCACGGAGTGGGGGGCCCCCTGGCCCTGCCCCCACCCTCAGGCAGACGTGGCTCTCACTCCACAGGGAGAACAGGCGGGTTATGGGGCGACAGGGACACAGCGCAGAACAGACTTGTCAGCACAGGGACCAGAAGCCGCCAGTACCATCTATCTTGGGGAGAGGGGCCCAGATGGGGTCCCAGAACCAGGCCCTGGCCCCTTCCTCCGTCCCCACCCAGACCAGACTCCCCCACTCAACTGCCCAGGTCCCATTCAAACCAGCCAGGCCCCACCTCCCGCCTTGGTCCTGTTCCCAGGGAAGAAAGGGGTCACCTGGTTGCCTCGGTTACGAAGAGCAGGGAGGGCCATTCTGTATGTGCGAGAAGTCATCACACTGTAACTCCCATCCCCATTGTGCACCAATGTGCGCCTGGGGAAACTGAGGCACCCACCTTGAGTTACTGCAGGACAGTAGGAAACACCTGCAACCTAAGCAGGGGAATAAAATCCCCACACCCCCAGTGCCTCACCCATGTCCTGCGTGGAAGGAGGCCTTCAGGCTCCGGAGCAGTCCCACCAGGCCCCGATTCTCCCTGTGCTCAGAGAACTAGTCTGTACCCTCTGGCCGGCCAGTCAGGTAGGGCCATGGCCAGGCCCAGCAGCAGCATGGCTCAGCCCGTGCCAGAGAAGCAGCCCTAAACTGACATTGCAGCAGGAAACATTCAGACGCCGTTGAAGCCAAGGCGTTAGCTGCCCGAGCCCTGCGGCAAGGGGCAAGCTGCAGCCTCAGGCTGTCACTGCAGGTCACCCAAGCTGGCAGGAGACAGGCTCCCTCAGGGCAACACAGGCCCTCAGCGTGGAGAGCGCCCGGCACTGCCCAAGGCCTCCAAGCCCTGGTCGAGGGGCAGCGTTCCCATCCCCCTGGCATGGGGGGCAGCCTGGGGTTTTCAGTGCAGGCTGGAAGCTCAGTCTGCAGCAGGGAAAATAAACCAGACAAGGAGATTCCAGGCTGGTCATGCAGCGTCCCCCCGGCCGGCCGGCGGGTCAGTGTGAGGCAATGGGAACAGCTGCCTGCCGGGGAGGTCAGTCTTCCCTCTCATCTTTTCCAGCTGTGGGCAGGAAAAATTTTGTTGTGGGCACTGAGGTGTGTATGGATGTGCACACCTGGAGAACCACAGGCTGCCGACCATGGCCAGTGCCAGGTGCCCCAGACGAGGAGGACCAACGCCAATGATCAAGCGACTTGTCTCCTGCCATCCAGCTCCAGCCTCTGACAAACAGGGGTCAGGGACACCATTCCTACCCCCAGCTAACAGCCAGTGATGGACCTACCCGCCAAGAATTTATCCAGCTCTGCTTTGAACTCTCATATAGGCCTGGCCTTCACAGCCTTCTCTGGCGAGCAGTTCCACGGGCTGACTGCGCTGCGTGAGAAAGAGCTTTCTTTTGTTAGTTTTAAACTTGCTCCCCATTAATTGCCCTGGGTGTCTTCTAGTTCTTATATTACGGGAACAAGCAAATAACTTCTCTTTATTCACCCTCTCCCCACCGCTGAGAATTTCATACACCTCTATCCTATCTCCATTCAATCTCCCCTTTTCTAAACTGACAAGTCCCAGCCTCTTTAACCCCTCCTCATAGGGCCCCCGTTCTAATCCCTCATCATTTTAGTTGCCCTTTTTGGAACCTTTCCTAACGCCAGAATATCTTTTCTGACGTGAGGAGACCACATCTGCACGCAGTACTCAAGATGTGGCCGTACCATAGCTCTATAAAGGGGCAGTAAAATATTCTGTGTCTTATTTTCTATCCCTTTTTTAATAATTCCTAACATCCCGTTTCCTTTTTTGACAGCCGCTGCGCCCTGCATGGATGTTTTCAGAGATGTTTTTTGTTCACTGTATCAGCAGGAACAGTCATGCTGGGATTTGCTGTTGCTAACAGTCGGTTTTTAAGCCTCAGATGCTGTTGGTTTTTCGATGTGGCTCCTGTGTGGCAGGCTCACAGCTCCTGCTTAACAACAAACCCCAGTGTGGGAGCCCGAGCACCTGGTGGCTGGGCCTCACTCGCAAGGCAGAATGACCACACACTCCATCTTGGAACGCTCTCATACGACGGCAGGAAGGCCCGAAGCCAGGCCAGGAGAAAGAAATCAGAAAGTTGACAAGTAGTGGGAGAGTCCCCAAAGAGAACATCCTGACAAGCAGATAGTAAGTCCCCAAAGAGAACAGCTGGGGCTAGTAGCTGGAAGCCCCCCAAAGAGAACATCTTGGTTGTGCAACATCAGAGGGTCCCGGGGGGAGGTTCGGAAAATGACCAAGGACAGAGGAAATCTTGTAACATGTTCTGACAGGCCGGGAGAATAGAAAGCCCATATTAGGTAACAAACGCTTTAACTGGCCAGGTATTGAACCCCCAGGTAAGAAACAGTATAAAAGGTGATTTAGCAGGGACAAGGGGGTGGGCTCCTGGACACGAGGCGGACGCTAGCAACTTCCAGTCCAGACAGCAGACCCCGGCCTGATCACCCGGACGTCACCACCACGAAAGGTCCCAACCAAGCCATATCTCTGACTTGAAGGGCGGCTGTAACGTAGTTGTTGGTGAGATGTGGGAGCACTGGATGTTATTGGTAAGTCACATGTAATTATATACAGTTATATGTAACCTAGTGTTTAGCCTATGCCAAATAAATAAATATATATATATATATAACAAGTGTTAAGTAATTGTAGTTACGCATAAATGAATCAGTCACTATCGGTAAATACCACTAGGTGGTCTAGCTGGGGCTATACAGAGAATTATTGGGACTTAGAACAGCCACAGGGCACTGTGGTGTTCACAATCGGAGTGTTATTGTTCCTGGTACTCATAATACTGTGGAAACCCAGGTTTTAGCGTAGATGCGCTGAATCACATACTGCTGCTACACTATATAAGGCTGCTATAAAGGTGGGGTGGTCGGTCCCGGGTCACCCGACTCCCCCCGCTGTATCAAACCCCACGCGCACCCATGGGACCCAGAGTAGGTCAGCACATCGTCACTCAGGAGGCGGTGCTGCATCTCAACCCCTTCCAGGAATTCCTGCCCCTTCCTTACGAAGAGCAGGGTCTGGCTGTGGGCAGAGATGGGACCCTGGGCTGGATGGGAGCCGGGACTGGCACCTGTCTGGCATTTCCTACGTCGCTGGATGGTCTCGGGGTGCCTGAATGAAGTGGGTCCTTCTGGGGGAGCCATCTGCAGCCTGCTCAGACAAGAGACTGGCGCTGGTGGACTGCTCTTTGCTACTGACGATGACTGTGGCAGCCCTGGGCCCACTATGCAGGCAAGAAGCGGGTGTTGTCCAACCCCCAGCCCTACCTACAGAAAGAGGTTCTGCAGGCTAACCCGGGCCCAATGCCTGGGCAGTGCCATTGCCCTGAAGTTACGTCTTCTGCAGCCTGCTGACTGCTGGAACTGGAGCGCCCGGCGCCCAACACGGCGACCAAGCGGGGATCTTACAATGAAACGGATGACAGGAGGCCGGGGGATGAGTGTGAACAGCGGTGTTGGGTTTGGCAGGTCGCTGTTCCATTCCTGAGTTGTGTCGAAACCAAACACGCCCCAGGTTCTGCTCACAGAAGCAAAGCCGAACATGTGGGGGGGATCGTGAAGCTTCTCTGCCCTTCGATTGCTAAGCGAAAGGTCCCTGAAATCAACATGGCCCCACCCCCCCAGTGTGCTTCCATTTCCGTGGGAGGATGTGTCTGAGGGGTACGCGCTCCCCCTCCCCACTGCGACGCAGCCTGGCTGCCCACGTCCTCCCCATCTCCCCTTCCCCCTGGGTCGCCCCTGTGATAGGACGGGGTTTCTGAGCACAGCTAGAGAAATCAACCCAGGGCACTTTTGCTTAAAATCCAGGCCCCTCACAGCCCAGGCGGGGATTTCCTCCTCACTAAGACAAATCCAACCAGCCACCACCGCACCTCTGCCAGCCCCACTGGCCAGCCAGAGCCACACAAGCAAACCCACAGACTTCTCAGCTGCTCTACCAGCCCCGATCAGCAGCCCCCAAATTCAGGTGAGAGGCTCTTAAGCCTGTTTCACCCGACACCACACAGATTCTTCCAGACCCTAAAATGCCCAGCCCAGACCCCAGTCAATATACACTTGGATCTTACCCACACAACTCGCCCCCCCCCCAATTCTCTAGATCTAATACCTAAAGCTTTATTAATAAAAAAGAAAGACCAGGGTTAGAGAGAACTGTTAAAGCAACACTTCACATGCATCAGCCATAACTACTGATGCAGCCAGCAATGTTATTTGGTGATTCTTAAAAGTTTCTGCAAGTTCATGTCAGGTTACATAGACTCAGTGATCAAAACACTGCAGATCCGGCCCTCTGGGTGCCACACGCTGGCACATGGACCCTTGGAGACCAAAAGTCAAAGGATCCAGGATGGACACTGCTAAGCCCACACCATTGTTCACTCGTGTTATCTCTTCTGTTCTCTCCGTTCAGGGACAAAGCCCCTTCTTCTTCCCATAGTCCCTGGACCACCCCAACCTGACTCAGGTGGGCTGTTGTGGCAAAAGGCCATTGGATGAATCTCAGGAGACAGCCTCACGTTTCTGAAATGGGCCGGTGACAGAGAGGCTATGGGCTGAAGAAGTGGGTCTGTCCCACGAAAGCTCATCCCCTAATAAATTATTTTGTCAGTCTTTAAAGTGCTACGTGACTGCTTTTTGTTTTGATGGACTCCAGGCTAACACGGCCGCCTCTCTGCCCTGTTCAGAAGTGGCCGTGTTAGCCTGTATTCTATCAAAACAAAAAAGCAGTCACGTAGCACTTTATAGACTAACATTTCAGGTCACTCAACCATTGGGCTGCATCCCATTGACAAGTCCCAAAGAATTTTCAGTCTGCTTTGGAAAGAGAAACTGATGAACTCTCTTTCATATTCAAATTCGACACATTAACATGTGGTTTGAACCAGGATGCAAATTTTCTGGGACATTATAGGGGCTCTTTGGCATACTTGGCTTCATCTAATTCTTGACTGCCCCCCCCCCCCCCCCCCGCCGCTCCTCTGCGCTCTGATTTGCTCACCTTGATAATATTTTTCTGATTTGTCCACCTTGATTACTGGTTTTGGTTCTGTAATAACAGAGAGGGAGCTGTGCTAGTCTACATACTATCAAAACAGAAAGCAGTCAAGTAGCTCTTTAAAGACTAGCAAAATAATTTATTAGGTGAGCTTTCGTGGGACAGACCCAAGCTCACCTAATAAATTATTTTGCTAGTCTTTAATGTGCTACTTGACTGCTTTTTGTTTTGTTTTTGGTTCTCTGTGCCTTAAATATTGAGTCTGTTCTGGTCTGGCTGTGGGCTGAAGAAGTGGGTCTGTCCCACGAAAGCTCATTACCTAATAAATTATTTTGTTAGTCTTTGAAGTGCTACTGGACTGCTTTTTTGTTTTGATTTGGAAGGTGGATTTGGTGTCTGAGCACCTGGTTTCCACCCTATTGTTCAGCCCAGTGTCCTGGCTGGGGCTGAGTTCACACCTCCCATTGTGAAGCTCAGCGCTGACACGTTTTCTAACCCAGCTACAGAGCTAAAATCTAGAACTTTACTCACATACCGGACACAGACACACAAGTAGCACACACAGATTCAGGGCACCACCAGCTTTTATTTGACACCTCACAGGGCCCCCCCCAGCACAGTATTTGGGGCCAACAGCCATACTGGGCATTGAAATGGCTTCCAGAGCCAATATGAAAATCCAGCCAGGTGACAGCCTCCAACAGCCATCTCCACAGAAGCTAAGGGCCGGTCCCCTGCCTGGCTGGGTGAAAAGTTTTGTGCAACTTGTGATTGGAGAACAGGGACTAAATTGTGCATCTTGTTGTCTTGGGCACATCCCGGTGCACGTGGATTTTAAGTGGCATCTCAGGTACATCTGGGCCCCATTAAACGAATAAATAACAACAGCAGCGCAAAGCAGCTGAAACGGAGCACTTTAAAGACTAACAAAATGATTAATTCGGTGATGAGCTTCCATGGGTCAGACCCACTTCTTCAGATCAATCTCATTTCCAGTGGAGACTGACGCTTATAAGTACAGAGGACCGAAACGAAAAAAAAAATTGCAATAAAACCTGACGGAAGGTGTTTGGTCCTGCCAAGAGGGCAGGGGACTGCATCTGATGATCTCTTGAGGTCCCTTCCAGTTCTATGAGATGTAACTCAAATAGGCTGGAAGGAAGGGGTGGGGGTGGGGGATGTTCATTGTCCTGTCTGAGATAATTACGAGCATCAAAGGATGGAGTGGGTCTGTCCCACGAAAGCTCAGCGCTGAATAGATCATTTTGCTAGTCTTTAAAGTGCTGCATTTCTGCTGCTTTAGTTTGTTGGAGTACAGACTGACACAGCGACCGCTCTGTTACCGTTCAGTGCCATTCGCTGGACATTTGTACAAACCTGCCCAGCATTGGGCACCCATGTGCCAGCGTAGTGGCTGAAAAGGGCCGTTTGTAACAGCGAGCCACTTGGAATTCTTAGGACCGCGGCTGAGCCTCGTGTTTCAGGCTGCTCCGCACACTGGGGGGAGCCGGGCCGTGCTCTCTGCACGCTGAGCCCTGGGACGGCCCCCCGGGAGAGATCCAGGGGCCGCCCAGCCGACTGTCAGAGCTCCCACAGCCGGCGGCCTGTGTTTGTACCTGTGCGTGCTGCGCACACAGAACATTAATTAAAGAACAGCCCGAGAATGGCAAACCTTAGCGGGACCCCTGGGCGGCAGGTGGGGAGGGTCGAGAACTCCCCGGCTCAGTCAGAGCAGATTAAAGGGGATATTTTCAGAAGCCCTAAACCGTGTTCAAATGCGACTCCCGCGCTCGGGGGTGCCTACAGCTGGCGCTAGAGCCCCAGTGCGACCTGCAAAAGGGGCCAGGTGCCCCAGTCCCTGGAACTGAGCTTTCCCCGAGACGGGCTGCCAAGCACTTGAAAATGGGATTCAGGCACCTCGGCCAATCAGGCCCTTTTGAGAACGTTCCCCTGGCTCCGTGTTTCCCAGCGGGCGAACGCTCCGGCATCGGCTGCTGGCAGAGCTGGGCTGCTCCGGGGAGCTGCGCACCCGGCATTCTGGCGGCTTTCCCTGAGGTGGGGCACTGGGCTTTTCCCAGTGTAACCTTACAGCCCCAGCCCTGCTCTGGGACCAGCCTCAGGGCTCAGAACCCTGGGGGATGGGGCTGCACGGGAGCTGTCACCCAGATACACGCGCTACGTGTGAAAGGAAACTGAGGCACGGCAGTCCCAGGCCCCTCGGTTTGCGTGGGCCCCTCGGGGGCTCTGGCCCCAGCCCAGCCCCAGCAGGGAGGGGGAGAGTTTCCAGAAGCAGCGGGCAAGTGGGCAGTGCCCATTGTACCAGCCCCCAAGAGCTGAGGCGCCAGCAGAAGCAGCGCCTCATGGCCACACTGCCGTGCCCACCGGGACTGCCCATCCCGGCGCTCTGCCGGGGGAGCCCCTGGCTGGAGGAGCCGTGGCAAAGCCAGGAGAGTTCCTGGTGCAGGAGCGGGGCAGCCGACCCCGCTCGGCAGGGCGCTTCGGCAGGTGCTCAGCTGCGAGCAGGCGTGGGGGGCGACGGGAGGCTGGACTGGGCTTGGGCGCTTGTCCCTGGCGCTGCAGAGGCCATCGGAACAGGACAGAGAACAAGGCGGGAAATATCGCTGTGCAGCTGGGGAAAGCCGGGGACGCCCGCGCCGTGAATACAGCGCCAAAGAGAGTCTGGGACTGGGAAAGGTACGAAGTCGGGCAAGAGAAAGCAGGGGGCAAGTAACAGCTCCCAGGCGGGGAGATTTAAACCACCGGGGGCAAGAGCTGCTTTGAGCGCCCCTAAGGACTAGTGCACCCTTCGTTTGCTAGCTGCGGTCGGGATCTGCCAAGCTTGGAGTGGCCTGTTCAGTCTGGGAACGGGGCGCTGGCTGAGAGAAGGGGGCTTGTTGCGTGGGGACGGCCCAGGCTCCTGAGGGGATACAGCTGTGGGGCCGCCCCTACCAAGAGCAGGCTCTTAAGGAGCTCCGGGGCTGGGGAGCTGTAAGAGCACAACAAATACGGTTTTTCTGTAATAACTGTACTGGAGGCCTGAAGCTTTCCGCCGCAGCCAGAGCAAAAAACCAGCTGCCACCTTTAGCTGTAGACCTGGCGACTGCTACTCAGTCCATCTCCATCTCATTACATCAGTGCCACAGCAGGTGTTCAGAGGGAGACCACACCCTACTGGCACCCACTGGCACCAGAGAGAGAGGCAGGTCTCACGAGGGGCGCAGAAGAACTTCGCCTGACAAGCAACGACTTCTCAGTGGCTGACGTTGTGGAATCCCCATCCCGTGGCAATTGGCCCCAACTTTCCGACTGTTTTCTGTGTGATCTCTGGCTGGGCTGTAGTTGTTTCCTGCTGCTGCAGAACTCATTTTGCCAGGTGTAAATCGGTTGATTTGGTGCTGGGGTAAGACTGGTTGGGTCGATCTGTTACAGTCGGGTACAACGGGTTAGTTAAATTACACGAAGATAATTACTCGAGGTGTAGCTAAGCAGGACTCAAGTTTCACGACTTACACTGGAAGGAAGGAAGGAGGCAACAGCAAGAAGAAGATGAAGAAGGGAAAACACCTGGGTGGACTCACCCCCAAGCCCAGAGCTGCCCGACCCAGAGACTGACTGTCTGTCCAGCTGGGGAAGGCTGCCGGCCTTAGCGGGGTCGGAGGGCGTGACACCGAGCGCTCCGCAGGCGTGCTGCTGGCTGGGTAACTGTCAATAAGAATAGCACCATGTGAGGCTTTTCCATGGCACGGATCCTGCAGGAAGTGACGCCCTGAGCCCTAGGAATTGGGTACGGGCGGGAGTCTTGCCCTCAGCCCTTGGGATGGGGCGGAGTTGTGTGTGTGTCCCTGAGTGTGGAAGGAGGTAAAGAAATGTGGGGGGGTAACCGAGCGGGCTGGTTCCAGCTCCCCCATGCCCGGGCGCCGGACTTTTCCCCTCTCTGCTCTGCGGCTCGGTGCAGTGCGGTGTGGCCAGCCGGCGCAGAAGGGGAGCTGGCGCTCTGTCCTCAGGCAAACGGCACTTCTGGGCGCCTAGAAGAGCGCTCCGGGGGCCAGAGAGGGTTGCAAAGGGGTGACGGGCAGCGCAGTGCCCAGGCCGAGTGGGCGTTGTCCTCCCCACAGCCCTGGACCCCAAAGCTTTAAGTCTTCCCTCCTCCTGGCCACAAGCAGGGCTGGTCCTACCTCCCTCCCCTCAACCCTGTGGGGTTCATGCAGGACACACAACCAGGCGAGTCTGCGCGTTTCTGGGGGAGTTTATTTGAAAAAGTCGCTTTGATCAGTGACAGCCGGCCAGAGCCAGTGAGAGCCAGCCAGCGAAAGCCAGCCAGAACCAGCCAGAGCCAGTGAGAGCCAGCCAGCGAAAGCCAGCCGGAACCAGCCAGAGCCAGCCAGAGCCAGTGAGAGCCAGCCAGCGAAAGCCAGCCAGAACCAGCCAGATGCACAAAGAGACGGCCCGTACCCGCCGTGCCAGCCCTACAAGCTAAGGCCAGTCCTCCCTGACCCCCAGCTGCCCCACACAGTATCTTCTGCCGCCTCCACTGCCCGGCTGCCCTCCCTGCTCCGGCGTGGGGCGAGGCTGCTGCCCATGTAAGGACTCGCTTTGTGCCTGGACGTTCGCCGCTCTCCATCACCTTTCCAACCCCAGGCCTGGTCACGCCAGCCCTGCGCCGCTCCGGAAGAGGAAGCCCCTGCTGGTTTCACAGGAATGGACCTGAGGGCCCCCCAGGCCGGCCGCCCATTGCCAAGGGCCAACTCCGCCAGGTGTTGGCCGCCACACGCGCCCCACCCAGCTGGAGGTCAGCAAACTCCCTGCCGGGACTCCCCGCTCAGGGACCACCTTGGCGCTGCCCTGGCAGTGGGCTGCAGTCACCCGTGGGAGAAGGGCTGAATGCCAGGGGCTTGACATGGCCTTTGCCTGGGCAGAGAGCACAGAGCACAAGGCTGGCATGGGGCTGGGAGCTTTGGGCCCAGGTTTGCTACCATTCGGAGGGGATTGCCGGGGTGTTGGGCTGAGGAAAGGGGCTGGCTGGGCAGCCCAGGAGGCCGAGCCCAGAGACAGACAGGCAGCTGCTGGACTTGGCTCCCCAGCAGGGCCCCCTCCTGGCGGGGCTGCACCCTGCCCTGCTGGGACCCCTCGAGGTTAGCAGAAGGGTGCAGTGGCTCAGTCCGCATGTGGTCTGGCAAATCCGTCATTCAGGGCCAGATGTGGCTTCTTGCCATGGGCTCCGGCCCACTCGGGGTGAAGCTGAGATCCACCAAATTCATCTCATGACGTGGCCACCCCCCAGCCAGCCAGGCTGTACCACCAAGAGCTGAGACCTCCCTAATGCCTGGGGCGCAATGGTCCCTGCCGAGGTGCCCAGCTCACGGTGAGCGTCCGTCCCTCTGGCGCTGGGAGGCTGCCAGCTGGCAGGTCCTGCGTCGGTCGCAGCTGGCAGGCCTGGGGCAGAACCCAGCTTGACAATCACAGAGGCCAAGGAGGATGTCCCAGGGCAGAGCAGAGAGCAGAGATGGGGGCTCGGATGCAGCGGAGTCAGTACCAAAGGGGCCGTACTCCTCTTGCGCTGCAGCTGGACAAGCTGAAAGGGGGACGTGGACTTTGCCGGTGTCGCGCCATTTCCCGCTGCCAGGCGCTGGGGCAGCCGCAGGGTCCTCCGGGGCTACTTGTGCCAGCGGCTGTCCTAGGGAATTAGAGAAAAGGCCCATGCTGGTAAATCGGCGACCGCTCTCGCCAAGGCTGGAGGTGGCAGCTGAGCATTACAAGAAGTCCTGTGGCACCTAACAGACTAACAGATATTTTGGAGCATAAGCTTTCGTGGGGAAAGACCCACTTCTTGTTGTTCTCGAAGACACAGACTAACACAGCTACCACCTGACACTTGTCACCAGCTGAGCATTGACAAACTCGTAGCAGGAAACCAAACCTGCGCAGCTGTCTGAGAGCTCTGCTCAGACCAGCCTGGTAGGAAGGTTGGGAGCGTCTGGCCTCTGAAGTGCTGTAAGTTGCTGCTGGCGTTGGCCTGACTTGTGATGGCCGGAGCGTAGGGCAGCTCTGCCTCGCAGCTGGGAAAAGGTTTGCTCTGGCCGGGGGAATCCAGGCATGGGGCTTGTCTCCCCTGCCCAGGCAGGAGCCTGCCAAGGGTACCAGTACAAAGGGTTGGAGACTGGGCTGTGGATACAACAGGTCCCAGGTGTGAGGCTGGCCCCCGGGGCCGGGAAGTAACCGGCCTATTTTGTGATCGTTGGGGCAAGTGACCACGTGTGGCTAAGGCTTGGCTGGACTGTGGGACAGCCTGGAGCGCCGGCAACTCCCTTGTGAGACACAGGGGGGTCTGCCGGAGACAGGCGCTCCTGGCCGTGAGCTGCTCCAGCCGTGCACAGAAGGGAACTGCGTAACAACCGCTCTGCGCCCCCCCAGCCCCAGCCAGCAGCTGCTACCAGCTGGCCGCAGCGTCCGCGATCACAGCCCCCTCCTCACGCTCCCGCCGCAGGGGTAGAACCTGGCCCCTCCGGGGTGTGGCACAGAGCAGCCCCGGTGCCGCAGAGCCCTGCTGTCCCCTCGGCCCAGGCCAGCTGGCGAGAGGCAGAGGGGCAGGAGGGCTGTCTCTGGGGGCGTGGGCGGTAGGTGCTGTGCCCAGCTCCTGCAGGAATGACCCCCCCAAGAGCCGCCAGTGCCACGGGGCCGAGCGCGGCTCGGGGGCGGGCGCCTTGGCCCTGGCCTGACCGGCTGGGGCCCCTGCTGCCAGCCCAGCGCCGGGGCTTAGCGCTGCGGCCCTTACCTTGTGCTGGTGCAGGTGCTCCAGCCTCTCTGCCAGGCGCAGCACCCAGGGGGCGTGAGGGGGGGCGCAGAGCCGCCGGCCTCTCAGGGTGACGAACCTAAGGAGCGCGGGAGCAGAGGGGAGGCTGAGCCAAAGGGAGGCTCCGCGCCCATGAGAAGGCCCCAGCCCCCGTCTCTGCTCTGCCCCCCGTCCGCCCACCCCCACCCCACAGGTTTGCCTCCGGCCCGGCCCGGCCCCCGACTCACACCACGGCAGGGATGGGGCAGCCGTCCCGCCGGCGCTGCACCTTGTAGTCCCGCAGGATCTTGCCGGGGATGGGCACCGAGCTGGTTCGGAGGCAGCAGTCCAGGGCGTCGTTGGTGCTGGACACTGGGAGAGGAAAGACGAGGGAGGGCTGGGCTGGGCTGGGCTGGGCTGAGCTGGGCTGGGCTGAGCAGGGCTGGGCTGAGCTGGGCTGGGCTAGGCTGGGCTGGGCTGGGCTGGGCTGAGCAGGGCTGGGCTGAGCTGGGCTGGGCTAGGCTGGGCTGGGCTGGACTGGGCTGAGCAGGGCTGAGCTGGGCTGAGCTGGACTGGGCTAGGCTGGACTGGGCTAGGCTGGGCTGGGCTGGGCTGAGCTGGGCTGGACTGGGCTGAGCAGGGCTGAGCTGGGCTGAGCTGGACTGGGCTAGGCTGGACTGGGCTAGGCTGGGCTGGGCTGGGCTGGGCTGGGCTGAGCAGGGCTGGGCTGGGCTAGGCTGGGCTGGGCTGGACTGGGCTGAGCAGGGCTGAGCTGGGCTGAGCTGGACTGGGCTGGGCTGGGCTGGGCTGAGCAGGGCTGGGCTGGGCTAGGCTGGGCTGGGCTGGACTGGGCTGAGCAGGGCTGAGCTGGGCTGAGCTGGACTGGGCTGGGCTGGGCGGGGAGAGAGAGACAGGGACGGAAGGCACAAGCCCACTGCTGGGCTTGCCAGGGTCCTCTGCACAATCTGCGGGAGGGCTGGGAACCACCCCGAGCTCTCCCGGCTCCCCGCCGAGTGCACTGGACACAGCCCCTCACTCGCAGCCCGGAGAAGCCTCAGAAAATGCCCTGGGTGCGGCCCCTGTGCCGTGGAGCAATGACCAGCCCTGCCCTGCGCTGCCCTGTGCTGTGGGCTCTGCCCGGGCACCTGCGGGAGGCTGCTGGGCGTCACTGGGGGCCATCCTTGCTCACTGCCCTGCACGCCGCACTCCCCCAGCGCTGAGGGCTCCCGAAGCGCTTGTCAGACGTTAACAGACTGACTCGGCCAGTGCGCCAGTCCCACCCCCCGCAGCCAGTCCATGAGGGGAAACTGAGGCACACAGCAGCCATCGGACTTGCTCTGGGTACACAGCAAGCCTGTGCCAGAGCCAGGCCTGGAGCCTGCTGCCAGATTATCCCCAAGCAGGAACCAGGCCCATAACCCGCCTCCTGACGTACTGGTCCTCTGCGCTCTCCTAACGAGGGCACCTCCACTCGGTGCTCACTGTACCAGGCTGACCTGGAGAGAAGGGGCCCCGAGATGAAAGGGGCAGCTGGTGTTTTCCCTGCTCCAGCCGGCAGACTCAGGGCCCTCGTGTGGCTGGGAGATGGGGCACTCGCGAGCCCCCCGCTCTGCTGTGCAAGCACGTGGATTTCATTCCCACCCTCCGGAAGCGCCTCTCCCAGCCCCCGCTGGTGCAACGCCGGCTGGTTCCCTGCAGACCGTGGCCTGGGGCCTGGCCTGGCCTTTCTGTGCCCCAGAGGCCAGGGACAGGAGGCAGACGGTCACTGTTAGCCAAAGGCGCTGGCCCAGGAGGGCTCTGAGTTCCTGCCGAGGGGCTCTGGCTGGGCCTCTCCCCAGTGCCCAGGGTCTTGTGAGTGGTGTGTCTGGGTGAGGGGCGCCAGTCTGGGGCCTGCAACGGGCAGGAGCTCGGCTGAGAGGTCTCTGCTGGCCTGAAGGCCTCTGAGGATGGAGGGTGCCAGCAAGGGGCAGTAATATCATTTATTGCCCAGCCTAGAGAGCTGGCTGCAGCGACACTGCGCACGGGTCCCGGGAGTGGCAGCTGCCTGGTCCCGGCGTGCTCAGCTCTGCCTGTCCCAGAGGAGACCCAGCCAGGAGGCTGGGAAAAGCTCTTTGCTTTGTGCTCAGGGTCTCAGCTGCAGGGGCTGACCCCCTCCCCCCGCCCCTGGAAGCTGGGCTTCCGAGTGGGTTTGGCAGGACTTTATCCCGGCCCCGTGTTTCCAGCAGAGCCGCCGGTGCTGCAGGCGCTGCCCGAAGTCCAGCAAAGCTCAGGCACCTGCTCTCTCCATGCGGATGCCAGAGTTCTCCAGCGCCCGGCGGGGGGGGACATACCCCACCGAACATGAGGCTCAGGGGCCTGGCAGTGGCCCCGTCTAGTCCTTGGCAGGAAGTCAGCAGGCGCCTGCGTTCCCTGTAAGCTGAGCACCTCAGCGGCTGCCCAGCGGAGCTGCAGGCGCTGCCCAGCTGATGAGCACAGCGTCCCTGTGCCCCTGGCCGGCAGCGCGTGGTCCTGTGGGTGGTGCCCAGGGGAGCTCCAGGCTCTGCCCAGCTGGTGAGCACAGCACCCAAAGCCGGCAGCATGTGGTCCTGTGGGTGGTGCCCAGAGGAGCTCCAGGCGCTGCCCAGCTGGTGAGCACAGCGTCCCTGTGCCCCCGGCCGGCAGCGCATGTTTCTGTGGGTGGTGCCCAGAGGAGCTCCAGGCGCTGCCCAGCTGGTGAGCACAGCGTCCCTGTGCCCCTGGCCGGCAGCGCATGGTCCCGTGGGTGATGCATGTCCACAAGTGCCAAGTTCATCCTGCCCGCGGATGGAAAAGACGAGAGGGAGCCCTGGCAGGTCCCGAAGCCCAACGCCCCCCACCCCGAACCACCGGCGGTCTTCTCCCAGGGGCCGGCGCAGGGAGCAGCCTGCCTTACCTGGCAGGAGGAGGCAGAGAGAGAGGATGACCAGGCAGAGGAAAGCCAGGTTCCTGGCCAGCTCCATGCTGGGGGCAGGCTGGACCCAGGCAGAGCCGCGAGGTGGAGCAGGGAGGCACTCAGCTCAGCCGCCAGCTGCTCTCCGAGCGCTGCTGCTGGGCTCTATTTATCCCCAGTGTGGGTGCTCTCACTTTCACTTCGGCCCACCCCAGCTCAGCAGGGCAGGTTCAGTTCCTCCAGCCTGCGTTTGCTTGTGGGCTGTGCTCCTGGCTCGCCGCCTGCATAAGGGCTGCAGGGTAGCAAAGCCCGGGGCTGCCAGCTCTGCAGAGCCCGAGTCGGTGAAGGGCTTTGCAGATGCAGCGAGGGCTGGCTGGGCTCCAGCCCCATGTGCTCTGCAGGCCGAGGGGCTGTGAAGCCGGGCTCAGCTAAGGACCAATGACATGTAAGCAGCCGGGGCAGTGGGGGGCTTGGCTGTACCCTGGAAGCCCCCAGAGATGCCAGCTGAGGTCCAGGTGGCTGGAGCTAACCCCCGGCCCTTTGTCCTGGTCTGGGCACAGGAGCTGCCCAGGTTGGGGTGGGGTGTGCCGCCCAGGTAATTGCTGAGCCCCCGCTCCCGTTCGTCGGGGAATCAGCTGCACCCCCTCCTGCGTTTGCCCCGAGGACACAGAAGAGCAGCAGGACAGTCCTGGGGCGCAGGGAGCCACCAGGGCCTCACGTTCAGGAGATCTCCATGGCAGCTCGCGATTTCCGTAGGCAACGACTTGTGGGAGTTTTTCCTTCACCTGTGAGGTCCGAGCTCTCTCCCCAGCGCAGGAAAGTGGAGGTGACTCACTCTGCCTGGAGCCTTTCCACACGCTGTGCTCGCCGGCGGTACCCCGGGGGCTCGCACACGCACTGTGCACCTGAGGCCTGGGTGGAGAACTTGCTTTTTGGCGCACACCCCAGCCGCGTTTCTCGGCTGTGCATGCGGCGGTGGGAAGTGGGGCTTTCGGGGACCCGGCTAATTCTGGCGCCCCATTGCCATCCCAGAGCCCCGAACATTCCACAGCGCCCTCTCCACCAGGGCAGGGCACAGGAGAGCCGCCAGCCTGGGTCAGCCCACAGGTCTCTTGCCCAGTCTCCTGCCCGCCAACAGTGGCCCATGCCCGATGCCCCACAGGGAATGACCAGAACAGGGCAATTATGGGTGATCCCTCCCCTCATCCCCGCCAAGCTTCTGATTGTCACAGGGTCGGAGTAGCTGGAGCATGGGGACATGTTCCTGGCCGCCGTGGCTAACGGCCATTGACGGACCTGTCCTGCAGGGACATAGCTAACTCGTTTTTGAGCCCAGCTATGGGATTGGCCTTCACAACGTCCCCTGGCGAGGAGTTCCACGGGTTCACTGTCCATTGCATGGAGAAATATTTCCCCCTGTTTGTTTTACATCTGCTGCTTGTTAATAGCATGTGGGGGGAGGTGGTTCTTGGGTTAGGTGAAGGAGTGGATGACACACCCTTATCTCCTTTCTCCACACCACTCATGATTTGTAGTCCTTACTGTCTCCGCCCTTCCTTATCTCCTTTCCAAGCAGAACAACCTTCAGCTTTGCAGTCTCGCCTGGCACAGGAGCTGTTCCCTTTGGCTACGTCTACACGTGCCCCAAACTTCGAAATGGCCATGCAAATGGCCATTTCGAAGTTTACTAATGAAGCGCTGACATGCGTATTCAGCGCTTCATTAGCATGCGGGCGGCAGCGGCGCTTCGAAATTGACGAGCCTTGCCGCCGCGCGGCGCGTCCAGACGGGGCTCCTTTTCGAAAGGACGCCGCCTACTTCGAAGTCCCCTTATTCCCATCATGGGAATAAGGGGACTTGGAAGAAGGTGGCGTCCTTTCAAAAAGGAGCCCCGTCTGGACGCGCCGCGCGGCGGCAAGGCTCGTCAATTTCGAAGCGCCGCTGCCGCCCGCATGCTAATGAAGCGCTGAATATGCATGTCAGCGCTTCATTAGTAAACTTCGAAATGGCCATTTGCATGGCCATTTCGAAGTTTGGGGCACGTGTAGACACAGCCTTTGTCTCCTGTCTTTTAACCAGTTATCCGTCCAGGAGAGGACCTTCCCTCTTATCCCCTGACTGCTGACTGGCCTGAAGAGCCTTTGGTGAGGGACCTTGTCAAAGGCTTTCTGGAATCTAAGTATGTAACATCCACTGGCTTCCCTTGCCCATATGCGTGTTGACCCTCAAAAATTTCTGACTTATCGGTGAGGCATGATTTCCCTTTACAAAAGCTGTTTTGACTCTTCCCCCATTGTTTCAACCAATTTGCCACGGGCTAAATTCAGGCTTCCCAGACCATAATTGCCAGGATCGCCGCCGGGACCTTTCAGAGGAAGTGGTGTTACCTGAGCCACCCACCAGTCCTCTGGGATGGAGGCTGGTTTGAGGGACAGGTTACCTACCACAGTTACTAGCTCTGCAGATTCAGACCTGAGTTTCTTCAGAACTCCCCGGTGAATCCCAGCCAGTCCTGGTGACTTGCTACTGCTCAACTGACCAATTTGTTCCCAGACCTCCTCTGCTGACTGGCAGCTCTGGGACACTTCTGTCGGTCTGTTACTAAACAGAAGAGCGCAGCCGTGGGGCTCTCCCTCCCTCACCGCAGTGAGAACCGCCGCAGAGAATTCCCGAGCGGCGCTGCCGTGGCTTCGCCTAGGGTGTTCCTTTGGTGCCTCGCTCGTCCATTGGCCTCCCTGCTTGCTTGGCCGGGTCCTGCTTCTGACAGATGTAAATGCTTTCTTGGTGCCGGCGTCTGGGCTTTTGCCAGCTCTTCCGCCTGCGCCTGCGTGGCCAGGGTGGGTGCTCCTTTCCATTTTCCTCGGGAGGGATCGACTCCCAGTTTTAGGCCTCCCTGCCCCCAGCTCTTTTGCTGTGCTGTTTAGACGGGGTGGGTGGCGTTTCTCCAGGCTCTGACTCTGTTTTTCAGTTGGAAGCACTTGCTGGTTGGCGTCTCCATTCTGGCACTTTTAAAAAGCTACCAGGAACCTCGCCGGCCCTGCACCCCGCCTGTTCCTCTGAGCTTCCCTTTCGCTCGCCTTCTCACTCTCTGGAGTTCCCCTGTGGAAGGGCAGGGAGGGGAAGGGTTGTGCTGGTGGGGTTCTGCAGCATCCCCCCGCTGAGGATGTTTTGTTTTCCTTCGTTCCAGTTGTTAATACTGAGTGGTTTCAGCTAAAGCCGTGCCTCGGCCCAGCTCGTGCTCCCTCTGGGGCTAAGTCACCTCTCCACACAGCCCAGGGCCCCTGGCCTGGCTGTGAGCAAATCTTCCACCAACGGACCTTCTGCCCACACCCCTGGGACGGCTGTTCTGCCAGGAAGGGGTCTGAGGTTTGGGAAACTGCCTGGGCTAGTTTCATTTGCACCCCCTGCAGATACCACCCATGGTGTTCGTGTCCCGTGCCCCACCTCCAGAGCTGGCATGTTGCCAAGCTAGGGTCAGAGAGGCAGGGAGAGATTGGACAGGCTGGGGGCCATTCCTGCCTCTGCTACTGACTCCATTGGCGACCTTGGGGAAGTCACTTTGCCTCTGTGCTCTCCACCTGCAAGGTCCCTGCACGGAGACGTTCTTCTGGGCCGCCCTGTCCCTTCCTACAGGTGTGCACAGCCCCCAGGACAACAGGGTCCTGAGCTCGGCTCGGCCTCTTGGTGCTGCCCCTGCACTCGCAGCGAGAGCGCTGACGGGCATTCAGACCCTTTTCCCCACCCGCAGGAGCAGCCTGAGCTATTTCTGGCAAACTCGGTGCTGTTCTCCTTCGGGCTGTGTGCGACATCTGCTCCGAGCGCAGGCGGCCCCTGGGCCGAAGGGACTTGCTGAGCCAGTCCTCCCTGCCTGGCATGCAGGACCGTTGGGGCGGGGTCCCGCTCCAGGGAGCTACCAGCACTATGGAACCATAAATAATGCCCCCGGAGCCTGCGGGTCGTTCCTGAGCCGATTCGTGGCAGATTTGCCCCTCGCACCCCAGCACTGGCCACCTCACCTGGGGGCCTGTCTCCATCCCCCTCTTTATTAAGTATTTTCTGCCCCCCGGCTCACACATCTCCCCTGCTCCCCAGACAGACCCTGGTTCTCGGCTCACACATAAAATGCCCCAGCAGGTTCAAGCTGGAACCCGCACCGAGCAGCTCGCTGATGAATGGTGAGTGAGTGAGTGAGTCAGCCCTGTGGCCGCAGCTGGCGGCTGGCTCTGCCTGCGGGGCTCAACCTCTCCTGAAGAGTTTCATTTCTCTGAATGCACAAAGTCTGCTGCTGTTGCCGCGCAGCGTTTGCTCCGCAGCCGTGCGAACCCGGGATTCCCCGCAGAACTCGGGGCATTCCAGTCCGGCCGAGAGAACAAACAAGCTGCAAAGTCTAGCGAGACTAGCGGGCGGAGAGGCCGCGCAAACAGGATGTGCTGGCTTAACTCTGATTGGTGCCGGACCCCACAATATCACCTCGCAAATCCTCCTGAGCTGAAGGAAACTTGGCCTGGGCGCTAACCGCGGCTGAGTCCAGGGAGCGGAGAGAAATCTCCGCCGTGCAGAGCACGCCCCCCCAAGCGACGGACATTCCTGGGCCGGCCCGGCCCCGGCAAGGTGACAAGGTCTCTGCCAGTTGCAGGGGGTCTGTCGGGTAGCCTGGGAGACACCAGACCATCAAGCTCGGCTCTGGCCTTCTCCCCTCAGTGCTTGGGCCTGGGAGGGAGCAGAGCCCCATGACTCCCCAGCACCCCTCCCGAGCCCGTCTTGAAGCCCCTCCACACCCAGCCCACACTGGTCAGCATGCCCAGCCCAGACTCCAAACCCCAGCTCTGCAGTGTGGCCCAGAGGAGCGGCTCCCTTTGCACCCCCAGCTGGGCCTGTCTCTCCCAGCAGACAGCCACCCTTGCCCCCATGCAGCCAGCACCTTGCGGTTCCCTTGGCTAACTCAGGACAGGGCTGATCCCTGCAGGAGGGAGTCCTGGGGTGGAGCTCGGAAGCCCAGCCCAGCTCAGCCCAGCTCCCGCTGGGGCAGGGTGTGTCGTTACTGGGTTTGGGGAGGAACATGCAAACCACTATTGCAACTAGGATTCCCGTATCTGACCTTCCAAAAAGAGGACGCTGGGAGAGGGAGTGTGTCTGTATCAGTATCAACCAGCTCAGGCTGTGTCAATGTACTAGGTACCTTATAGCGCATGACTACAACGTGGGTTAATCATAGACTCATAGAACACTAGGACTGGAAGGGACCTCAAGAGGCCATCGAGTCCAGCCCCCTGCCCTCATGGGAAGACCAACTACTGTCTAAACCATCCCTGACAGACATCTATCTAACCTGTTCTTATATATCTCCAGCGAGGGAGATTCCACAACCTCCCTTGGCAATTTATTCCACTGTTTGACCACCCTGACAGTCAGGAACTTTTTCCTAATGTCCAACCTAAACCTCCCTTGCTGCAGTTTAAGCCCATTGCCTCTTGTTCTATCCTCAGAGGCCCAAAAAGAACAAGTTTTCTCCTTCCTCCTTATGACACCCTTTTAGATACCTGAGAACCACTATCATGTCTCCCCTCAATCTTCTCTTTTCCAAACTAAACAAGCCCAGTTCTTTCAGCCTTTCTCCATAGGTCACGTTCTCTAGACCTTTGATCATTCTTGTTGCTCTTTTCTGGACCCTTTCCAGTTTCTCCACATCTTTCTTGAAATGCGGCACCCAGAACTGGACACAATACTCCAGCTGAGGCCTAACCAGCGCAGAGTAGAGCGGAAGAATGACTTCTCCTGTCCTGTTCACAACACACCTGTTAATGCATCCCAGAATCATGTTTGCTTTTTTTGCAACAGCATCACACTGTTGGCTCATATTTAGCTTGTGGTCCACTATAACCCCTAGATCCCTTTCTGCTGTGCTCATTCCTAGGCAGTCTCTCCCCATTCTGTACGTGTGACACTGATTGTTCCTTCCCAGGTGGAGCACTTTGCATTTGCTGGTAGACACTGACAGAGATACACTCCTGGGACGTGGCTGGAGTTTTACATTGGGTATAGTAGGCATCCTTCAGTCTGCATAGACTATGGATCGCGCCCTTTATAGTTTCAATTGAGGACTTCATTTACAGCGTCTACTGTGACTATGAAGACCCACATGAGAGTGACAGTCCTTGCTGCATCTCTTGCAGATGTGGTGGGTGTCTGGCAAGTCCTTATTGTGCTTTCTGTGCGCTCGCTTCTCCTCTGCTAGCTGTCTGATCTTTATCTCGCCCTTCTGAAGGCCCTTGTGTAACCCCTGACTCCATCTGCTGCGGTCGTCTGCTAGTTCTTCCCAGTTGTCCAGCTTGATGTCTACCTCTCTGAGGTCTCTCTTGCAGACATCTTTGTAGCGCAGCTGGGGGCGTCCGGGAGGTCTTTTGCCAGAGGCTAACTCACCATATAGGATGTCTTTTGGAATCCTTCCATCATTCATCCTGTGGACGTGGCCAAGCCAGCGGAGCCGACGCTGCCTGAGGAGGGTGTGCATGGTTGGGATTCCAGCTTGCTCGAGGACGGCGGTGTTGGTCACTCTGTCCTTCCATGATATTCCAAGGATGCGCCTGAGACAGCGCAAGTGGAAGACGTTCAGCCTCTTTTCCTGGCGGGCATACAGGGTCCAAGTCTTGCTGCCATAAAGGAGGGTGCTGAGGATGCAGGCTCTGTAGACTTGCATTTTGGTGTGAGTGTACAGCTTGTTGTTATTCCACACTCTCTTGCTGAGTCTGGACAGAGTTGTATTGGGTATGGAGGCCATTTGATGTGACCTTTGTGTCTATTGGCACAAAGTATTGTGCCAGGGGAGGGGGGGCATGCGAGGTGTCTAATGAAACTCATGATTCCTCGAATCTGTGTATGAGACTTATAGGTCTGTGCTGCATGTGTCGGCAGGGTTACAGATTTTAGCTCTGTCGCTGCACTGGAAGGCCGTGTCTATACGTGCACACTACTTCGAAGTAGCGGCGCCAACTTCGAAATAGCGCCCGTCACAGCTACAAGTGTTGGGCGCTATTTCGAAGTTGAAGTTGACGTTAGGCGGCGAGACGTCGAAGTCGCTAACCCCATGAGGGGATGGGAATAGCGCCCTACTTCGAAGTTGAACGTCGAAGTAGGGCACGTGTAGATGATCCGCGTCCCGCAACATCGAAATAGCGGGGTCTGCCATGGCGGCCATCAGCTGAGGGGTTGAGAGACGCTCTCTCTCCAGCCCCTGTGGGGCTCTATGGTCACCGTGTGCAGCAGCCCTTAGCCCAGGGCTTCTGGCTGCTGCTGCGGCAGCTGGGGATCCATGCTGCATGCACAGGGTCTGCAACCAGTTGTTGGCTCTGTGGATCTTGTGTTGTTTAGTGCAACTGTGTCTGGGAGGGGCCCTTTAAGGGAGCGGCTTGCTGTTGAGTCCGCCCTGTGACCCTGTCTGCAGCTGTTCCTGGCACCCTTATTTCAATGTGTGCTACTTTGGCATGTAGACGTTCCCTCGCAGCGCCTATTTCGATGTGGTGCCGCCCAACGTCGAAGTTGAATGTCGAGGTTGCCAGCCCTGGAGGACGTGTAGACGTTATTCATTGAAATAGACTATTTCGATGTCGCTACATCGAAATAAGCTACTTCGATGTAGCGTGCACGTGTAGACATAGCCGAAATGTTTCAGGGCTAAGCTTCACAATGGAAGGTGTGAACATATACATACAATATGATGGGGGTAAATTTAGCTACAACAGATCAGGAAAGGGATCCTGGAATTATAGTGGATAGTTCTCTGAAAACATCCATGCAGTGCGTAGCGGCAGTCAGTAAAGCAAATCGGATGTTAGGAATAATTAAAAAAGGGATAGAAAATAAGACGAAGAATATCTTACTTCCCCTATATAAAACTATGGTACGCCCACATCTTGAGTACTGCGTGCATATGTGGTCTCCTCACCTCAGAAGAGATATATTGGCATTAGAAAAGGTTCAGAAAAGGGCAACTAAAATGATTAAGGGTTTGGAAGGGGTCCCGTAGGAGGAGAGGCTAGAGAGACTGGGACTTTTCAGTCTAGAGAAGAGGAGACTGAGGGGCGATATGATAGAGGTATATAAAATCATGAATGGTGTGGAGAAAGTGAATACAGAAAAGTTATTTACTTGTTCCCATAATATAAGAACTAGAGGACACCAAATGAAATTAATGGGTAGCAGGTTCAGAACTAACAAAAGAAAGTTTCTCTTCACACAGCGCACAGTCAACCTGTGGAACTCCTTGCCAGAGGACGCTGTGAAGGCCAGGACTCTAACAGAGTCTAAAAAAGAGCTCGATAAATATTTGGAGGTTAGGTCCATAGATGGCTATTAGCAAGGGGTAAGGTATGGTGCCCCTAGCCTTTTGTCGAAGGCAGGAGATGGATGGCAGGAGACAAATCACTTGATCGTTGTCTTCAGTTCACCTCCTCTGGGGCGCCTGGCATTGGCTACTGTCGGCAGACAGGATACGGGGCTAGGTGGACCTTTGGTCTGACCCAGTATGGCCGTTCTTATGTTCTTATGTAACTCAAACCCAGCCAGGATGAATGGACTGTAAACAAAGGCTCAGACATCCAGTGCACATCCCAGGAATGTGGGACTTTTCTCCTGGGATGCAACCAATGGCAATGGGCCACAATAGCCCACCTGGGCCAGGTGGCTTTGGGCTCAGAAATGGGATGGAAACCAGATGCCCAGACGTCCATTCCACATATTATGTATATGGACTGGGGGGTGCTGGCAAACAACACCCAATGGCAGAGTGCCACAGCAGCCCACCTGGGCCAGGTGCTCCTGACTTTCCAGTGCCTGATGGGAAGGAGAAAGGGCTTTTCCCTCCCCACCAGGAGAAAACTATAAAATGGGCCTCACAGCGTCCATCTTGGTTCCAGGTCCAGTTCCTGTCCCTGTTCCATGTTCCAGTGTGCTGGCACCAACTTGCCAGATCTCCAGTAGCCAAGACTCTGTAACTGGAATCGTACCCTCGTAGGGTCGGACTTTCAGAGCCTTTCAAGAATCAGCCCAGAACACCGCTGGCTGCATCAGTCACTGTAACCGATGTATGCAACGTGTCACTTTAACAATTTGTCTCTCTCACCCTGGTCTTTCTGGCTACCTCTACACTAGCCCAAATCCTCAAGGTGGCCATGCAAATGGCCATTTTGAAGATTACTAATGAGACGCTGAAATGCATATTCAGCACCTCATTAGCACGCAGGAGGCCGCGGCTCTTTGAAATTGCCGCTTTTCGCTCCTGCAAGGTTTATCCAGACGGGGGTCCTTTTCGAAAGGATCCCGCCAACTTCGAAATCCCCTTATTCCTCTCCAACCCCAGTAACGACACACCCTGCCCCAGTGGGAGCTGGGCTGAGCTGGGCTGGGCTTCCAAGCTCCGTCCCAGGACTCCCTCCCACAGGGGTCAGCCCTGCCCTGAGTTAGCCAAGGGAACTGCTGATAGGAATAAGGGGATTTCGAAGTTCCTGGGGTCCTTTCGAAAAGGGGCCCCATCTGGATGAGCTGCGCAGGAGCGAAAAGTGGCAATTTCAAAGAGCCGCGGCTGCCCGCATGCTAATGAGGCACTCAATATGCATTTCAGTGCCTCATTAGTAATCGTCAAAATGTCCATTTGCATGGCCATCTCGAGGATTTGGGCTAGTGTAGACACGGCCTCTGTGTTAATAAACTTTCAGATGTTTAGATCTGAAGGATTTGGGCCAATGTGTGATTGTTGGGTAAGATCCAAGTATATATTGACTGGGGGCTGGGGCTGGACCCTTTGGGGCCTGGAAGAATCTGTGTGGAGCTGGTGAAATAGGTTTGAGAACCTCTCACCTGAGTACAGGGGCTGCTGCTCTGGGCTGGCATAACGGCTGTGAAATCGGTGGGTTTGCTCGTGTGGCTTTGGCTGGCCAGTGGGGCTGGCAGAGGTGCTTTTGTGGCTGCTTGGATTTGCCTTAGTGAGAAGGAAATCCCAGCCGGGGGCCATGAGTGGCCTGTTTTAAGCAAAGTTACCCTGGGTTGATCTCCTTAGCCGGGCCCAGAAACCCCCTTATATTGCAACGCCCTCTCAGGGTGTCCTCTTTTGTGTATGAAAACCCTAGCTGCAACTCCTGCCCGTGTTCACACCCAATGTTGTGTCCTGTGGCCAAGGGAGGTGTTTGTCCACAGCCGGTGAGTCGCAGGGTCCATTTTGCTGCTCACACACGTGTCATTTTCTACGTGGAGCTGTAAGTATTGGCGCTGGGCTCGTGGTTGAAATGTGAGTCTCTGGGAAACCACAGCAGGAGGCGTGGCAGCCTGTTGTGAAAGGTTCCTGGTCAGGGAAATCAGCATTTGACAGACAAAGGACATTATCAGATTCCAATCCACATCTGAGGAGTTTGGCTGTGAGCACATAACTGAGCGGAGAGGTGATGGTGGATTGCCTAAAGAACATGGACAGGTGCCCAGGCTCCGTCTCAGGTGTGCTCCCACACAGGGAGAGCAACGGACCCCCCCACATGGGCATGGGGATAAAGGAAGCCTTGAAAGCTCCTCCATTACTCTTCACCCCAGCTCATCACTTCAGGAGCACCTTTGCTATGAACTGAGCCCAGAAGGGTCACTCACCTGTCCTTACAGACAATGGACTCCAGGGACTTGTGAGCTCCCAGCAATTCCACCGCTGCTGCCAGCCGGCACCGAGAGCTTTGTGATCGGGGTGTGTGATGTGATTGCTGGAGCACTTTCACACTCACCCTCCTCTGTCTTTCTTTCTTTCTTTCCTTTAATAACCGTTTCCACGTTACATGCTAAAGCACTGGCCCAGGATCTTACTGTTATCTTTGGGGAAGGTCTGAGTTACTCACTGACCTGGGACGTGGCTGGTCCCTTTGGGACGGGAAGAACCTGTGTGGATTTGGGGAGGTGGGTTTCCATAACCTCTCACCTGTGCGTGGAGGGGACGGGCTGTGGCTGCAGTGTCGGCGAGAAGTGCCGGGGTGACTTCTCGCTGGCCAGTGAGGCGATGGCCGTGCTCGGTGTGATGGGTTTGGTGCCTTGTAGTGGACGACCCCCAGTCTGGGGCTCTCCGTACCCCTGTTTTAAGCAATTTGCCCTGGTTTGTCCCTCTCGGCTGTGCTTGGGGAACCTCCCTCTTTTCACAGGACTCTTCGGGTCTGCAGAGGCCCCATCCCAGCCTGGTGCCCCAGAGCAAAGAGGCAGTGAATGAGCCTCAGCCCTGGCTGCTGGCAGAGGGGCCCCAGGCAGGTGACTAGAGGAGCCGGGGCCGTGTAAGTGTGTGCTGTGCCCTGGGGGCTGTGACGTCCGAGCCGCATCCACCCTGGCTCCAGGCACTGGGTGAGCGTGTCAATGAGGGCCGGCCAGCAGAGCTGGTGGGTCTGCCCGGTGGACAAGGGAAGTCAGACCCAGCAGCCGTTTCCCATGGGCTGCCCAGCACCCAAGAGATGGCAGCCACCACTGGTCCCTGCCCAGCAGCTGAGTCCTACCAGTGACCTGGGAGCACAGTGGCCCATCTCCAGCCTCCGGAGAAACACATTCCCCCGGCCTCACCAACCCAGTGTCGGCCATGGGGGGGGGGGCGGTGTCCTTCGTCTCTCGCGCCAGCTCCCAGCCTGAGCCGCATCTAGCCAATGGCGCCGCCTTCCACCGGCCCCCGGCCTGAGCCGCGTCCAGCCAACGGCGCCGCCTTCCACCGGCCCCCGGCCTGAGCCGCGTCCAGCCAACGGCGCCGCCTTCCACCGGCCCCCGGCCTGAGCCGCGTCCAGCCAACGGCGCCGCCTTCCACCGGCCCCCGGCCTGAGCCGCGTCCAGCCAACGGCGCCGCCTTCCACCGGCCCCCGGCCTGAGCCGCGTCCAGCCAACGGCGCCGCCTTCCACCGGCCCCCGGCCTGAGCCGCGTCCAGCCAACGGCGCCACCTTCCACCACACCCCAGCCCCCCCAGCCGGCCTGCAGCCATGTCGCAGCAAGCCCTGGTGCTGTGAGACCGGAGCCAGAGTTCTCTCTCCCTCGACTGCTCCCGGCCTCCTGTACCTCTGCCAGAATAAACAGGGGATTAAGCGCACAGCTGCTTTCCAAGTGGGTCACGTCCTGGTGTGCTCAGGTTGTCACCGCTGGGCGCAGGTGTATCAGCTCAGGGCCGTGTCGGGGCTTTCCAGCATGGGGCACAGCTGGTGTTGTGCAATGCAAATCCAACAGGGGGGCTCGCTCAGCTCCTTCCTGCCTGGGGCGCGTTTCGCGCTCTCCGAGGCACCCAGGGGTGTCCTTTGGTTCCCAGACTGGAGCACCCCCGTGCGGCGTGGGCCCGGCTCAGGAGGAGCTGCCATTGCCATGGGAACGCCCACCCTTCTTGTGTGCTGTGGCCAGCGGCTGGCAAGCGTGGTCTGGTGCAGCATGGCCTTGTGCTTGTGGAAGTGGCCCAGGTACAGGGCCTGGCTGTGCCCCGGGCTGCGTGGGCGAGTCTTGTCCCCTCTTGCCCATCCCGCCTGTGATGCGGCTTGTCTGCCTGCTGCGTTACCAAGGCGCAGGAGGAGCTGTGGCTCCCCGATGGGCCCGGCTCGCCGGCAAGCCTGCATGTGGCCAGGAGGTAGAGTCACAGGGCAAACAGCGACGGCCTGCTTTTAGTCTGTCCACACCGCCAGCCCCTCCTGGGGTGCCCCGAAGAGGCCAGTCCCAGTGATGATGTTACAGAGGCTGAGGATGTTACAGAGGTTCCTAAATCTGAGCCAGCCTTTTTAGGTGACAAATCTGAGGAACTCTCCCAGATTGAAGTGACATTAGAGGAGGTTTTGGAGTTAATTGATAAGCTGAATAGTAACAAGTCTCCAGGACCAGACGGTATTCACCCAAGGGTTCTGAAAGAACTCAAATGTGAAATTGCGGAGTTATTAACAGTGGTTTGTAACCTATCCTTTAAATCCACTTCGGTACCCAATGAGTGGAAGACGGCCAATATAACGCCAATACTTAAAAAAGGCTCCAGAGGAGACCCTGGCAATTATAGACCGATAAGTCTAACATCAGTACCAGGCAAATTAGTAGAAACACTAGTAAAGAATAAAATTGCAAGGCACGTAGAAGAGCATGAATTGTTGGGCAAAAGTCAGCATGGTTTCTGCAGAGGGAAGTCGTGTCTGACTAATCTATTAGAATTCTTTGAAGGGGTTAATAAACATGTGGACAAGGGGCACCCAGTGGACATAATGTACCTAGATTTCTAGAAAGCCTTTGACACGGTCCCACACCAAAGGCTTTTATGTAAATTAGGTGGTCATGGGATAGGAGGAAAGATCCTTTCATGGATCGGGAATTGGTTAAAAGACAGAAAACAAAGGGTTGGAATAAATGGTAAATTTTCACAATGGAGGGGGGTAACTAGTGGTGTTCCCCAGGGGTCAGTCCTGGGACCGATCCTGTTCAACTTGTTCATCAATGATCTAGAAAATGAGGTAAGCAGTGAGGTGGCAAAGTTTGCAGATGACACCAAGTTGTTCAGGACAGTCAAAACCAAAAGGGATTGTGAAGAACTACAAAAAGATCTCAGCAAACTGAGTGATTGGGCAGCAAAATGGCAAATGAAATTTAATGTGGGTAAGTGTAAGGTAATGCACATTGGAAAAAATAACCCAAATTACACGTACAACATGATGGGGTCAAATTTAGCTACGACAGATCAGGAAAGGGATCTTGGAGTTATAGTGGATAGTTCTCTGAAGACATCCACGCAGTGTGCAGCGGCAGTTAGTAAGGCAAACAGGATGTTAGGAATTATTAAAAAAGGGATCGATAAGAAGACAAAAGATATCATACTTCCCCTATATAAAACTATGGTACGCCCACATCTTGAGTACTGCGTGCAGATGTGGGCTACGTCTACACGTGCACCCAACTTCGAAATAGCTTATTTCGATGTTGCGACATCGAAATAGGCTATTTCGATGAATAACGTCTACACGTCCTCCAGGGCTGGCAACGTCGATGTTCAACTTCGACGTTGCTCAGCCCAACATCGAAATAGGCACAACGAGGGAACGTCTACACGGCAAAGTAGCACACATCGAAATAAGGGAGCCAGGCACAGCTGCAGACAGGGTCACGGGGCGGACTCAACAGCAAGCCGCTCCCTTAAAGGGCCCCTCCCAGACACACTTTCATTAAACAGTGCAAGATACACAGAGCCAACAACTAGTTGCAGACCCTGTATATGCAGCACGGACCCCCAGCTGCAGCAGCAGCAGCCAGAAGCCCTGGGCTAAGGGCTGCTGCCCACGGTGACCACAGAGCCCCGCAAGGGCTGGAGAGAGAGTATCTCTCAACCCCCCAGCTGATGGCCGCCATGGAGGACCCCGCTATTTCGATGTTGCGGGACGCGGATCGTCTACACGTCCCTACTTCGATGTTGAACATCGAAGTAGGGCGCTATTCCCATCCGCTCATGGGGTTAGCGACTTCGACGTCTCGCTGCCTAACGTCGATTTCAACTTCGAAATAGCGCCCAACACGTGTAGCCGTGACGGGCGCTATTTCGAAGTTACTGCCGCTACTTCGAAGTAGCGTGCACGTGTAGACGCAGCCGTGGTCTCCTCACCTCAAAAAAGATATATTGGCATTAGAAAAGGTTCAGAAAAGGGTGACTAAGATGATTAGGGGCTTGGAAAGGGTCCCATATGGGGAGAGGCTAGAGAGACTGGGACTTTTCAGTCTGGAAAAGAGGCGATTGAGGGGCGATATGATAGAGGTATATAAAATCATGAATGGTGTGGAGAAAGTGAACATAGAAAAATTATTTACCTTTTCCCATAATACAAGAACTAGGGGACACCAAATGAAATTGATGGGTAGTAGGTTCAAAACTAATAAAAGGAAATTTTTCTTCACACAGCGCACAGTCAACCTGTGGAACTCCTTGCCCGAGGAGGCTGTGAAGGCCAGGGCTCTATTAGGGTTTAAAAAAGAGCTTGATAAATTTTTGCAGGTTAGGTCCATAAATGGCTATTAGCCAGGGATAAAGTATGGTGCCCTAGCCTTCAGAACAAGGGCAGGAGATGGATGGCAGGAGATAAATCACTTGATCATTGTCTTCTGTTCTCCTTCTCTGGGGCACCTGGCATTGGCCACCGTCGGCAGACGGGATGCTGGGCTGGATGGACCTTTGGTCTGACCCAGTATGGCCATTCTTATGTTCTTATGTTCTCCTGCTGCCGGCTCTGCTTCTGGTCCCATCTCCTGCCCCCTGCTGCCTGCACCCCCGCAGCCCCCTGGTGTGAATCGGCCTCATTCCCAGGGTGTCAATCTGCCTCGCCCCCTGGTGTCAATCGGCCACAGCCCCCTAGTGTCAATCGGCCTCAGCCCCCGGTGTCAATCAGCCTCAGCCCCCGGTGTCAATCGGCCTCAGCCCCCTGGTGTCAAGCGGCCTCAGCCCCTGGTGTCAATCAGCTACAGCCCCACACAGGTGTCAGTCAGCCACTGCCCCATGGGTGTCAATCAGCCCCACAGGTGTCAATCACCTACTGCCCCACTCGTGTCAATCAGACACAGCCCCACTGGAGTCAGTTGCCCAGATCCCAGCAGTGTCAGTCTCAGCCCCACTGGTGTCAGTCAGCCGCAGCCTCCCAGGCCCCTCTGACAACTCCACACCTCCAGCCTGCAGCTCCCTGCCACACTCCACCCCCCAGGCCCCCAGCTGCTCCAGCCCCCCCCAGGCCCCCGAGCTCTCCCCCCAGGCGCACGCCAGCCCGGACAGCCTGCCCTGCTGCTCGCTGGCTGTGCTCTGGTGGGGGGGGCGCGGCAGGGCAGTGTTGTCGGGGGCGGCTCGGGCTGTAAGCGTGCCGGGAGGCCGTGTGCAACCTCCGACACTCCCCTGAGCCACTGCCCCAGCCAGCGCCTCAGCATCACGCTGCCAACCCCGTTCAGCAACCGCAAGGTGCAGACCTGCGGGTAACACAGCTGGGCGGAGGGGCACCGCCGGGACCGGCCCCATTGCCTGCACTGGAGCTGGGCTGAGGGGCACCGCCGGGACCGGCCCCATTGCCTGCACTGGAGCTGGGCTGAGGGGCACCGTTGGGACCGGCCCCATTGCCTGCACTGGAGCTGGGCTGAGGGGCACCGCCGGGACCGGCCCCATTGCCTGCACTGGAGCTGGGCTGAGGGGCACCGTTGGGACCGGCCCCATTGCCTGCACTGGAGCTGGGCTGAGGGGCACCGTTGGGACCGGCCCCATTGCCTGCACTGGAGCTGGGCTGAGGGGCACTGTTGGGACCGGCCCCATTGCCTGCACTGGAGCTGGGCTGAGGGGCACCGTTGGGACCGGCCCCATTGCCTGCACTGGAGCTGGGCGGAGGGGCACCGCCGGGACTGGCCCCATTGCCTGCACTGGAGCTGGGCTGAGGGGCACCGTTGGGACCAGCCCCATTGCCTGCACTGGAGCTGGGCTGAGGGGCACCGCCGGGACCGGCCCCATTGCCTGCACTGGAGCTGGGCTGAGGGGCACCGCCGGGACCGGCCCCATTGCCTGCACTGGAGCTGGGCTGAGGGGCACCGCCGGGACTGGCCCCATTGCCTGCACTGGAGCTGGGCTGAGGGGCACCGTTGGGACCGGCCCCATTGCCTGCACTGGAGCTGGGCTGAGGGGCACCGTTGGGACCGGCCCCATTGCCTGCACTGGAGCTGGGCTGAGGGGCACCGCCGGGACTGGCCCCATTGCCTGCACTGGAGCTGGGCTGAGGGGCACCGCCGGGACTGGCCCCATTGCCTGCACTGGAGCTGGGCTGAGGGGCACCGCCGGGACTGGCCCCATTGCCTGCACTGGAGCTGGGCTGAGGGGCACCGCCGGGACTGGCCCCATTGCCTGCACTGGAGCTGGGCTGAGGGGCACCGTTGGGACCGGCCCCATTGCCTGCACTGGAGCTGGGCTGAGGGGCACCGTTGGGACCGGCCCCATTGCCTGCACTGGAGCTGGGCGGAGGGGCACCGTTGGGACCGGCCCCATTGCCTGCACTGGAGCTGGGCGGAGGGGCACCACCGGGACTGGCCCCATTGCCTGCACTGGAGCTGGGCTGAGGGGCACCGCCGGGACTGGCCCCATTGCCTGCACTGGAGCTGGGCTGAGGGGCACCGCCGGGACCGGCCCCATTGCCTGCACTGGAGCTGGGCTGAGGGGCACCGCCGGGACCGGCCCCATTGCCTGCACTGGAGCTGGGCTGAGGGGCACCGCCGGGACTGGCCCCATTGCCTGCACTGGAGCTGGGCTGAGGGGCACCGCCGGGACTGGCCCCATTGCCTGCACTGGAACTGGGCTGAGGGGCACCGCCGGGACCGGCCCCATTGCCTGCACTGGAGCTGGGCTGAGGGACACCGTTGGGACCGGCCCCATTGCCTGCACTGGAGCTGGGCGGAGGGGCACCGTTGGGACCGGCCCCATTGCCTGCACTGGAGCTGGGCTGAGGGGCACCGTTGGGACCGGCCCCATTGCCTGCACTGGAGCTGGGCTGAGGGGCACCGTTGGGACCGGCCCCATTGCCTGCACTGGAGCTGGGCTGAGGGGCACCGCCGGGACTGGCCCCATTGCCTGCACTGGAGCTGGGCTGAGGGGCACCGCCGGGACTGGCCCCATTGCCTGCACTGGAGCTGGGCGGAGGGGCACCGTTGGGACCGGCCCCATTGCCTGCACTGGAGCTGGGCGGAGGGGCACCGCCAGGACTGGCCCCATTGCCTGCACTGGAACTGGGCGGAGGGGCACCGTTGGGACCGGCCCCATTGCCTGCACTGGAGCTGGGCTGAGGGGCACCGTTGGGACCGGCCCCATTGCCTGCACTGGAGCTGGGCTGAGGGGCACCGCCGGGACTGGCCCCATTGCCTGCACTGGAGCTGGGCTGAGGGGCACCGCCGGGACTGGCCCCATTGCCTGCACTGGAGCTGGGCGGAGGGGCACCGTTGGGACCGGCCCCATTGCCTGCACTGGAGCTGGGCGGAGGGGCACCGCCAGGACTGGCCCCATTGCCTGCACTGGAACTGGGCGGAGGGGCACCGTTGGGACCGGCCCCATTGCCTGCACTGGAGCTGGGCTGAGGGGCACCGTTGGGACCGGCCCCATTGCCTGCACTGGACCTGGGCTGAGGGGCACCGCCGGGACTGGCCCCATTGCCTGCACTGGAGCTGGGCGGAGGGACACCGCCGGGACCGGCCCCATTGCCTGAACTGGAGCTGGGCGGAGGGGCACCGTTGGGACTGGCCCCATTGCCTGCACTGGAGCTGGGCTGAGGGGCACCGCCGGGACCGGCCCCATTGCCTGCACTGGAGCTGGGTGGAGGGGCACCGCCGGGACTGGCCCCATTGCCTGCACTGGAACTGGGCTGAGGGCCCCTGCAGGAACTGACCCAGCTGGCTGCAGTGGGGCTGTAGCTGACTGACACCAGTGGGGGTCTGGCCCTGTCCAGAGGCGTCTGGCTAGTGAGGTTTGTAGTTAAAGGGGGCAAAGGGCAAAGCCCCATCAGAAACGTGACCCCACAGAACAACTGAGCATCACACCGCCAGTGCCAAAGGCCCCTGTGGCCCTGGTGCCTGGCTCCCCTCCCCAGTTGGGCAGCCAGGCCCTGGAGGCAGGGGCAGAGACGAGGCTTATGCCAGAGACCCTGCAGGGGCCTCCCCAGCCCTTGTCTTCCGGGAAGGCGGGCTCGGCCTGGACATGCTTGCTGGAAGCCAGTCAAGTCCTCCGGCCTTTGCCAGAAGATTTCCGGCCTGACTGGAGCAGCTGTTCCCCAAGTGGGGGCAGCGGGGCCTGAACCAGGGGCAGCATTCACCTCCAACCTGCAGCGGCCGCCTCGGAAAGGGAGCCAGATGGGGAGAGAATTCCCGGGAAGAAATTCATAGCAGCCACTTGTGGCCCGGCCGTGGCACCCGCAACGCCCTGGGAGATGAGCGGCCCAGCCTGCGTCTGGCTCTGCAGCTGCTGCATCACTCTTGAACACCAAGGGGTGAGTCGACAGCCCCCTGCCTGGGGAGGGGTGGAGCGGTGTGAGTGAGCTGTTTGCTCCCAGCCGGCTGGGGAGCCCTGGGTGCTAAAACCAGACTGCATAACTCAGAGCAGCCTCTAGGCTGCTTTAATGTATTCACTTAACACAGGACTAGACCAGCACTAGGGATAACCGGCCCAGCCCTGGAGCTGGCCCCCTCCAGAGCTGAGGACAGCTGAGAATCCGGCCGAGTGACGTTTCACCAGAGTCGCCTTTGTTAAAAACGCCCTCAGCTAGTCGGAGTGAGAAACGACTCGAGGATCCCAGCTACCAGCTCAGAACCATCTCAGGGGTTTGCAGAACCACGTCTTCCAGCCAGTCTCACCCATCGGCCATATTAACCCCCCACAACTTCCCTTGGTGGCCACAGACCTGCCCCCAGGGGTCCCCAGGGCAGAGCTTTCAGAAAACCATCCAGCCCTTGCTCAGCTGTTCCCAGGTTAGTCCCCCGCAGTTGCAAACAGACACTTTAGTTCCACTGAATCTGCCCCTGGCTCCTGTTACATCCCTGTGGGCTGAACTGGCAAGCCAGACGTCTGCTCCCCAATTTCTGTTCCGCATGTAAATGCCCTGGACGAGGGAGTCCCCCCAGTTAAACTGAGCAGATGGGGCTCTGGGAGCCTCTCTCCAAGGCAGGTTTGCTCACCCTCTAACTGCTCATGAACCTCCCCAGTGTAGCATTCTCCTCCTTGAGCTGTGCCCACCAGAACTGGGCGCCGTACTCCCGCAGGGCTCCCACCAGGGCCAAACACAGAGGTAGAACAACCTCTTTGTCCCTGCACACACCCGCTTTGTGCACCCCAGATCTATGTCAGAGGCCCTACTGTGCAGTGAGCATGGCCACAGTTTTCTGTCCCCTTCGCCGTGTTCAGAGGCATATTGTTTGCTTGAGTCCAGCATGCCTGGGTCAGTGAGTCTCAAAGCCAGGGTAGCTGTAGTGCTGGGGGGCAGAGGAGAGGCCTTCCCGGGGTTACCTCAGCTCCCCTAGAGACTGGCCTTGGTGCACAGCAAGCTACATAAAACCACTGGCGAGGGCCGTACATACGGAAATTTCGCGCGGAGAACGGCTTGTCTGTACAGCTCTGGGTGCTCCCCGGTATTTATAGTCCAGCAGATTCATTTTATAAGTAAGTGGTGCAAAGGCGAAAATCAGCCCCTTGTCAGTAATCGTGCAGCTGGGACGCTCCTGTGCTTCTCTGTCGGCTTGACAGGGAAGTCGTTTTCAAACGAGCTGGAACTCGAGCTGCGCAAGACAAACCAGACTCTAGAAAGGGTGTGGAGGTCTGGACAGGCTGAGAACCGTCGATCTGGAGTGCTCTGCGCCAGCAATTTGTCCTCTTTGCACCCTCCGCAAATTTGCAGATGACACCAAGAGTGGGAGGGGTAGGTACGTTGGAGCGCAGCGCTAGGGCCCAGAGCGACCTGGACAAATCGGACGATTGGGCCAAACAAAATTTGATGAGGTTCAACAGCTGCAGAATCCTGCGCTTGGGACGCAAGAATCCCCAGCATTGTTACAGGCTGGGGACCGAATGGCTAAGTAGCAGTGCAGCAGAAAAGGACCTGGGGACTTGGCTCCCTCTCTGATGCTGGGGATTACAGTGGATGAGAGGCTGGATATGAGCCAGCAGTGTGTCCTTGTAGCCAAGAAGGCTAACGGCATGTTGTGGTGCATTAGGAGGAGCATTTCCAGCAGGTCTAGAGAAGTTGTTGTTCCCCTCTACTCTGCACTGGTCAGGCTGCACCTGGAGTATTGTGTCCAGTTCTGGGCCCCCCAGTATAGAAAGGATGTGGACATATTTCAGTGGATTCAGCAGAGGGCAACAAAAATGATTAAGGGGCTGGAGCACATGACCTATGAGGAGAGGCTGAGAGACTTGGGCTTATTTAGTTTGCAGAAGACAAGACAGGGACAATTTGATAGCAGCTTTCAACTTCCTGAAGGGGGCTCTAAAGAGGATGGCGAGAGGCTGTTCTCAGCGATGTCAGGTGGCAGAACAAGGAGCAATGGTCTGAAGTTACACGGGGGAAGAGTAGGTCGGATATTAGGAGAAACTATTTCCCTAGGAGTGTGGTGAAGCTCTGGAATGTGTTGCCTAGAGAGGTGGTGGAATCTGCATCCCTAGAGGTTTTTAAGTCCCGGCTTGACATAGTCCTGGCTGGGATGATTTAGTTGGGGTGGATCCTGCTTTAGTCGGGGGACTGGACTCAATGACCTCCTGAGGTCCCTTCCCGCCCTAGAATTCTATGATTCCAGAATCTCTCCTCCATTTTTGTGTCCTCTGCAAACGTCCTTGTTGATTTTGTGTTTTCTTCCTGCTCATTGACAAAAGACATGAAAACATTGAGTCTGGAAGCGATCCACGAGGGATCCCCCTGGAAACCAGCCCACTTGATAACAGTTCTCCATTTACATTTTGAGACATGGTCAGTTTTTGGCCCATTTAATGGGCCATGTTTATTTTATTTCATTCTGCTTTTTAATCAAACTGAGTCAGATACGGGTTCAAGTCAAATGCTTTGCCGAAGTCCAAGCATCTTATGTTGATATTATTACCTTTATCGACTGCCCTTATAATCTCATCTAAAAGGGTATCAAGTTAGTTTGACAGGTTTGATTTTCCATCAACCCCTGCTGGTTTTCATTAATTACGCTCCCCTCCTTTAGTTCTTTATTAATCAAGTCCCATAATGGTTATTCCCTTATCTTGCCTGGGATCAATTTCAGGTGACTGGCCTGGAGTTACCTGGGTCATCCCATTTACCATTTTGAAAACCAGCAAATTAGTTGTCTTCCTGTCACCTGCAGCTTCTCTAGTATACCTTAACAGTTCACCACGCTCCTCAGCCAGCTCTTTTAAAACTCCTGGATGCAAGTTATATGGACCTACTGATTTAAAAATGTCCAACTTCAGTAGGTGCTACTAGGTAATACTAGTGAAACAGAAGTGACATGAACACCCTATGAGGAGACTACTTACATAATTGACCATCTCTGCCTTTTCTGAATTATTATTTCTAATGTTACCATTTCCACCTAGCAAGGGACCTATATTATTGACAGGTTTCCAATTTGCCATAACATTTCAAAACCTCCTTATTGTCTTCAGTTCTGCTGGCCACAGACATCTCCTTGCATCCCTTTGTCTCTCGTACCAGTCTTTGATGATCCCTAGCTGCCGATTTATCCTCATTACTCTCAACTCCCCCCTTCTTCCCCATAAGTTATACGTGTCTGTATTTCACAGCCGCTTTCACTTCCCTGATAAACCACAGTGGTTTCGTACCAGTGCAGTGCTCTGCCTCCGCTGGGGGATTGCGGCTTTGGGGGCAGCTAACGTCCTCCACAATCCCCATTTTTCACATTTTTCTGATTAAAGTCTTTCTCCAGCTGGTTCAGCCCAGAATTGCTTTCAGCTTCATGCAAGGGGCTTGAGGGATGCCCCATGTGTGTACTGCTCGCTGGTGTTTGACAAAGGGGATCCAGTCAAGATTGCTTGTCCTTATGGGACCGATGAGATTTATTTCTGGGAGGCTCCGGTCTTCACTCTCTGCACCAGGTCAACATTCAGGCACAAGCTGAAGCGAGTGCCAGGGCAGTGCAACTCTCCAGCTTGTTTCCTGCCTCCCTCCATGCTGGTGGCCTCACTCATGCTGCCTGGCCTGCCAGGAGAGGTCAGTAAATCCCTTGGCAGGATTACATTATAATGCCCCACTTGGGAACCCAGACCCATAACATGCCTTTGTCACACATTTATTTCCATGACCTGCTCACATCCTGCACCGTCTACTGCCCACCCCCGCACCGCCCACCACCCCAGCAGCACAGTTACCGCCAAGCGCCAACCCTGTTAAACCAACTGGCTCTTGATTCTTTGGCAACTGCTTGGGAACGTCACTCTTGCATGTCCTCGCACTGAGCCACATCTCGTGTGTCCCTCACGCATGGTTTGACAATGGAGTGGTACAAACCTGAGCCTTCAAACCCCCTGGCTCCAAAGCCTGGCTTGGGGGCATGCGGCAGGCACCCCTGTGTCTTGCCAGGGGCTTGTGCCTCTCCCTCGGGGGCAGGTTGGGCTGCACCCCCCTCTGTCTGGCTGGGCCGGGTGAGCAGGCTGGGCCAGGGGTCAGTAACCTTTCCGAGGCGGAGGGCCGAAACGTGAGCTTTGAACCTCTATGCACTCCCCGAGTGCTGCTGATACTTTTTAAAGTCGCAAACAGTCCTGCTTACAACAGCTTCCTTCATGAACACCTGAAGAGGCAGAGCTTTGCCCTTGAGCTGGGGGTTGGTAGCATTGGCTGGGCTTTGGTTACTCACAGGCTTTGAGCAGGCTCCTGGCTGCCTGGGGGAGGAGGGGCAGGGATGAGCCCGTCTGGACTTTCAGTCTCGCCAGCTCCCCTCCTTGGAGCTCCTCCTGCTCTGTCTTTCCCCAGCACTGCTACTGTTTCTTCCATCTCCTCTCTCTCGCTCCCCAGCCAGCTGGGACGGCTTTAGAAAAGCCCTGCCTGCACGCTGGCCCTGGCTGAGTAACGCACTCCCTCCCTGCAGCTTTCACCTGGGCGCTTGATCAGCCCTTTCCCTTCCCCGCGCAGCCAGGGCTGCATCCTGAGCTGCCTTCCCCCTTCCTCCACGGTCTGCTGGCCTGGCCCTGTTGCAGAGCTCTTCTGCTCTGAGTACGCTCAACAGGATGAGCAAATTTCTAAACGCCCATCCTCACTTTGGAGCCAGCACTGTGGGAGCCGCGCTGGTCCCAGAGGCAAGGGGCGGGGGTCGTTTCTTTTATTGGAACAACTCCTGTTGGTGAGACTGTAAAACAAACAACTTTTTCCCTCTCCTCTCCTCGCTTTGGAGCGTCTCTTGGGCACGCACTGGGAAATATGGAAACTTTCCCAGTGCAACACTCACCCATGTGTTACAACCCCCCAACCTGGCAGGAGGCCCAGGGGCAGGGGAAGGAGTGTCACATTTTTCTAATCATGTGGAATACAAAATCTTGCTGCTCCCTTTAAGAAAGAAACTGATGTGTCAGCAGAGGCCTTCTAGCATGTTGTGTGAGGAAGTCGGGTCCGTGGGAAGCTAGCGTTTGGGGGGAAGCTGAAGCGTCAATCAGCTCCTCCCGTCACTGCGCCTCAGTGGGTCTCAGCTGTGAATACGAGACTCAGGACAAGCCGCAGAGAAATAGAGCACCCAGCCTGCAACAACAGTAACTTTTTGTCTCCCCTGCTGGCCAGCAAGGAGGCAGAAATGCAGCCTCCTTAGGCCTCCCAGCCCTTGTCCCACCATCTGCACCCTGGACCCTACGAGGAGCGGTTCCGGAAAACCCAGGTCATCACATACAGGGCCCTCCCGGGAAACTCGGGCGCACACAACCATTGTGTAGCATGGCTAAACGCCAGGGCTCCTACATGACGACATACAAGTGTCGCTACATTACCTGGATGTTTACTGAATTCCAAACATCTGCCAGAGCCTGTATGGATCAGTTCACTTGTTTGTTTAGCTCTTGGCAAAATCACCTGAGACATGTAGAAACCGTGCTGCAAAAGCAGGTCCCCTCCACGCTTGGTCTCGCCGAGCGTAACCTTGCATAGCTCATTGGAACCTGGAGTAACTTAGAGCCAAGCCTGGGAAGGGCCTGAGAGACACTCAGGCTCTGTTTAGACTAGCCCCCAACGTGGCAGGGAGGGTGGTAAGCAGGGGGTCGGGAGATTATGAATTAAGTGCTGCGGTGCTTATGCAGCACTTCATTAGGCTAAATCTCCTGCACGGCAACAACCAAGTGTGACGCTCCGAAGTGCCGGCTCGCGTGTAGCTGTGGGTGCTTCAAAGTGCCCACACTCCTCCAAAGTCCCTTCACTCAAAATTCACTCCCACACGCAGGCCGGCACTTCCAAGTTTCACGCTTCAAAGCTGCCGCGGGGGAGGTTTAGCCCAACGGATTGCTGCATGTGCACCGCAGCGCTTCATGCATAATCTCCCGACCCCCTAACTACCACGCCCCCGTCAAAGTTGGGGGCCAGTCCTGGCACAGCCCCAGTGATGTTACTGGCATCCCTTCCTGCATCACTTTTGCATGGGGGTTGCGATGTTACTGGATTTTAAAAGGCGCGTGAGAACCATCGTTATGACCACTGGCCTAGGTTTGCACCAAATCTTGTGCCACGTGGGCCAGGCCAGGCGTCTGATGAAAGCCGGTGAGCCACGGAGTCGGTTTATGCTGCTCATACGGCCGTGTTGTTTTATATGCGGAGCGGTAAGGATTGGCTCTGGGCGGGTATTTGAAATTGTAGCTTTCGAGAGATCACAACAGGAGGCGCCTACCGAAAAAGGGTCCCCAGCCGGGCAAAGCAGCACTGGGCTCCAGTCCACATCGGAGGAATTGGGCTGTGGACATGTTGTCTGGGGGCCTGCCAGTGGCAGAACGCCCCCAAGAAGGGCATGGGCTGGTGACCTGCTCAGGGGACCAGCTCCATTTCAAACCTGCTCCCAGAAAGGGGGGGGACAATGGAATTCCTTCCAGGTGGACAAGAGGATAAAGGGGACCCTGAGGTTCCTTCATCTTTGTCTTCAGTTCAGCCCGTCTCTGCTATGAGCTGGGCCCGGGAGGGAGGGTCGCTGACCCGTCCTAACAAGGACGGACTCCAGAGACTTGTAAGCTCCCAGCAATTTCACCGCTGCTGCCAGTCGGCACCGAGAGCTTTGTGATCGAGGTGTGTGATGTGATTGCTGGAGCACTTTCACGCTCACCCTCCTCTGTCTTCCTTTTCTTAATAGCCCTTCTCACATTAGATGCCAGAGGCTGGGCCCAGCGTGCTCCTTGGTAAGGTCTGTGTGTATATTGACCTGGGACGTGGCTGGTCCCTTTGGGACGGGAAGAACCTGTGTGGATTTGGGGAGGTGGGTTTCCAAGGGGACGGGCTGTGGCACGCGGGGAGCTGCTGTGTCGGAGGGAGTTGCTGGGGTGCCTTCTCGCTGGCCAGTGAGGCGACAGCCGTGCTCAGTGTGACGGGCTTGGTGCCTTGTCGTGGAGGGCCCCAGCCTTGGGCCGTGTCTACGCCAGCAAGTCCTTCTGAAATATTTTTCGAAAGAGGAGGCGCTTTGGAAACAGCCCGCGCAGCGTCTACACACGAAACGCTGCTTTCGAAAGCGCCCAGCCACTCCTGCGTCGGGAAGAGCGGGTGTACGCGCTCCATGGGCCGCTCTTTCGAAGGACCCCATCCTCCATGGCCCTGCCAGCTGGTGCACGGAGATCCCCTGGCCAGCGTGAGCGCAGCTCTATGTTCACGGTGTCTGGCTGCGTTTAAAGCCGCGGGGACCCAGAAGCCCCGAGGCAGGAAGCTGAGAACATGCTAGCAGCACCACAGCCACGAGCCCGCAGCAGGGCGCCCTCCAGCCTGCTGACAAGCCTCCAGACACGACCTGATGCCCCATGGCTGTGATGGGGTTCAGGGGTCCCCCTGCACTGCACCCCGTCCGCTGGCAGGAGAGACGCTCACTCAGCAGGTACAACAGCAGGTTTATTAGGCAACAGATGTCCAGTTTCTCACAGAAGCAACAGCCTAGCAGCCAGAGACAGTCCTTCCAACCTGTCCTGGGGGGAAGACCCCGAGGGTGCCCCTCTGGGGCGTAGCTTCCCCCTCCTCAGGCTGGCTGCCTTCCAGCTCTCCCTTTTCCTAGCCTCTAACTGCCACCCCCGATTCAAAACCCAGCTCAGCTCCTCCCTGCTCTTTGTTCAGGCAGAGGTGTTATCTGCCAGTTGTAGCCCCAGGGTCATCCTTAGCCACTGGGAGCTGCTGCTTGCCTCAGACATCCAGCCTGACTCACACATGCACTCCCCCCACTCCATTACAATGGCCAACAGCCAGGAGCCTCACGCCCCCCAGGAGCCCCCCACCAAGCCAGAGGAGGGTTTGCAGGAGCCCAGCCAGGGCACAAAACAGAGGACCATGTCCCGGTCGGCATCGAGGGGAGGAGGACGTCCTGCTGCAAACGACTGGCTGGTGCCAGAACCGGGGCATTCCCCCTCCGGTCCGCGAGTCTCACCTCCCAGGGGCACCTCCCACAGCACCTTGGACCAGGTGCAATCAAAAGCTAAAGAAATGCAGCAGGTGTATTGCAGAACCAAAGACCCGCCCGGCCGCTCTGGGACAGAGCCCCCCAGCTGGACCACCTCCTCAGGCAAAAGAGGCAGCCCGCCCAGTAACGGCACTCCACACCGTGGGCCCGAGCCGGAGACCGAGCCAGACCAGGAGGACCAGCCAGGATCTCCCCGTGTGACCACCACCCCCAGGAGCCGGAACCCACCACCGACAGCGATGACTCCCGTGATGGGACACTCACGATCACTTCCCATTGGGGTCGTTGAGTCAGGTCCCACCCCCGGGCCTCCCCCGAGTTCCTCGAGGGACTCTCAGGTAGGTACCAGGTGCTTCTGACCTGCCAAGGCACCTGCCTCCACCACAGCCGGGAGCAGGCCGGCCATAGGCCCGCTGGCCCCTGTGATGGGGTTTAGGGGTCCCCCAAGCTCTGCACCCCATTTGCAGGCAGGAGTGACTTTTACTTAGCAGGAGAACAGCAGGTTTATTAGCCGACAGGACACAGCCTCGTACAGAGGAGTCAGTGCAGCCGGCAGAGACAGCCAGTCCCATCCATGCTGGGGAGAAGAGGCCCCGAGGGGCCCCCAGAGCTGGGGCCTTGCCCCCTCCTTGGTCTCTTTTTCTTTTAGCCCAGACTCACTGCTTCCAACTCCCAGTTCCAATTCAAACCCCTCAGGCTTCACCTCCTCCTTTGTCTCCAGTACAAAGGTGTTACCTGGTTGTTAAGGTTACCCTCAGCAGCAGACCCACACCCCCTGTGAGCCACACACACACACACAGGTATCCCCCACTCCATCACAGCCCCAATCCATATGCACTCCCCAGGCACTCAGCACCCGCTCCTGTGGACAGCACCACCAGCTGCATGCCCGGGGAGTGGGGGGGCACAGACTGTACCCACCGCGCCCACGCGGGGACCTCCCAGCACCTGGGAACCCCCGGGCCAGCAGACAGCAGGGGGGTGATGGGGGCTGCCCATCGGGGATGGGAGGCACGGCCCTCAGGGCCGGGCTGTGGGACAGATGGATCGTCCCTCTCCCCTTCTGTCTCCACAGCTCTGCTTGCCGAGGACTGGGCGAGCCCTGCCTAGGAGCAGGGGATCCCCACAGCAGCAGCCAAGGGGGCCAGGGCACCCCCACCTGCGGCTCCTGTGCAGGCCCACAGCAGGAAGCCACGGCAGCGCCGTGCCCAGGAGCCTGGCGCACACAGCTGCCCGGAGGGAGCAGAACGCCCCGCTACGGGAGTGGCTGGCAATGGCGTGGGAGGCCTGGGGTGAGGCGGCAGTCACCCTTCACGCCTCACCGGCGTCAGGACCACCCCCCTGCCCTGGCCTGCTGCATCACCCCCCCGTCAGAACCCTGCTTCCCATTGTGGCAACCTCACCAGGATCCTGCTCCCAGTTGTGGTGCCCCCCAACCCTGTCCCAGGACCCCACAATGTAAATAGTCCCCCCCACTCCCTGCTGTATATAGTTCCACGTACATGTTTTCATTGTAACAGATATTTAGTTAAAGAGTTTATTTTTCACCACTCCCATGTCCTTTGTGAACGAAGCAGGAGTGGTGAGGGATGGGTCTGTAGGGGAGTCATGGTGGGGGTGCCTGGGAGCGGGTCATTGGGGCCCTTAGCAAAGGCCTCCCAGAGGGCCTCCCTGGCCTGCACCCTGTCCCGCTGGACCTGACGACATGCAACATGGGCCAGCTGCTAATTTTCAGGGCCTGCCTTGGCAGCCCACCCCTGCATGAACAGCTCATGCTTACTCTCCATGATATTGTGGAGCGCACAGCATGCCCCCACCACGGCAGGCACATTGTGGAGGCTGACCTCCAGGCATGTCAGGAGGCACCTAAAGGCACCCGAATGTGCAGTCCATGGGATTGTGGGCCTGGCTGAGGTGGGCATTTAAAAGGCCCTGGCTCAGATCTGTGTGGTCAGTGTAGAGCCACAGGTGCAGGGGGTAGGTGGCATTGGCCACCATATCGGAGGGCACGGTCGCATTCCTGACCAGGAGCTTCCATGGGGGAAGGGGCGTAGGTCCCCTCCACCACCCTGCATCTGAGCCACAAGTTCCGGAAGACCCGGGCATTATGGGCTCGGCCCAACCAGCCCACGCACACGTCCATGAAGTGTCCTTTCACATCCACGAGGGCCTGGAGCACCACGGAGTGGTCCCCCTTCCTATTGATGAAGCAGCCTACTTGGTGGTCCAGGGCTCAGATCACGATGTGGGTCCCATCCAGCACTCCATAACAGTCGGAAACCCCACTGCAGCGAATCCCGCAAGGGTGGCGTCAAGGTCCCCAATGCAGATGACCCTCCACAGGAGGACGGTGTTGATCGCCCTGATGACCTGCATGGGATGGAGGGTGTATGCACCCATGAGTGCATGGGGGTGCTCCAGTTCCCCCCAGCCCCCACACCCCATGTCCCCTCCCCTTTTCCTCCTCACCTCTCTCCAGGGGCCCCCCCTCCCCTGTTCCCTCCAGGACCACCACCTTAGGTCCCTGAGGGTTCCCCTTGCCCAGAAGCCCCCTCCCTGTGGTGGGTGTGTGACCCGAGCATGCCTTACCTCCATGAGGATGGCCCCAACGGTCACCTTGCCCACCCCGAACTGGTGCCCCATGGCCCGGTGGCTGTCTGGGGCGACCCGCTTCTCCGGGGGGTATGGGCTGCAGGCTGGTCCTGGTGCTGGAGGGCAGGGGTGAGCCAGTGGCACAACTCCAGAAACATCCTCTTGGTCATGTGGAGGTTGTGGAGCCAGTGGTTGTCGTCCCGCTCCCCATGATGAGCCGGTCCCAGCACTCGGAGCTCGTGAGATAGCTCCACAGGCGCCGGCTCACCCGGGGAGGGGGAACCGAACTTGCCTTGCGGAGGTGGCCTGCAGGACGGTGGTGAGGTGGGTGGCCCCTCGAAGGTCCTGGGCGTGGTGAGGAGCACTGAGGCCAGCAGGCGGGCAGCAGCCTCAAGGAATTCCCTGCTGGGGATCCATGGGAATCTCCACAATGGGTCTGGTCCATGCACAGGATCTACTCTGCAGTGGACAGACTGGCAGGCCTGAGCATGTGCAGGGCGAGGGTGCTGGGGACGGGCTGGCTACGGCCCCCGGACGGGCATGTCTGCCGCGCAACCCCCGTCTGCGGCGTTTCCTGCCCGGTTCTTCTGCCAGAGCCGCCGGGGCTGCATGGACGCTCTCTTCCGGAAGCGCAGATCGAAAGTTTAATCTGCACGTAGACGCGCATGTCCCAGCGGCGATCAGCCTGCAGGCACCGTCTGGGAGATCGCCTCCGGAGAGACCGCTGCAGTGTAGACGCAGCCGCGGCCCGTCAGTAGCCCCGTTTTGCTCAACCTGCCATGGGGTGGGGCTCTCAGCAGTGCCCGGGGGAACCTCCTGTGTCAGGCGAGCGGTTACTGAATGCTCAGGTCATTGAGAATCAAAGCTGGGCCAGTCTCGCCAGGCAGCAGCGACTCAGGAGTCCCGCGCTGTCTGACCTCTGGGGTCACTTCCAAGGGGAATGGCCGACTCCCCCAGCCACCGGCGCTGCTCCCGCCCCCAGCCCTCGCCCAGCCTAGTGCTCTCCGCAGGGCAATTCTCCTCAGCCTCCCCGCTGAGGCGCAGGGAGCTCTCCTCCCTCCGGGCCGGGTGCGGTGCCAGGGGTGCGTTCCTGGTGACTGGGCTGCTGTCAACTTCTCCCAGCTCCATTGCTAGGGATGCTGAGGCCCAGCCAGCACATGATATCTCAGCCTTTCTCCCAGCATCAGCCCCACCCCCCACCAGGCAACACAGCAGCATGTGGGGAAACCAAGGCACAAACTGGCTTCAGCAGCCAATTACAAAGCGTCCCACTTCGTCAGCTCTCTCCCACGCTCTGAATCCTACCTCCGCAGGGCCCCACAGCCTGCGCCTGGGGGATGGTCGAAGAACATATCAGAACGGCTGCACTGGGTCAGACCAAAGGTTCACCCAGCCCAGCGTCCTGTCCGCTGACAGTGCCCAATGCCGGGTGCCCCAGAGGGAATGCACAGAGTAGGGAATTATGGCCTGATCCCTCCCGTCATCCATTGCCAGCTTCTCGCCAGCACAGGCCAGGGACACCATCCCACACACCCTGGTTGTCGGTCATCAATGGGCCTAACCACCATGAATTGATCTCGTCCTTCTTTGAACCCTGTTACAGTTTTGGGTTTCACACCCTCCTCTGGCCAGGCGTTCCATGGGCCGGCCCTGTGCTGTGTGAAGAAAAACTTCCTTTTGTTAGTTTGAAACCTGCCGCCTATTCGTTTCATTGGGTGCCCCCGAGCTCGTCTGTTATGGGAACAAATAAATCACTTTTCCTTATTCACTTTCTCCGCACCAGTTGTGAGTTTATAGACCTCTATTCCTAGCCCCTTAGACTTTTCTTTTCTAAGCTGAAAGCTCCTGATCTTTTTAATCTCGCTTTTTATGCTCCGCCCATTCCAAACACCTCGTCATTTTTGCTGCTCTTCTCTGAACCTTTTCCAAGGCCAGTGTATCTTTTTTGAGATGAGGTGACCACATCCAAGTGCACTCGTCAAGATGTGGGCATCCCAGGGATTTATACAGAGGTAATAACATATTCTCTTATTCTCTCTCCCCTTTTTAAATGACTCCCAGCGTTCTGCTCGATTTTTTGACTGCTGCTGCACATTGAGTGGATGTGTTCAGAGAACTTTCTATAAACCCCAAGATCTCTCTGTTGAGTGGTTATAGATAAATTGGACCCCATCATTTCATATGTAGAGTTGTGATTATTTTGGCCAATGTGCGTTACTTTCCACTTATCACCATTAAAATTAATTTGCCAAATTGTAGCCCAGTCACATCGTTTTGTGAGATCTTTTTGAAGCTCTTCACAGTCTGCCCTTTTCTTAACTATCTTGAGAAGTTTAGTATTATCAGCAGATTGTGCCACCTCACAGTTTATCCCTATTTCCAGGTCATTTATAAATAGATTGAATAGGATTGGTCCCAGAGCAGACCCCATTCTGAAAAATGATCATTTATCCTTACCCTTTGTTTCCTGTCTTTGAATCAGTTTTCAATCTGTGAGAGGACCTTTCCTCTTATCCTGTGATAACTTATATTACTTAAGAGCCTTTGGTGAGGGATGTTATCAAAGGCTTTCTGGAAATCTAAGACCATTATATCCACTGGATCCCCTTTGTCCACATGTTTATTGACCATCTCAAAGAAATATAGCAGATTAGTAAGGCATGATTTCTCTTTACAGAAACCATGTTGATTTTTCCCCAAAAAGTTAGGTTCATTGACATGTCTGACAATTTTATTCCTTACTTTAGTTTCAACTAATTTGCTCAGGACTAATGTTAGACTTACTGGTCTGTAATTGCCAGGATCATCTCTAGAGTCCTTTTTAAATATTGGCATCGCATTAATTATCTTCCAGTCAATAAGTACAGAAGCTGACAAAGGATAAATTACAAACCACAGTTAGTAGTTCTGCACTTTCACGTGTGAGTTCTTGCAGAACTCTTGGGTGAATGCTGTCTGATACTGGTAACTTGTTACTATGAAGTTTATCAGTTTGTTCCAAAACTTCCTCTAATGACACCTTAATCTTGGACAGTTCCTCAGATTGGTCATCTGAAAAGAACGGCTCAGGCCTGGGAATCTCCATCATGTCCTCAGTCGTGAAGACCGAAGCAAAGAATTCATTTAGTTTCTCTGCAATGGTCTTATCATCTTTGACTGCTCCCTTAGCATCTCCATCATCCAGGGGCCCCACTGGTTGCTTCCAGGCTTCCTGCTTCTGATGTACTTAAACATTTTGCTACTACTTTTTGAGGTTTTGGCCAGCTGTTCTTCAAACTCCTTTTTGGTTTTTCTTATTATGTCTTTAGTAGTAGCACACTTCAGTCTACGTAGACTATGGAACGCGCCCTTTGTAGTTCCGTTTGGCATCCTCATTTGCAGCGTCGGCTGTGACTGTGAAGACCCACACAAAAGTGACAGTCCTTGCTGCATCTGTTGCATGTGTAATGGGTGTCTGGCAGGTCCTTGCTGTGCTTTCTGTGGGCTCGCTTCTCCTTTGCTAGCTGTCTGATCCTCAACTCACCCTTCTGAAGGCCCTTGTATAGTTCCTGCCTCCATCTGCTGTGATCGTCTGCCAGCTCCTCCCAGCTGTCTGGCTTGATGTCTACTTCCCTGAGGTCTCTCTTGCAGACATCTTTGTAGAGCAATTGGCGGCGTCCGGGAGGTCTTTTGCCAGAGGCTAGCTCATCATACAGGATGTCTTTTGGGATCCTTCCATCATTCATCCTGTGGACGTGGCCAAGCCAGCGGAGTCGACGCTGCCTGAGGAGGGTGTGCACGGTTGGGATTCCAGCTTGCTCGAGGACGGCGGTGTTGGTCACTCTGTCCTTCCATGATATTCCGAGGATGCGCCTGAGGCAGCACAAGTGGAAGACGTTCAGCCTCTTTTCCTGGCGGGCATACAGGGTCCAAGTCTCGCTGCCGTAAAGGAGGGTGCTGAGGATGCAGGCTCTGTAGACTTGCATTTTGGTGTGATTCTTTACATTTAACTTAACAGCGTTTTATGCTCCTTTCTGTTTTCCTAACCAGGATTTAAATTCTACTTTTTAAATGATGCCTTTTTATCTCTCTGCTTCTTTTACCCGGTTGTTAAGCCATAGGGGCACTTTTTTGGTACGCCCCCAGGGTTATCCCCAGATGCCACTGCACCATCCCTGTTTCCTTGCCAGCAGCTCCCCCAGGCATTTCTCAGTGCCTGCTAGCCTCTCTGCTAACCTATCCCACTTCATTTCCAATGCTCAGCCCATGCCTCACATGCTCCCTGCGGCCAGGCCTGTTCACTGGCACAGTAGGGGGTGTGATGGAGTGGGAGACACCTGTGTGTATGTGTGTGGCTCACAGAGGGTGTGGGTCTCCTGCTGAGGGTAACCTTGACAACCAAGTAACACCTTTGTACTGGAGACAAAGGGGGAGGTGGAGCCTGAGGGGTTTGAATGGGAACTGGGAGTTGGAAGCAGTGAGTCTGGGCTGAGAGAGAGCGAGACCAAGAAGGGGGCAAGGCCCCAGCTCTGGGGGCCCCTTAGGGCCTCCTTGCCCCAGAATGGATGGGACTGGCTGTCTCTGCTGGCTGCACTGACTCCTCTGTGTGACGCTGTGTCCTGTCGGCTCATAAACCCGCTGTTCTCCTGCTGAGTGAGAGTCACTCCTGCCTGGAGATGGGGTGCAGAGCTTGGGGGACCCTGAACCCCATCACGGGGGGCACACAAGGAGCTTGGTGCAGCCCCCCACCCCCGCCAGCCCATCTCCCTTTAGGTTTGAAACCCCACTGCTGCCTCCTCATCTGCCAGGCAGTGACTCCCCCTGCTCCATGTGTCACCCCAGAGCTGGGGCACCCTGACCCCTATGGTGGAACAATCCCAAGAACAGCAGTTCTTACACCAGCCCTGCCTCTAGGCCCTGGGGTCCTGGGGGGGAGGCAGAGGGTAAGTGCCCACCCCCATCTTGGGGTCAACCTCAGCCTCAGGGCAAAGCCCCCTCCCATTCCCCCCACTTCTTGGAGAGCTGCAATTCAGGGTCTCTTGGTTAAGAGAACCCACCATGGCCATGGCCACCCCCTGACCAGGTGTCTCTGCTACCAGCAGCATCCTGCAACTGCTCCCTCCTTCCCTGGGGCCCCATCTCACCCCATGACAGGGCAATTCTGCCTGGCCGCACTCCTGCTGGCCTGGCTGTCCTGCAAGGGCCAGCTGAGAGCTGGCTGCTGCTGTCCCAGCTCGGAGCCTGTGTGCACCACTGTGATATTATGGGATTTAAAATGAACGTGCCAATGGTTATTGTCACCCCACCCTGGGTCTGCACTAAACCTTGAGCCAAGCAGGCCCGGGGAGGTGTCTGTTGGCAGGGGGTGATACGCTGAAGCCGTTCATGCTGCTCATTTTTACAGGTGGAGGTGTGAGGGTGGGCTCTGGTCTTGTACTGGAAATCTTTGTTTCCGGCAGATCACAACAGGCGGTGCGGCAACCCTCTGCGAAAGGGTTTGCAGTCAGGTGAAGCCGCACAGAGCCCCACTGCGTGGCTGGGTCTTTGGCTTTGCCTCCCTTGCAGACAGGCCCGGGCAGGAATGCTAACAGGCCAGCCTGCTTCTGTGCTACACTCCCACGCCTCCTCCAGAGGCAGCCCGCGGTGCTGGAGTCCCCGCTGGGGGCTGCCTGGCTGCTCATGCCACGGACACCTACACCAAACAGGACCCTGGGGCCAGAGACTCAGAGACTCTGGGGTGTGACTCCCCTGCATGTCGCAGGCTTCTCCCCCTCCCGCCCCCTCCGGGGATGGACCCCGAGCTGATGGCCACCCCAGGATCCCTCAAAAGACATCCAGGTACAGACACGCCACCACCAACCCTGCCCGTGCCCCACACTGCCAAGGGAGCTGACCCCCCAGAGCCCTGCCAACCTGGCACAGTTAGACCCCTGGTATGGGTGAGACCTGCCAGCCACGTCCTGGACCCCAGATGAGGAGCTCCCCCCCTGCACACACAGCCACACTCAGCTCAGGGGTGACATGGGTTTTATTGGCTCGAGTTGGGTCCCCGGCGCCCTGCCGGCGAGGGAAGAGCGCAGTGCCGTGGGCACCCCAGGCGGCACTGGCTCGGGCTTCACAGTTCCTTAATACAGTCTGAGAGCGCCAGCTAATAGAGCAGTCAGGCAGAGAAGCGCTTGCTAGAAGCAATCTGGCCCCAGCCCTGTGCAGGCCCTGCCGGGCCCCAGCTTTCTTTTCATTGCAACACCAGTCTGCATAGAGCTCAATGAACCAAAGTCCTTGCTGGCAGCCCTGGGGCCCACCTCCCTCCCTCCGCGAGAGGCACTGGCCCTGCCCAGCGGCAGAGGCAGGAGGGGAGCAGGGGCTGGCGGGAGCCTCGTGCAGCCAGGCACCGGCTATTAGCCCCAGGGGTGCCGGGACACGCTCCCTGGCACCTCCCGGGGGCTGGCCCTGAGCAGGTGTGATCAGCCGGCGCCTGGCTCCTGGCAGTGCGTGGTCGGGCAGGAAGCAGCGGCGGGAAGGCAGGTCACAGTGGTGGCGGGAGCAGCCGCTGCAGGTAAGTGTCGAAGAGAACCACCCCCGAGCTGGACGGAGCCGGGACTGGGAGGGACAGCAGGCGGCCAGGCAGCTCTGGGGGGGCAGCAGCTGCCCAGGAGAGGAGACAGTAGTTAGAAGGACTGTGCCCCTTGCCCACTTCCAACAGCACCATCCCCAGTCAGCCACCGCAGCACAGAGCTCCCCAGCCCAGGCTGCAGCCTCGGGGCGTCTCCATGCGCCAGCAGTGGCCAGAGGCCATGTGCCGTCACCTCGCCAGCCACCCACTGGCCACGGGTCCCGGCATGGCCAGGGCAGGCGGGGCTGGGCCGGGCCGGGCCCAACAGGCACCTTGCACCTCCACCCAGAGCAGGGCACAAGACGCCACTGAGCTCCACGTCAGCATGCCCGCCCGGTCCCCCTTGCCACCCAGCACCGGCCATGCTGACACCCCCCCAAGAGCAGCCCCCGTCCCCTCCCTGCGCTCTGCCAGCCTCACTTCTTACTGCTGGGGCTTCCTGTTCTTCCGGGCCTTGGCTCCCTTCCGCCGGGTCAGGCTCCCAGTGGGGCCCCTGCTGCGCTGGGCTTTCGGCCGTTCCAGCTTCTCCATCAGCTGAAGGGCCCACCTGGCCTTGGGCGGGGCACAGAGGCTCCTGCTCCGCTTGGTGATGAACCTGAACCACGACAGGGGAGTTGCAATGGGGGGCAGGCCCAGCGGGGACAGCCAGACCCCCCCCGTCACGCCAGCCAGAGGGCTGCTTACTCACACGGCAGCTGCGAGCCGGCAGCCGGTCTCGGGGCCCTGCAGGCGGTAGGAGGCGACGAGCTGGTGCGGGATGGGGTGGTTCTTGTGTGTCAAGCAGCAGTCGGAGGCCTGGTTCTCGCTCCCTGGCGGGAAGGGGGCAGGGCCGTGGGTGAGGGGTCGGCAGAGTTGCGCACACCCCCAGGCTCCTGCCCCGAGCCCGGCAGGGCACCACGGCACAGCCGGTGCTTTGACCCATGCTTGAGGCTTGGTGGCCCCAGGCACCGCCCGGAGGGGGCGTCTCACACCGCCGAGCAGGCGCTGCCCGTCCTGACCTGCAGCCCCGGCCTCAACCGCTCCCCACGCCACTGTGTCCTGACGGCTGGCCCTCTGCCCGCCCTCTGCCAGTGCCCCTCACTCCCCACCTGCAGCCCCGCCAGTGCCAGTGCCAGTGCCCCTCACTCCTGAACTACAGCCCTGCCAGTGCCAGTGCCAGTGCCCCTCACTCCTGAACTGCAGCCCCGCCAGTGCCAGTGCCAGTGCCCCTCACTCCTGAACTGCAGCCCCGCCAGTGCCAGCGCCAGTGCCCCTCACTCCTGAACTGCAGCCCCCGCCAGTGCCAGTGCCAGTGCCCCTCACTCCTGAACTGCAGCCCTGCCAGTGCCAGTGCCAGTGCCCCTCACTCCTGAACTGCAGCCCTGCCAGTGCCAGTGCCCCTCACTCCTGAACTGCAGCCCCCACCAGTGCCAGTGCCAGTGCCCCTCACTCCTGAACTACAGCCCTGCCAGTGCCAGTGCCAGTGCCCCTCACTCCTGAACTGCAGCCCCGCCAGTGCCAGTGCCAGTGCCCCTCACTCCCAAACTGCAGCCCCGCCAGTGCCAGTGCCCCTCACTCCCGACCTGCAGCCCCCGCCAGTGCCAGTGCCCCTCACTCTGGATCTGCAGCTCCCCCCCACTGCCAGTGCCCCTCACTCCCTACCCTCAGGTCACACACAGGCCCACCAACTGGGTATGTGGTCTGAGGGGTAAGTGGTCCAGTCACGTCCAAAGCATGGGCTGCCCCCTCCATCCAGCTGCTCAGAGGTGCCATCTGCCCCCCAGAGCCCTCCCGCCATGGGCTGGGGCCCCGCTGGGCGCACACCGTACCTTGGGCCCTGCAGAGGCACAGGGCAGCCGCCAGCAGCAGCAGGACGCGGAGGCTCATGGTGCCAGCGAGGGGCAGGCGCTCTGGCAGGTGGAGGTCCTGGCTCAGGAGCAGGCAGAGCCGAGATCCTGTGCCGGGTCCCGGCTGCCTGTATTTATCCCCTGCAGCCGCCGCTTTCTCTTTCATTGCCGGCAGCTGCTGGCCCGGAGCCCACTCCTGTCCCGGCCCCGCTCAGCTCCCGCCCGGCCTTGGGAAGGGGCGCCAGGGGCTTCCTGGCAGGAGCAGCCCCTCCGCGGAGCTGTTCTGGCACGTTCAGGGCTGGCCCCAGGCCAGGCCAGATGGGGGCTGTGGGAGCGGGAGGAAGCCAGCACAGGTCCTGCTGCGCCCCACAGCCCAGCCACAGCCACAGCCACAGCCCAGCACCGGTCCTGCTGCGCCCCACAGCCCAGCACCGGTCCTGCTGCGCCCCACAGCCCAGCCACAGCCACAGCCACAGCCCAGCGTGGGTCCTGCTGCGCCCCACAGCCCAGCCACAACCACAGCCACAGCCCAGCACCGGTCCTGCTGCGCCCCACAGCCACAGCTACAGCCACAGCCACAGCCACAGCCCAGCACCGGTCCTGCTGCGCCCCACAGCCCAGCCACAGCCACAGCCACAGCCACAGCCCAGCACCGGTCCTGCTGCGCCCCACAGCCACAGCCACAGCCCAGCCACAGCCACAGCCCAACGTGGGTCCTGCTGCGCCCCACAGCCCAGCCACAACCACAACCACAGCCACAGCCCAGCCACAGCCACAGCCACAGCCCAGCACCGGTCCTGCTGCGCCCCACAGCCCAGCCACAGCCACAGCCACAGCCACAGCCCAGCGTCGGTCCTGCTGCGCCCCACAGCCACAGCCACAGCCCAGCGCGGG